>NC_084505.1:342349-700437 GCF_024500385.1 Phyllopteryx taeniolatus | reverse complement strand
TTCTGACCTTGACGATGTTGCACACGTCACCTGATCATTGATATTTGCACATGCAATTAATATTTTATACTGTTTATACCATAGTTTTATTTAGCTTTTTATATTCTTCATCTGGCGGCACGGTGGGCGACTGGTTAGAGCGTCAGCCTCACAGTTCTGAGGAGCGGGGTTCAATCCCCGGCCCCGCCTGTGTGGAGTTTGCATGTTCTCCCCGTGCCTGCGTGGGTTTTCTCCGGGCACTCCGGTTTCCTCCCACATCCCAAAAACATGCATTCATTGGAGACTCTAAATTGCCCGTAGGTGTGCATGTGCGAATGGTTGTTTGTTTGTATGTGCCCTGCGATTGGCTGGCAACCAGTTCAGGGTGTACCCCGCCTCCTGCCCGATGATAGCTGGGATAGGCTCCAGCACGCCCGCGACCCTAGTGAGGAGAAGGGGCTCAGAAAATGGATGGATGGATATTCTTCTTCTTCATTTCCTTGCAGTCCCACATCCACCTTAAACTCCTCTGTCACACCTCACCATTGTTCTGCTTCCCTCATAAATGTCCTGTATTCTTCTAACATACTTCTCTGCCACTCCAGACATCCGCATGCAGTACCACAGTTCCTCTCTGGGTACTCTGTCATCCACAAAGACACAGTGTAGCTCCTTCTGACCTCTGTACTTTACCATCAACATCCTCAAGGCAAATATTGCATCTGTCGTACTCTTTCTAGGCATGAAAACATACTGTTGCTCCCAAATACTAACTTCTGTCTTGAGTCTAGCCTCCACTACTCTTTCCCATAACTTCATTGTGTGGCTCATCAACTTTACTCCTTTATAGTTCCCCCAGCTCCGCACATCACCCTTGTTCTTAAAAATGGGCACCAGCACACTTTTCCTCCATTCCTCAGGCATTTTCTCTGGACAAAAATTCCACAGCCACGTCTCCGAGAGGCTTCCATTCCCAGGAATGTAATCAGGACCAACTGGCTTTCTATTTTTCATCCTCTTTAATGCCTTTCTAACTTCCCACTTACTAATCATTGCCACTTCCTGGTCCACCACACTTGCCTCTTCTACTCTTCCTTCTCTCTCATTTTCCTCATTTATCAACTCCTCAAAGTATTCTTTCCATCTGCCACCACACTACTGGCACCAGTCAACAAATTTACATCTCTATCCTTAATAACCCTAACCTGCTGCACATCCTTCCCATCTATATCCCTCTGTCTGGCTAACCTGTATAGATCCTTTTCTCCTTCTTTAGTGTCCAACCTGGCATGCGTGTCATCATATCCTCTTGTTTGGCTTTTACCACCTCTACCTTTGCCCTACGTCGCATCTCAATGTAGTCCTTTCGCCTCTCCTCGGCCCTCTCAGCGTCCTACTTCTTCTTAGCTAACCTCTTTCCTTGTATGATTTCCTATACTGTGAGGTTCCACCACCAAGTCTCTTTCACTCCTTTCCTGCCAGAAGATACATCAAGTACTCTCCTGCCTGTCTCTCTAATCAGCTTGGCTCTCGTGGTCCAGTCTTCTGGGAGCTCCTCCTATCCACCAAGAGCCTGTCTCAGCTCTTCCCGAAAGGCCGCACAACACTCTTCCTGTCTCAGCTTCCACCACATGCTTCTCTGCTCTGCCTTTGTCTTCTTAATCTTCCTCCCCACCACCAGAGTCATCTTACTCACCACCATCCTATGTTGTCTAGCCACACTCTCCCCTACCACTACCTTACAGTTGGTAACCTCCTTCAGATTACATCGTCTGCACAAGATGTAATCCACCTCCATGCTTCTACCTCCGCTCTTGTAGGTCACCCTATGTTCCTGCCTCTTCTGGAAGAAAGTGTTCACTACAGCCATTTCCATCCTTTTAACAAAGTCTACCACCATCTGTCTCTCCAAGTTCCTTTCCTGGATGCTGTACTTAGCCATCACTTCTTCATCACCCCTGTTTCCTTCACCAACATGTCCATTACAATCTGCACCAATCACGACTCTGTCTGGGATGCTCAGAACTACTTCATCTAGCTCCTTCCAGAATTTCTCTTTCACCTCTAGGTCACATCCTACGTGTAGGGCATAGGTGCTAATCACATTATAACACCCTCAATTTCAGGTTTCAGCTTCATCACTCGATCTGATACTCTTTTCAGCTCCAAAACATTTTTAGCTAACTCTTCCTTTAAAATAACCCCTACTCCATTTATTTTCCCAGCTACACCATGGTAAAATAATTTAAACCCTGCCCCTAAACTTCTAGCCTTGCTGCTTTTCCACCTGGTCTCCTGGACACACAATACCTTTGTCCTTTTTTTTGTTTAGTTTTTTTTGTCCTGTTCGGCTGTTAGGTCAAACAGAATGGAGGATCTGTATCCCTTTTATGCCGGAACAGTTTTACTGTGTCACAGTGGAGTTTTTAAGCTTCTGCTGTGGTTTCACAGTCGATCCGGGTGGCACGGTGGCCAACTGGTTAGAGCGTCAGCCTCACAGTTCTGAGGACCCGGGTTCAATCCCTGGCCCCCCCTGTGTGGAGTTTGCATGTTCTCCCCGTGCCTGTGTGGGTTTTCTCCGGGCACTCCGGTTTTCTCCCACATCCCAAAAACATGCATTAATTGGAGGCTCTAGGTGTGAATGTGAGTGCGGATGGTTGTTTGTTTGTATGTGCCCTGCGATTGGCTGGCAACCAGTTCAGGGTGTACCCCGCCTCCTGCCCGATGACAGCTGGGATAGGCTCCAGCACGCCCGCGACCCTAGTGAGGAGAAGTGGCTCAGAAAATGGATGGATGGACAGTCGATCCATCGAACAGAACAACATTTCTTGAGGGGAGAGAGAAACGAAGACAAAAGACAAAGCACTAATTGTAAACAGGATTAGAAAAGTAAGTCATTACATTATCTACAACAATGAAACATTAAATATGAGTGCTACATGGGGCTGTACTGCTACACCGTAGTGATGGGACGAACAACACTGGTGCGTCAGCACTGTGCAGAGCACACAAGAGTGAAACCCCGTATTGCTGCGTGTATCGCTTTAAGAAAAAAAATCATGTGACCGATACAGGAAGTGTGTCGTTTGGATGTGCCGCGCCATATTCTGTTTATAAGGAAACAAACTGTGTCGACATGTTGCGGATTTGTTGGATGAAATTTTGCTGTTGCTGTTGGATTTTGGATTTTTGCTTGCCCTCACCTTGTTCCACTGACTTCATGAATCGTTCCAAGAAGTTTTCCCCAGTCTGGAATCATTTTGATCTTTTAATGCCAAATAAGGTAAATCTTTTTCTCCTTTGTGCATTGTTTATTGTTAGTTTTTAAATTAAATATGTTTGTACTCTTTTCTGGTAAGAGGTTTGAATTGTTTTCAGACAAATACACTTTTTATTTTATTGTAGGTGAAGTGTCCGCTCTGCTCCACAGAGCTATCTTACATCAATAAGAGCCCTTCATCAATGCTGAGGCATTATAGAGCTCGGCATGGCAATGAAGAATTGGCAGATACTCATGTAAGTACCTCAGGTATGTTGAAATTCTCACAAAAAATGTTTAATTTTCAAAAGTAGTTTATTACACACAAGGCTTTGTGTGACTCTGTAATATTGTTTGTAAAGATTACAGTCTGTAATAAGCTTTTAAACAAAATATTTCCTTTTGGCTTGCAGTTCCTAAGCAAGCAGTGGATGAGGCTGTGGTCAACATGATCATCAAAGACTGTCAGCCACTCAACAGTGTTGAAAATGAGGGATTCAGGGAGCTCCTGAAGCTTATCAACTGGCACTTCAATTTTTATGCTCACCATCTTCATCTGTACCCTGCAAAGAGTTTTTTCTAAGGCAGGGGAACTGATGTCCAAGAGGAGAAATCGCCTTGGAGCAAAGACACTTCAAAAACTGTTGTTCCTCAATAAAAATGCATAATTGAATAAATGTTTGGTCTTTTATTTCATATGATTGAACACTTTAGGTGGCACGGTGAGCAACTGGTTAGAGCGTCTGCCTCACAGTTGAGGACCGGGGTTCAATCCCCGGCCCCACCTGTATGGAGTTTGGATGTTCTCCCCGTGCCTGCGTGAGTTTTCTCCGGGTACACCGGTTTCCTCCCACATCCCAAGAACATCCATGGTAGGTTAATTGAAGTCTCTAAATTGCCCCTAGGTGTGAATGTGAGTGTGAATGGTTGTTTGCTTATGTGTGCCTTGCAATTGGCTGGCAACCAGTTCAGGGTGTACCCCGCCTCCTGCCCGAAGATAGTTGGGATAGGCTCCAGCATTCCCGCGACCCTTGTGAGGATAAGCAGCTTGGAAAATGGATGGATGGATGAACACTTAAGTTAACAAAATTCCATACTTAAGTTAAAAAATTTAACTCAGAATTTTATAACAGAGAAATTTGCTATATTTTACATACTAACTCATTTTAGCATTAACACAAACAAGGTTTTAAGCTAATTTTTCAACTCTTCTCATAAACAACTTAGCAAACAAATTAAGTAAATGAAATTATACAATGATGAGATCATATTTTAAGTAAAGGACGAGCGATTAAATATTATTTCAGAGGCTGATGTTGGGTTTGCAGCATGTAAGCTTTCCCATCTTATTTTCATTTTGTTTACCTGCAATAATTTTAGAACTACTGCAAGGGTATCTTTTGAGTGACCAACACTGTGTCAATACAGTGCCGACACAGTTTGTGTTGTGTGTCAATACACTCCTTGATGTATCATCATCCCATAACTACCACACCCTGTGAGGGAAGGACAGGACAAGCTAGAATAGGACAAGGACAGGAAAAGAAGCATGCATGACAAGGGTCGTGAACCCGGCTGTACAACTGAAGTGTGGTGGGATTGACAATGTAAATTATAAAAGTCTATAGGACGAGAGTATGAGTGATCAGATACACAAGCAATTCGTATATTCATGAGTTATTTGTCGCAATAAGTGAGTGGCCCCACACCCAGTAAAAGAGTCCCAGGGGTGTGTGCCTGCGGACACATGCAAGTGAATTTTACATGGACAAAGACTGACAGAAGTGTCCTGTAATTTCTGTGCCCGCACCGCGGAGGCTGAGGACCCCACCCAAACAATCGAGGGGCGGGATCGGGCCCAAGGATCCACCCGAGAGCAGCCTGGTGGACGGGTCACGTCCCACACCTTTCTCCTAATCATCATGTCAACCAACGCCCGAGATTTTCCTGTCATAGTCCCAACATTCAAAGTCCCAACATTCAATTCTAGGCTCTGTACTTTCCTTCTCTTTCTGCCTAAGAACCCGCTTTCCACCTCTCCTTCGTCTTCGACCCACAGTAGCTGAATTTCCACCGGCGCCCTGCAGGTTAACGGTGCCGGGGGTGGACGTTGTTACCCCGGGCCACGACAGATCCGGTGTGGAATTCTTTAGATGAACGCTCATATTTGTTTGGCAAAGATTTGAGCGGGATAAACTGGGATAAGCTCCAGCACGCTCGTGACCCTTGTGAGGATAAGCGGAACAGAAAATGGATGGATGAATATATACAGTGGGTATGGAAAGTATTCAGACGCCTTAAATAGTTATTATTATATAAATTTGTTTTATTGCAGCCATTTGCTAAAATAATTTAAGTTCATTTTTTCCTCATTTATGTACACAGAGCACCTCATATTGACAGAAAAAAACAGAATTGTTGACATTTTTGCTGATTTATTTAAAAAGAAAAACTGAAATATCACACAGTCATAAGTATTCAGACCCTTTGCTGTGACACTCATATATTTAACTCTGGTGCTGTCCATTTCTTCTGACCATCCTTGAGATGGTTCTGCACCTTCATTGGAGTCCAGCTGTGTTTGATTATTTTGATTGGACTTGATTAGGAAAGCCACACACCTATCTACATAAGACCTTACAGCTCACAGTGCATATCAGAGTATATGAGAATCATGCGGTCAAAGGAACTGCCTGAAGAGCTCAGAGACAGAATTGTGGGATGGCACAGACCCTCAATCCCCGGCCCCACCTGTATGGAGTTTGCATGTTCTCCCCGTGCCTGTGTGGGTTTTCTCCGGGTACTCCATTTTCCTCCCACATCCCAAAAACATGCATGGTAGGTTGATTGAAGGCTCTAAATTGCCCGTAGGTGTGAATGTGAGTGTGAATGCTTGTTTGTTTATAGGTGCCTTGTGATTGGCTGGCGACCAGTGCAGGGTGTACCCTGCCTCTCACCCGAAGATAGCTGGGATAGCATGCCCACGATCCTAGTGGGGAAAAGCGGTACAGAAAATGGATGGTTATTTAGTGCCATGGTTCGATATTTTTTCGATGCGAAAAGGAGACATTTTTGTGTCTTTTTTAACTTGGAAGTTTGTTGAAATTACCAACATTTATTTCAGCTCAAAAGTACAGTTTTTGAATTTAATGTATCTGGTGCAGATATACCTGCCTCACTTTCTGTTGTGCATACTTAGAGGTTAGAACCATATTAAACAAAAGCAGTACCTTGTAAAAATAAGCACACATGCTTCTTGTTTTCATGTGGTTCCACTTGTTTTTACATCAGGGTGATGAAATTTTGTTGCCATGTTTGTTGTATTTCCACCGATATAGTTTAGCATTGTGTAACGCGACAAATCGTTTTACTTTGCTGGCGAGTGATAGATGTATTGTTTTCACAGTGGCTCACTCATACCCGCTTGAGGTGCACTTAGCAGGCATGTGATGCTGAGGCTTCAACCGCGGCCTCATGGATCTTTTTAATTTTTTTTATTTTTTAGTTTTAGCATCTCGCTTGGTGTGTGTGTGGAAGGGGGGGTGGGGGAGGGGTCTGATTATGGGAGTATACATTTATCACCCAATTATAAGTATAAAAATAAAAATAAAATTTGGGGGCCGATTACTCAGTGGACAAAGTATCCGTAGGATTATCAATTCTAAAAATATTCAATAGTGACACCCCTAGTGTGTGTGTGTGTGTGTGTGACCATATTTAATGTGGGTTGATCGTTCGATTTCTCTTTAATAAATGGATGTACTGTATATGCTAACAAAAAGAAAAATTGTGTGAGAGTATGTGCAAGAATATGTACATTATTCTACACAAACCACATTCATATTGGCTAGCCTGATTGTAGTCATAGATAAATAGACTCCAAAAATTTATTCCTGCAGCCAGCTTCACAGCATTTATCATACTGTAACCTGTGAACCCTACAGGTTTCCGGATGGATCGGGTTCCCCATGCTCTGGATGCTGTGGTTATTGGCAGCGGTATGGGCGGTTTGACAGCTGCAGCTCTGTTGTCCAAGGCTGGAAAGAGGGTTCTTGTTTTGGAGCAACACGATCAGGCTGGTGGCTGCACTCACACCTTCCAAAACAAGGGATTTGAGTTTGATGTGGGTAAGTTAATTCCTCAAATATCTTTTCCTCAAAGTTTAAATATCCATGGTCTGGTAATAGATTCAGAGACACACTCTATGTAAGTACTCCATGTAAGCTTTGGGGGGGGGGTGAGAGAAAAATGAGAAAACAAAATCTCAAGATCTCAGCCGATTTGGAGCACGGTATTTACAAAAGTAAAAGTGAGAATAATAAACAGGATGTTATAAGGACCCCTCCTTGAGCTGTCACCTTATCGTGGTGGAGGGGTTTGTGTGTCCCAATGATCCTAGGAGCTAAGTTGTCTGGGGCTTTATGCCCCTGGCAGGGTCACCCATGACAAACAGGTCCTAGGTGAGGGACCAGACAAAGCACGGCTCAAAGACCCCTTATGATGACGACAAACAATGGACTTGGTTTTCCCTTGCCCGGACGCGGGTCACCGGGGCCCTCCACTGGGGCCAGGCCTGGTGGTGGGGCTCGCAGGCGAGCTCCTGGTGGCCGGGCGTGCACCCATGGGGCCCGGCCGGGCACAGCCCGAAAGGGTAACGTGGGTCCCCCTTCCCATGGGCTCACCACCTGTGGGAGGGGCCATAGGGGTCGGGTGCAGTGTGACCTGGGAGGTGGCCGAAGGCGGGGACCTTGGCGATCCGATCCCCTGCTAGAGAAGCTGGCTCTAGGGACGTGGAATGTCACCTCTCTTGCAGGGAAGGCGCCCGAGCTGGTGTGTGAGGTCGAGAAGTTCCGACGAGATATAGTCGGACTCGCCTCCACACACAGCTTGGGCTCTGGTACCAGTCCTCTCGAGAGGGGGTGGACTCTCTTCCACTCTGGAGTTGCCCACGGTGAGAGGCGCCGAGAAGGTGTAGGTATACTTATTGCCCCCCGGTTTGGCGCCTGTACGTTGGGCTTCACCCCGGTGGATGAGAGGGTAGCCTCCCTCCGCCTTCGGGTCGGGGAACGGGTCCTGACTGTTGTTTGTGCCTATGCACCAAACAGCAGTTCAGAGTACCCACCCTTTTTGGAGTCCTTGGAGGGGGTGCTGGAGAGCGCTCCCGCTGGGGACTCCATCGTTCTGCTGGGGGACTTCAATGCTCACGTGGGCAATGACAGTGAGACCTGGAAGGGTGTGATTGGGAGGAACGGCCCCCTCGATCAGAACCCGAGCAGTGTTCTGTTATTGGACTTCTGTGCTCGTCACGGATTGTCCATAACGAACACCATGTTCAAGCATAAGGGTGTCCACACGTGCACTTGGCACCAGGACACCCTAGGTCGCAGTTCGATTATTGACTTTGTGGTCGTGTCATCGGACTTGCGGCCGCATGTCTTGGACACTCGGGTGAAGAGAGGGGCGGACCTGTCAACTGATCACCACCTGGTGGTGAGTTGGCTCCGATGGTGGGGGAAGATGCCGCTCCAACGTGGCAGGCCCAACTGTATTGTGAGGGTCTGCTGGGAACGTCTAGCAGAATCCCCTGTCAGAAGGAGTTTCAACTCCCACCTCCGACAGAACTTTGCTCATGTTCTGGGGGAGGCGGGGGACATCGAGTCCGAGTGGACCGTGCTCCGCGCCTCCATTGCTGAGGCGGCCGACCGGAGCTGTGGCCGTAAGGTGGTCGGTGCCTTTCGTGGCGGCAATCCCCGAACCCGTTGGTGGACACCGTTGGTGGATGCGTCAAGCTGAAGAAGGAGTCCTATCAGGCCTTTTTGGCCTGTGGGACTCCTGAGGCAGCAAATGGGTACCGGCTGGCCAAGCGGAATGCAGCTCTGGTGGTCGCTGAAGCAAAAACTCGTGAGGAGTTCGGTGAGGCCATGGGGAAAGACTTCAGGATGGCTTCGAGGAAATTCTGGTCCACCATCCGGTGTCTCAGGAGAGGAAAGCAGTGCACCACCAACACTGTGTATAGTGGGGATGGGGCGCTGCTGACCTCGACTCGGGACGTTGTGAGTTGGTGGGGAGAATACTTCGAAGACCTCCACAATTCCACCGACACTCCTTCCCACGAGGAAGCAGAGTGTGGGTTCTCTGAGGCGGGCTCTCCTATCTCTGGGTTTGAGGTCACCGAGGTAGTTAAAAAGATCCTCGGTGGCAGGGCCCCGGGGGTGGATGAGATTCGGCCCGAGTTCCTAAAGGCTCTGGATGTTGTGGGGCTGTCCTGGTTGACACGCCTCTGCAAAATCGCGTGGCAGACTGGGGTCGTGGTCCCCCTTTTTAAGAAGGGGGACCGCAGGGGTGTTCCAACTACAGGGGGGTCACACTCCTCAGCCTCCCTGGTAAGGTCTATTCAGGGGTGCTGGAGAGGAGGGTCCGTCGGGAAGTTGAATCGCCGATTCAGGAGTAGCAGTGTGGTTCAGAATGAACAGAATCGGTGACAAAGGGCAGCCTTTGTCACCGATTTTGTTCATAACTTTTATGGACAGAATTTCTAGGCGCAGCCGAGGCGTAGAGGGGGTACGGTTTGGTGGCCTCAGTATTCATCAAGCCGTGACCTCCAACTCTCACTGGAGCAGTTCGCAGCCGAGTGTGAAGCGGCTGGGATGAGAATCAGCACCTCCAAATCTGAGACCATGGTCCTCAGTCGGAAAAGGGTGGCCTGCCCTCTCCAGGTCAGGGATGAGATCCTGCCCCAAGTGGAGGAGTTCAAGTATCTTGGGGTCTTGTTCACGAGTGAGGGAAGAATGGAACGGGAGATCTACAGGTGGATCGGTGCAGCGTCTGCAGTGATGCGGACTTTATATCGGTCCGTTGTGGTCCGGTCGATCGACGTTCCTACCCTCACCTATGGTCACGAGCTGTAGGTCGTGACCGAAAGAACAAGATCCCGAATACAAGCGCCCGAAATGAGTTTCCTCCGCAGGGAGTCCGGGCTCTCCCTTAGAGATAGGTTGAGAAGCACGGTCATCTGGGAGGATCTCAGCGTAGAGTCGCTGCTCCTCCACATCGAGAGGAGCCAGATGAGGTGGCTGGGGCATCTGATTCGGATGCCTCCCGGACGCTTACCTGGTGAGGTGTTATGGGCATGTCCCAGCGGGAGGAGACCCCGGGGACGACCCAGGACATGCTGGAGAGACTACGTCCTTCGGCTGGCTTGGGAACGCCTCAGGACCCCCCCGGAAGAGCTGGATGAAGTGGCTGGGGAGAGGGAAGTCTGGGCGTCCCTGCTAAAGCTACTGCTCCCGCGACCCGACTCGGATAAGCGGTAGAAAATGGACGGATGGATGGATGGATGTTATAAGGAATTCAGCGAGGCCTGAGTGGTCACACTCAGGATGGAACACGATGGAATTCCCTCTTCCCATTGTTCTAATGTTTGGTGGTGGTCTTGTGTCCAAATAAGAATCCTGATACACTAAACTTGTCTTTTGAGTATTTATTACAATGAAATTAAGAATACAAATTCACAAAGCTATGGTCGGGTGGAAGCATACAGCGCGCTTGACTCTCATTCTGCTCTCGTGGGATCATCCCTGATTCCTGTACCCTGATTCCAGTACAAGCAGAGCTGGAACATACTTGTGGCCTCTCGGGCAAAACAGCTTTGAATTACCCAAAACACATTACACTTGTCAACAACTCTTTAGAATTGACAAATGTCCCTTTTCTTTTTTCTTTCCATTCGGCTTCCCAACCATTCAGTCAAGCCTCATCTCCTTATCTGTAACATCTACCTCTAAGCCCTTCAACAACCCATAAACGTAGTCACATAACAAACACAAAACCTTCCAATTCTTAAACTTGTCCCTTTTCATCAATCACTTACGCAATCTATACTGTTCAAATCCTCACCGATTAAGTGCAACTTTCTTCATCCATCTTCCTTACGTGGGGCCACATTCACCCCAGTTTGATCTCAAGTGCACCGGACCAGAACAGTAATTTCCCATAACGGCAATTCAGTTTTTTGGCTGAAAATAATTAAATTTGGAAAATATTCACATTCATTGATTATTATCTTGTCCTAAATCTTGTTTAAAATCATGAGCAATCTGAAATTTCTTAACTAAAATGAGTGCAATTTACACACACAGTGGATCTATAAACTGTATGTACCTTTTAGGCCTTTTATTATTTTCATAAATTTCCACATCCATCTGGAAATCTTGTCAACCTCATCAGACTAACCAAATACTTCACTGAGATAATGTGAGGCCTATGGCTTTGTTGTTGTTAAATCACACGTGGCTGTTTATCAAACTGCTATGGCCTATGTTGCAAGATTGATTTTTTTTTTCCAGGATAAAATGTTTGATTAATTAATTAATTAATTTTAAAAGCTTAACTATTATGAATTTGATATTAGATGTACAGTGTTGTGACACTGTGTCAGACTGGCTTCTGAATCTAATTATTAATTGTTTCCACCAGGCATTCATTATCTTGGACAGCTTCATGAGAACAGCCTGCTTAGGGTTGCCCTGGATCAGATCACAGAGGGCCAGCTACAGTTTACCCTGCTTGAGCAACACTTTGATACATTAGTCTTGGGCCAGCCTGGAAAACACAGGTATTTTATACATATTTTCTTTTTAATTTTGGTGTATAGGTTTTAATACCATCTGTACCCATTACACTTCATTCCACCTTTACTTTCTAGGGCATATCACATACATGCAGGGAAGACTGAAATGGCAGCTAGCCTGAAGAAGCAGTTTCCAGGCGAGGAGGATGCAATTGATGAGTTCTTCAGATTAATGAAGGTAGAGTAGGAGGAGGTAACTGTGGCTGGATTTGAATAGTTTCAGTCAACAGGCAATTGTATTGCAATTATTGAAGGATGACATTACATAAATATGAAATACAAACCCCAATTCCAATGAAGTTGGGACATTATGTAAATCGTACATAAAAAAAAGAATAGAATGATTTGCAAATCCTTTTCAACCAATAATCAACTGAATACACTACAAAGACTGATAAACTTAATTGTTTTTAACAAATAATCATTAACTTAGAATTTTATGGCTGCAACACACTCCAAAAAGGCTGGGACAGGTGGCAAAAAAGACTGAGAAAGTTGAGGAACACTCATCAAACACCTGTTTGGAACATCCCACAGGTGAACAGGCTAATTGGGAACAGGTGGGTGCCATGATTGGGTATAAAAGGAGCTTCCCTGAATTACTCAGTGATTCACAAGCAAAGATGGGGTGAGGTTCACCTCTTTGTGAACAAGTTTGTGAGAAAATAGTCGACCAGTTTAAGGAAAATGTTCCTCAATGTACAATTACAAGGAATTTAGGGATTTCATCATCTACGGTCCATATAATCATCAAAAGGTTCAGCGAATCTGGAGAAATCACTGCATGTAAGGGGCAAGGCTGAAAACCATGGATATTTAATGTTCAAAGTGATAAACCTTATTGTTGTTGTTATTTTGCAAATATTTCCACATTTTGAAGTTGATGCCTACAGCACATTCCAAAAAAGCTGAGACAGGGTAATGATTACCACTGATTTACATCACATTTCCTTTTAACAACGTACAATTACTCGTTGGGAACTGAGGACACTAATTGTTGAAGCTTTGTAAGTGGAATTCTTTCCCATTCCTGATTGAAGTACAGCTTCAGTTGCTCAACAGCCCGGGGTCTCCGTTGTCATATTTTGTGCTTCATAATGTGCCACACATTTTCAATGGGAGACAAGTCTGGACTGCTGGCAGGCCAGTCTAGTACTTGCACTCTTTTACAAAGCCACGTTGTTGTAAAACCTGCAGAATGTGGCTTGGCATAGTTTTACTGAAATAACTAGGGATGTTCCTGAAAAAGAGGTTGCGTAGATGGCAGCATATGTTGCTCAAAACCTGTATTACTTTTTCAGCATCCACAGAACACTAATACTAGTCTTCGAGGTCATATTTAAGGGAAAACGATGTCATGTTTGTGGGCTACAGTTTACTTCATAACACTGCTCTGGCATCATAAATGATATGAAACTAAAGCTGACTTTGTCATCATCATTTAACCTGCTAGGCATCAAAAGACACACAGAAGGATGACACTTCTTCCCCATTTTAATGTATGTGAGTGCTTGCAGTTATCGCTAGCCTATAACTAGTATGCTACATACCTGTAAATATTTCCTCATGTTCCTTCACTGCCAGCAAACACTCTTTGCACTGCACAAATATGTTCGGGCCCTTATCTTTTGTTTGGATAAATGTATTCCAACCCATGGACGTCTTGTGCACCTGCGACATTGGTTTAAACTTGCAGCTGACTGTGTAGCAGCGTACCATTAGAAGCCAATTGAGTAGCACGGCAGAATGGCACATGACCGTAGAGAGCTAATCACAAAGCGGCATAATGGCACTTGAGAGCCAATCATATGCGTCGGCTTTAGAAGGTGGACGAAAACAACTATTTGCTCAATTCAAGCTTCTGTAGCAATTTTTCAAATGTAACGAAAATTGTCATCATCGAAAATTCCAAAAGCAACTGTAATTTAATTACATACTTTTTCCCCAGTAATATAACGCATTAAAGCCTCTTTATACGCCCGCGGTCGCACGGCCGACAACGCCCGCATTGCATCACGTGACCGACGAATTGCCCCGCGCAACACCTCTGCGTAGCTTGCCGCCGACCCAACAAAAATAGTTGCTGCGCGTCGAACGCCACAGAGATCATCTCTCGTGATTGGTCCGTTTTAGTCACATGCTGTGATGACGTACCAGCGTGCCCATTGGTTCTACATACCATCTACGTCGCCGCCTTCTCATCGATTTTGCAGCATAATTAAATGTGTCATCTAAGTCCATTTGTTCTGTTCCGGTCGCCATTGTTGTTGCTTTGTTCCTTGTTACTGAAAGGAAAGTAAAAACGGCTACCAGAAATTGCAAAAAAAAAATGCAGCGGAAACTCCACCCTGTGGTGTCCTATCCAATACCAGCCATAGCAACACCCTCGACTTGGAGGAGAACTGCACCACACTTTCAAAATAGCGCGCGTGGGTTGCGCTCGAGTATAAAGCTAAACTACGCGTGGGACAGCCGCAGTGACGTCAGCGCGGTCGCCGTCCGTGCGAGTATAAAGAAGCCTTTACAGTCATCCAAATTCAGTAATTAAATTAGGTAATCACGTTACATGTAATTCGTTACTCCCCAACACTGCTGGTATCTCACATCACTGAAGCAAGGATTGGACAACAGCACAATGATGGAATTCTAAGAAGCATCCAATGGACATAGAAATCTACATCAGATTCGTCAACAGGGCATAAAATGTATTAACCCCTGCATCACAGAATAGTTCACTTGCACTGCACCACCTTGGCTTTCTAAGCAATATCTGCATGCAGTCAGTATAAGCAACATTAAGCTTATTGATGCTAGACTTTTTAAACTTTATCCACAAGGAAGTAGTATACAGAGGAGTACAGTATGTTCTAAAGTTTATCTTGGCATTATCTGAGCACCAGTGGAATTTCCTGACCAACACGTTAGCTTGTGCATATAACATGCAGCGCTATCTATACTTATTTACAGCAGACAGATACAGCTTGCCCTGACAAGTAAAATAATGGGAGGGCAAGATTTTGTCCACTTTTGCTTTACAACTCATAACAACACTCTTTTTAGCATTGTAATTCACATCAAGTTGGACACCACACTGAGAGAATATATTCAACATCTATTGAAACCCAGCACTGCTCGGAGCGAAAATAGCCAGATCACCGGCATAAATAAGATGATTTACCAGGGTGTTACCCATCATACATCCTGTTTGACAGCCTCTTAGTTGATCAGATTAATCGTTCATGTACTCATTGAAAAGGGCTGGGGAAATTAGCCCGCCCTGTCAAACCCCATTTCCAACAACACATGGAACAGAGACTGCATTACCCCATTTGACCTGCATGCTCTAGTTTGCATACCAATATGTCAGGGCACTGGTGGGCACTCCTCTTTGACTCAGTTTTTGAAACATCTTGTAATGGTTAACTCAATCACTGGCTTTAGAGGCATCAATAAAACCAATGAACCCACAGTTCTGCCTTCTATAAATTTCAACCGTTTCCTTCAAGGCATATAAACATAAATCAATACCATGCTTAGCCTTGAAGCCAAACTGATTGTCTGTGTTACCAAGAAAAAAGCATAGTGTATCTAGTAGAATTATTTCCAAGATTTTGCATAATACACTGGCTAAAGCAATCAGTCTGTAACGATCCAAGCTACCCACCTTGCCCCTTTGTCCGAGATGACAGTCACCAAAGTATCGGACAACATGGAGTCCGGCAACAGATGATGATTCATAAGGCCAGTAAAACAGATTGCAAGTAGGGCAGCAACCCTCAGACTTCTATGTTTGAGGTGCGCTGCAGTGATCTGATCTAAGCCGCTAGCTTTGTTGTCAGCTAGCTGTATAATTGATTGATAGACCTCATTGGCTGTGATTCCCACTCTGTCACTGTTGGCAATGTTGCTCACTTTCTAGGGGTCACTTTTAACACAATTGAATGGCTCAAAATAATGTTGCCTCCACAGATCAGCTATGTTGTCGGCGCCTGAGACTCCTTCTACGGTACAAGGTAACAATGTACTGCCACTGTTCAGAGCTCTCACCTCCTTCTAGGCGCAAGTAACATCATTACCACAGAGATTTTAAGCCAGAGAGTCCAATTTCATTGCTTGTTAGTATTTGCTGATATCGTGAACTGCATACATATACTGAGCGTTGGTAAAAGCTTTTTGTGATCCTGGAAAGGCCCCTCTCTAGAGCGACCTGCCAGGGTTAAAGCCTTAAAGGCATGCTTAGCGTCAGCATGATGTGGGCGGAGGATAAGAGTACGCCCTGCAACCAGAGATGATGATGATGATGATGATGATTATTATTATTATCATTATTATGTGCACCCTCATTTCTATTCCACCCTGGTTCAATGCTGTGTGTTTTTCCAGAGTGAGTAAAGTATGTCCTGCTAGCTTCATAAACAGCTCCCACAATACAAATATGTATAGCACAGAGGTCCTGACAGTGAGCGCTGCTATTACAATTCACAACAGTACACATCATTGCATCTCTGGGTAGATATACATTACTGAGAAGGGAATAAGTTCTCCTGTAGTATAACATCACATCCTCACCTGTGAGTTTAGACCAATCCAGTTTAGCCTTATAGGCACTATTAACCTCTTAATACATCTCCGGGAGTCTGTCACGTCATGTCATTTCATGTTATGTCGAGAGACATAACAAAACGACCATGATCAGACATAGAAGCTTCATTCACAAGCTCCATAGATCTCAGGATAGCATGAGCATCAGCAGTGCTAATGTGGTGGTCAAGGCAGCTATGATGTAGAGTGCCAGGCCTCACTTATGTAAGAATAACTACTGTATCTGCAGGCAGGAGCTTTTGGCTAGATAGTATAAGATTGATATCGTCACAAAACTGCAGAATATGTTTTGTTTTGCAAACAAGGAACTTCTGTCTGTCATGAACGGAACAGAGGATAGGACCCAAAAATGCACGACTCCAAAACAAATGGACAGTTTCAAAAAAGAGAGGTTTAATATATGGGCATAGGTCGGTACGCTGGCAGGGAATCCAAAAAAGGCTACAGTATCCAAAAACATGAGGCAAAAAGGTAAGGTCGATAATCAGAACAGGGTCAAGTCTTACTGTTAGTCTGTGACGTGGAAACAAGGAATGCTGGAACGCGACGACAAGGTACAACGAACTGGCGACGAGAGAGAATGGGACACAAGGTTAAATACAAGGGGTAATTAGGGTGAACGAGGCACAGGTGGTGAAGATGCTCTCAGGAGCAGGTGTGTGTGAAACAGGGGGAAGACAAAAACCGGAACACACACCCATGACAGTACCCCCCTCCCTTAACGGCTGGCCCCAGACGGCCCTGGGGGCCCTGGATGCGCAAGGTGGAAGTCCCAAATGAGCGAGTCATCAATGATAAACGCAGACGGCACCCATGAAGGTTCCTCTGGCCCGTAGCCCTCCCAGTCCACCAGATATTGAAACCCCCCTCCCCTCCGACGAGACGACAACAGCCGCTTCACAGAGAGGACAGGGCCCCCATCCACAAACCAGGGGGGAGGAGGGGGCCTGGAAGGCGGGACCAGAAGGGACTCCCGGGCTGGCTTGAGTAGGCTGACGTGAAAAGCAGGGTGGACCCGCATTGACCTTGGGAGCCTCAGCTTCACGGTGACAGGGTTGATGATATTTGTGATGGAGAAGGGCCCAACGAACCTGGGAGAGAGCTTCTTGGACTCCACCCGGAGTGGAATCTGTTTGGTCGAGAGCCAAACTCGCTGACCCACTTTGTAGTTCGGAGCCGGTGTCCTCCGACGGTCAGCAGCGGCTTTGTTGGACCGTCCCTGGCGCAGCAGCATCTGGAGGGCTCGCTCCCAGGTCCTCCTGCAGCGTCTCACCAAGGTCAATGCCGCTGGAACTGTGGACTCTGGGGCTATGGCAGGAAACAGAGATGGTTGGTAACCATGCACAAGGTGAAAAGGCGATAGACCAGTGGATGCAGAGGGGAGGGAATTGTGGGAGAATTCGACCCAAACCAGTTTCTGAGACCAGGATCGCGGCTCCTGTGAAGCAAGACATCGGAGCCCAGTCTCCAGGTCCTGGTTCAGCCTCTTGGTTTGGTCGTTGGTTTCAGGGTGACACCCAGATGACAGACTGACGGTAGCACCTATGAGATTGCAAAACTCCTTCCAAAATTGCTAAATGAATTGGGGACCCCTATAAGACACCACATTCTTGGGGAAACCATGGAACTTGAATATCTGATTGATCATTAACTAGTTTCGGGAGTGTAATGAAGTGAGCCCTTTTAGAGAACCTGTCAACAACTGTGAGAATTGTGGTATTTCCTTTCGAGGCCGGTAATCCTGTCACAAAGTCTACGGAAATGTCTGACCAAGGACGTTGTGGTATTGTCAGGGGTCGCAACTCCCCAGAAGGACGTTGACGAGAGGGCTTGTTAGCAGCACATACCTGGCAAGCATTGATGTAATCGATAACATCCCTCCTAACATTAGGCCACCAAAAGCACTGTTCGACCACTGATTGCGTTTTGGCAATGCCTGGGTGACATACAGTACGGTTCGTGTGAGCCCAGTGGATGACTCTTCCCCTTAAGGTCGGAACCACATAAAGCCTGTTTTCAGGGCAATCTTCAGGGCTAAGAGTCTTTTTCAGAGCCTCTTTAACTGCAGTTTCAACGTCCCAAACAAAAGCGGAAATGAAACATGACTTGGGCAAAATAGCCTTAGGGTCGGACAAAGAATTCTCTTCGCAGAAAATACGCGACAAAGCATCTGGCTTACCATTTTTAGAACCAGGTTGGTAGGATAACATGAAATTAAATCTAGTGAAGAACAGAGCCCATCAAGCTTGCCTCGCATTTAATCTTTTAGCAGATTTAATATACTCAAGGTTCTTGTGATCTGTCCATAGTAAAAACGGAGTCTGTGCCCCCTCTAGCCAGTGCCTCCACTCCATCAAAGCCACCTTGACTGCCAGCAGTTCACGGTCACCAATGTCATAATTTCTCTCAGCTGGGGTCAGTTTTTTGGAGAGAAAAGCACAAGGATGTAATTTACCATCCTTGAGAGATTTCTGGGAGAGCACTGCTCCTATTCCGGCATCAGACGCATCGACTTCTACCACAAACTGCTGTTTGAGATCTGGCAAAGTAAGGATGGGAGCGGAGGTAAAGCTCGATTTTAGTTTCTGAAAAGCTGCCTGACAAAGCGGGTTCCATACAAAAGGTCTGTGTGGCGAGGTAAGATCATGCAAAGGAGAGGCTATAGAACTGAAATTTCTGATACATTTTATGTAGAAGTTTGCGAACCATAAGAACCTTTGTACATCTTTGCGTGACATGGGAGTAGGCCAATTAATAACGACATCGACTTTGCAAGGGTCCATTTTGACTTCACCTTGAGCCAGGACGAAACCCAGAAAAGAAACGGACGCCTTGTGGAACTCACATTTCACAGGCTTGACATATAGTTGATTCTGCAGTAACCGCTGCAATACAGAGCGGACATGAATAATGTGAGTCTCCTCATCCGAGGAGATTATCAAAATGTCGACCAAATAAACAAAAACATACACATTCAACATGTCACGCAGGACATCATTGACAAGGTTTTGGAAAACAGCTGGAGCGTTAGTAAGTCCAAAAGGCATTATCTAATATTCATAATGTTGAATGCTGTTTTCCATTCACCGAGGCTCGTCCTCCAAGTGCGCGGTGACGCAGCCCTCCACCGATCTCCATCCAGCTCGCGATCCAAAACCCTCTTGTCGATTTTTACGGCGAGTGCGATGAGAGTGTCCAAGTCGGTTGGCAGGTCTAGCGGGACTAAATGATCCATGACGGCGGGGGATAGTCCTTGAAAAAAGCCATCGAGTAGCGGCTGATTGTTCCACTGACTCTCAGCTGCTAGAATGCGAAACTCAATCGCGTAATCTGACACCCTGCGCTTGCCTTGTTGTAAGGTGACAAGGGAGCAAGCTGCCTCACGATCTGGTGTGGAAAATTGAAAAATTTGCTTCATAGTCTTTACGAAAAAAGCCCATGAATGACACGCGGCGGAATTGTGGCTCCATTCAGCAGTAGCCCACGCCTCCGCACGACCAGTCAGGTGGGAAATGACGAAAGCGATCTTTGCCCGCTCGGTGGGGAAGGCGGCTGCCTGCAGCTCAAAGTGGAGTTCGCACTGAGTGATGAACGGCTTAATGTTCCCAGAATCTCCAGAGAACCTCTCCGGTCGAGAGAGCTGTGGGCAGACAGCAGCAGAGGTGGCAGGTGGCTGTATGGTGACTGCTTCACATAGAAATGTTGGTACCGTGGCGGTATCGGGTGTTGTGCCAACTGGTTCCTTCTCTTTAATCATTTTCATAAGAAGTTCAAACTGCGAGGCCACCTGTCTCATCATATTGTCCTGATGCCTTGACAGTCCCTCTAGATGAAGGTGGAGGGCAGCAAGCTGCTCATCCTGCTTCGAGAGGCGTTGACCCTGCGCTTGAAGGGCTTTGCGCACCGGGTCTGAGTCTGCTGGGTCCATGTGATGGCCAGTTCGTTCTGTCATGAACGGAACAGAGGATAGGACCCAAAAATGCACGACTCCAAACCAAATGGACAGTTTCCAAAAAGAGAGGTTTAATAGACGGGCATAGGTCGGTACACAGGCAGGCAATCAAAGAAAGGCAACAGTATCCAAAAACATGAGGCAAAGAGGCGAGGTCAATAATCGGAACAGGGTCAAGTCTTACTGTGAGTCTGTGACGTGGAAACAAGGAATGCTGGAACGCGACAACAAGGTACAATGAACTGGCGACGAGAGGGAATGAGACACGAGGTTAAATACGGGTTAATTAGGGTGAACGAGGCACAGGTGGTGAAGATGCTCACAGGAGCAGGTGTGTGTGAAACGGGGGAAGACAAAACCCGCAACACATACACCAATGACAATGTCTGATTAATCAGCATTCATGTCACGCACTACATACAATAGATACATGTGGAATGATTATCAGCAATAAAATCATGTATACAATTTAGGTATTCGTCTTCCTTTTGTTGCTCATATGGACATTGACATTGACATTGAATGTTCCAGAGAGGTGTTTTTTGAGCATTCCTCAACTTTCCCAGTCTTTTGTTGCCCCTGTCCCAGTTTTTTGTGAACATGTTGCAGGCATCCAATTTAAAATGAGAGAATATTTGCAAAAAACAAATGTTATGTATACATTAACTATCTTATCTTTGTCGTGTATTAAATTGAATATAGGTTAAAAAGGATTTGTGAACCATTGTTTTTCTTTTTAGTAACATTTTACACAACATCCCAATTTCATTGGTACTGGGGCTTGTAGTCGATGTAATATTTATTATGGTCATATTAAATTTCAGGTCATGAAATATTCAGGTAATTCATTCATAATTAGGTAATCACATGGATTTTATATTCAGTTATTTGAGCATGGAAACTATGGTAACTTTTTACAGCTACAAATTGGTCTTTTCCTAAAAATGGTAACTCAGCCTCCTTAAGGGAAATGGAATAAAAATAATCCAGATAAAAAAATGCAGTAGACTTTTTTCAAAGCTGCTGGTACATAATGTTTAAGTCATTGATCTTATATTTTCTTCAAAATGGGACCAATAAGTATGGTAATTTAAACATGAGCATTAAATATGTATTTGCTCTCTTGCAGTCAGCATCAAAACGGACACCATATATTGCCTGTTTGAAGATTATTCCTTATTGGCTGGTCAATTTCCTGGTTTGGACTGGTCTATTAGATCGCATATCTACAGTGTTCCGCCTAGCAACCACAAACCACTCTGAAATAATGTCCCACCTCACAGAAAACAAGGACCTTCAGGCCTTGTCTGCCTACCTTTTCTATGGTACTGGATATTCACAATGTTTTAAATACAGTATTGCATTTATAGATCAAGCACACACATTGTCCAATTTATTCAGTTTTTACTTTGTTCTTTTCTTGAAGGTGTGCCCCCTAAACAGTCTAGCTTTCTCATCAATGCACTCCTGATTCACCATTACAAACGTGGTGCATACTATCCACGAGGAGGCGCGAGTGAGTTTGCCTTTCACATCATCCCTGTCATTCAGCAGACAGGGGGTGCTGTCTTGGTCAGGGCACCAGTGCAGCGTATACTGCTAAACCAGCAGGGGAAAGCTTGTGGTGAGGAAACAATGAGACTTTTCCTGGAATGTATGTTTTTTGTGTCCTTCTAAGGAAATAGATTTTTTTCTTTGCCTCTTATATTTTTTAGCAGGTATGTTTTTATGGCAGAACTGATGTCAAGTCTCTGTACTCCTGGAAACCTGGGTTCTCTGGATCCCCTGAGTCGGCCCCTTACATTACGGGGCTGCTAGGGATTTCGGGCCGATAAGGAGAGCGATAACTGATAATTGGAGCCGACATTCGTTTTGCGGTAAAAAGGAAAATACTGTCATCAAAATTTTAAATAATAAATTCCATCACTTGACTGCATTTAAATTCCTTTAAGCATGTTTATTACAGCTTTTCAGATTTGCAACATGTAAGGTTTTTTTTTTAGAACATTGACATCTTTGTTTTAAAACACTAACAAAAAGTGCAGGGAGTTCCCAGGCTCAGCAGCATGTCTTACAAAGTTAAATGAAAACTTTAACAAATAAATATCTCCCTAAAGTTTTATATAGTCAATGAATTTCTCCAAAATTTCAATATAATTGAAATGTTGATGATTTACATAATAATAATTATAATAATAATGGGCTGCACAGTGAACAACTGGTTAGCAGATCTAACTCACAGTTCTGAGGACCGGGGTTCAAATCCTGGCCCCACCTGTGTGGAGTTTGCATGTTCCATTGCCCGTAGGTGTGAACATGAGCGCGAATGGTTATTTGTTTGTATGTGCCCTGCGATTGGCTGGCGACCAGTTCAGGGTGTACCTCACCTCTCGCCCGAAAATAGCTGGGATAGGCTCCAGCACGCCCGTGACCCTAGTGAGGATAAGGGGTACGGAAAATGGATGGATGGATAATAATAATAATAATAATAATAATGGCGGCACAGTGGCCGACTGGTTAGCACATCTGCCTAACAGTTCTGAGGACCCAGGTTCAAATCCGGCCTCGTCTGTGTGGAGTTTGCATTTTCTCCCCGTGCCTGTGTGCGTTTTCTCCGCGTACATCGGTTTCCTCCCACATCCGAAAGACATGCATGGTAGGATAATTGAAGACTCTAAATTGCGAAAGGTTGTTTGTTTATGTGCCCTGTGATTAGCTGGCGACCATTTCAGTCCTAATGAGGACAAGCGTTATAGACGATTGATGTATGATTTGATTGCGCGGCACGGTGACCGACTGGTGAGAGCGTCTGCCTCACAGTTCTGAGGACCGGGGTTCAATCCCTAGCCCCGCCTGTGTGGAGTTTGCATGTTCTCCCCGTGCCTGCGTGGGTTTTCTCCGGGCACTCCGGTTTCCTCCCACATTCCAAAAACATGCATGGTAGGTTTATTGAAGAATCTAAAATTGCCCGTAGGTGTGAATGTGAGTGCGGATGGTTGTTTGTTTGAATGTGCCCTGCGATTGGTGGCAACCAGTTCTGGGTGTACCCCGCCTCCTGCCCGATGATAGCTGGGATAGGCTCCAGCACACCCACGACCCTAGTGAGGAGAAGCGGCTCAGAAAATGGATGGATGGATGTTCCAATACTTTTGCTCACTTGAAAAGTGGGTGGCTTTAAGCAAAAGGTGCTCTATCCTGAGTTGTTTAACACATTTAGATGTAAATATTATGAAATAAAAGCTAGAATTCTGACGTTTTGGCTCATATTCATCTTTTGATCTGAAAACCAAATGTCTTCGGTATACAACAAAAACAAAGGAATTGACCTTGCCGTTCCAATACATTTGGAGAGGACTGCATATCCCCTGCACCTTAGGCACTAAGGGAATCCTGACCGGCTCTCGGTTTAAAGCGTTAAACCTCCCCGTTTTTCCTGCGTATTACACAGTGGACCCTAAACGGCGATGGGAGCTTGCTTTGCCGGTTTCTAGAGCGATTCGCCTAGGTTTTCACGGCCGCTTATGAAGCATCTGCCCCACTTAAATTAGGCCGCACCTTGACAGAGTAACCTTAGCAGATGTCGGGTGAAACTCTAGCCACGCTTCTTTAAATCTGCTCTCTCTCTAACAATCTTTTGCACCTGGTATTGAACTAGGAGGGTTCGATGATCTTTATACGACAGTCAGGACTTATTATTGTTGGTAATAGCTGAAACAACCTTTCAAGAATAGGAGAAAACTAGTCGTAGGCTATGTTAGGAAAGTGTTATTAATTCTGCTAACATGGTTAACACCGCCTATCATTTTTAAAATAAAAGAGACATTTTTCTAGTCAGAAAAAGGTTCTTTAATGAATCAACCTGGTTGAAATGTCTCACAAATTCGTGTTTGGCCTCGCTTGCTTTTGGTTCTGGGTGATTGTTGCTTTTCATATTATTAATATTCTACGACTTGTCAACGCCGTCGGTCAGCAAACAGTTATTGCATGCCTCCCCGTTATGGTTTCTCAGCAATCGTTTTTTTATTATTGCAAAAAAAAAATGCGTTCATACTTTAAGCTTCGCGGGACGTTCCCCAACATCTTCAACAAACAAGAACAGTCCAGTTACCTTGATTCAATCTTTGCGGATTCCACTTGTTGAGTGCTCTGCTCAGTAGCATGCTGCTCCATCGTATTTCCTGCACTGCGCATGCTCATTATGGGAGATGTGTTTTTTTCCACTCGAAAAAAACTACACCGTTTGATACTCCCGTGATCCCCTGCGACGTCAAGGACAGGAAATATTAATCGAGTAATGATTTACGTCTTAATCTTTAAAAGTGCTAAAAAACAACACACATGCACATCCTTATAGTCTGTCGTGCGTTATTTCCTAGTATTGATACAATCGATTGATTACCTTTTAAAACGATTTAAATGGATATATTTTTGTCCAGAAGGCTAACTAGCCAAGGACAGATCAATACACACAGGACTTCCCACATACTGTATATATTTATTTGTGGCGGGCCGCCACTAATAGATTTTGTCGGTATCTGTTCGTCCTCGCTGTGCATGCTGTGTTGTGAACACATACAGACAGGTAATATAACAGTACTCACAGTCATACATTCTTCCTAATCTGTGAAAAACAACTTAAATTAATGTTTTATCACAACGTTCTTATATTATTTTTTAACATACTGCAAACATGTAACTACATGCATGCATCGCACCACACTACCACTAAGAGGCCAACGCCCACATAGCAGGGACAGCAGATAGTAATTTCCCCCCTGACTGTCTGACATGAAATCAGACAAAGATTTTCCTGTTTTCTGTCAATTAGGATGACTAAAATTATATTTTCTCAATGCTAAATAATAATTATTTTTTAATATTATTTTTATTTATGATTTATTTATTGTATGTATCGGATCGGGACTCATTATCGGCAGATACTTAAAATCAAAGACTCGAACTCGGGGGCAAGAAAATTTTATCAAGACATCGCGAGAAATTTCCTTTGTTATTTGTTGTTTGATATTACAGTTTACATTCATTTATTTGTATTTATATAAGTTAGCAAATGTAATTTTTTTTTTATTGATTGGCGGTATTCTGTGTTTGTTTAAACACATATATATATATATACATAAAATAAAATCAAACTTTATTTATAGAACAATTTTCATTCACTGATATGCATCTCAAAGTGCTTTACATAGTTATAATCAATCCCCAACCACCACTCATACACACAGATACATACATGTGTACATGCACACACACAGTTAAAGAAGTAAGGAAATAATAATGAGAAACCAGGTGGGAAACGCCATTTCAGGGAGCCGTCTGCACCAAGAGCAAATAGCAGACCATGGCCACGGGGTACCGACACTACCCTAGTGTAGTGGCGAAGGGAGAGTCACAAATGGTGACTGAGGAACCCATGAGGTAGGACCATGGCTGCGGTCAATTACAGCTCCCAGTGCAGCGGGATTCCTCTGAGGAAACACTGAAAGATCAGAAAACATACATTAAAAAACAAGCATAAAACCCAGTGTTCAATAAAAACCTGTAAAAAATGTAATTCACTCATTTTCCATACCGCTTATCCTCACTCGGGTCACGGGCATGCTGGAGCCTATCCCAGCTATCTTTGGGTGAGAGGCAGGGTACACCATGAATTGGTTGCCAGCTAATTGCAGGGCACAAACAGTAGAAACAAACAACCATTTGCACTCATATTCACACCTACAGGCAATTTAGAGTCTTCAATTAACCTACCATGCATGTTTTTGGGATGTAGGAGGAAAGCGGAGTACACAGAGAAAACCAACGCAGGCACGGGGAGAACATGCAAACACCACACAGGCGAGGCCAGATTTGAACCCGGGTCCTCAGAACTGTGTGTCATGAACGGAACAGAGAACAGGACCCAAAATGCACGACTCCAATAGAGATGGACAGTTTAAAAAAAGAGAGGTTTAATATACGAGCAGAGGTCGGTACACAGGCAGGGAATCCGAAAAGGCAACAGAATCCAAAAAAACGTGAGGCAAAGAGCCAAGGTCAAAAATCAGAACAGGCTCTCGTCTTACTATGAGTCGATGACGTGGAAACAAGGTACAACGAACTGGCGACCAGAAAGAATGAGACAGGAGGTTAAATGCATGGGGTTGTTAGGGTAAACGAGGCACAGGTGGGGAAGATGCTCTCAGGAGCAGGTGTGTACGAGACAGGGTGAAAACAACAACCAGAACACACACCCATGACACTGTGAGGCAGATGTCCTAACCAGTCGACCACCGTACCGCCATAGAAAAATAAAAATAAGCTAAATTGCGGTAAATTGTGATAAAACATTTTTAAAAAAGTTAAAAGGAACTAAAATAATTATAAAGTATGTTAAAAGGAAAATTAAATATTAGTTAAAAGCTAAGTTAAAAAGGTGGGTCTTGAGCCTTTTCATGAAAACATGAATGTTATCTGCAGCTCTGAGATGCTCCGGCAGGCTGTTCCACATACGGGGGCCGTCAAACTATAATGATGCCTCAGCATGAATGTGTGTCCTGACTTTTGGAATAACTAAAAGACTGGAGCCGGAGGACGTCAGGGCCCACAAGGGTTCACATGGTAAACGCAGCTCTGAGAGATAAGAAGGCCCAAGACTATTAAGACCCTTAAAAACCACCAAAAGAACCTTAAAATGTATTCTGAAACATACGGGGAGTCAATGCAGTGCCTTTAAATTTGGTGTAATGTGTTCCCACCTTTAGAGGGTCTGCCTCACAGTTCTGAGGAGCGGGATTCAATCCCCGGCCCCGCCTGTGTGGAGTTTGCATCTTCTCCCCGTGCCTGCGTGAGTTTTCTCCGGGCACTCCGGTTTCCTCCCACATCCCAAAAACATGCATGGTAGGTTAATTGAAAACTCTAAATTGCCCGTAGGTGTGAATGTGAGTGTGAATGTTTGTTTGTTTGTATGTGCCCTGCGATTGGCTGGCAACCAGTTTAGGGTGTACCCCGCCTCCTGCCCGATGATAGTTGGGATAGGCTCCAGTACGCCCGTGACCCCAGTGAGGAGAAGCGGCCCAGAAAATGGATGGATGGATGGATGGTGTTCCCACCTTCTGGTCTTTGTCAGGAGACGTGCTGCTGAGTCCTGTAGTACCCGTAATTTCTCGTGTACAATGCACACCAATGTATAATGCGCACCCCCAAAGTTGACCTCAAAATTCTAGAAAACCCTTCTACCTATGTATAATGCATTTTTACAATGCATGATTTTGCTTCCACCCATATGATCAAAACATTTTTTCAAAGAATTATTCTAAAGTTAAGCACTTAAACGTAATACTTTTTTTTATTTACTTGCTCCTATTTTGAAATTCACAACCTTACTTTTATTTAGTAAATGAGAAAACACAGTTGTGCTCATATGTTTAATTTCCCAAGCAGAATTTGTAAGATGGGTACAATTCTTTAAAGAAAACGAAAGGCAAGGCAAAACATATTTAATTTTATTTTACTGGGATTCAAATTAAACTGTAAGGCATTTCAGGAAAGCATTATCATGAAACAAAACATAACCATAAAGAAATGATGGTTGTTGTTCAGTCATATTTTTAAAAAAAATAAATAAATATTTCACAAATTCTGCCAGGGTATGTAAAGTTATGAGTACAAGTGTACACACAGTATATGCAGTCATATGTACCCCGTGTCATATTGGAATTAAAGTGTAGGCTAAAAAAATTTCATAACCTCTAGGTGGCGGCATACATTTACAAAATGTGAAAGTTTTTTTCATTTCCCCCTAAACCTATGTATAATGTGCACTATTGACTTTTGACCCAAAAAAAATTTGGAGGGGTGGGGGGCGAATTAACATGAGAAATTACGGTAATTGTAGTGCTGATATTGTTTTTTTGGCAAGACCAGAAATCTGGGCATTACAATTGTCAATCTGACTGGAAATAAAAGCATGCATTAAGGCGGTTTCACACTGCACTTGATTAGTGTGAAAGGCCCCCATGTCAATCTGGAATGATGACGTCAACAGGGGTGCGGCCATCCCATATGTGGAAGTGGTGACGTAACAGCCTAGAAGGAAGTCGGGAGGCTTTCCCCGCAGAGCTGACCGGAACTCGCCAATATGTATTTGTTATTGTTGGAGCCCTAGAAACCTCTCTGCCATCCAGAATTTGATGTCTAAAATACAGTTTTAAATATTATGCATTGGACTGGTGTCATCAGGAGACACGGAGATGTATAGCTGCATATCATCAGCGTAGCTGTGGAGTTTTACTCCATACCACCTGATAACTCTGCAAAGAGGGAGCATATACAAATTTAATAAGACAGGGACTAAAATTTATCCCTGTCGCACACCACGTTATTTTCATGGATTTCTGAAGAGCATGTACAGTATTGAGACTTACCATAAGGCTCTGTCAGTGAGGTAGGATAAGAACCATTTGTGTATAGTACCAGAAAGGCCAACCAGGTATTAAGTTTATTTAAAAGAATAGTGTGGTCTCCCATGTCAAAGACATAGCTAAGATCCAGCAGAACCAAAATAATTGACAGTCATCAGCATTGACTCTAAAATAATTTAATATTTTGAGGACAGTCGTCTCAGTGCTGTGATGCTGATTCATCCTAAAACTAGACTTTGTGTGTGTGTGTGTGTATATATATATATATATATATATATATATATATATATATATATATATATATATATATATACATACAGAGTACATACATATATATTGCCTGCGTGAGTTAATTGCATCCAACCAGTGGACCTGGCAAACTCCTTGGGTCCATAATTTAAGTGTTGAGCATTTAAAAAAAAATGTTTTTACCCTAACTGGCTACTGTATTTCTAAAAGATCAGAGTCAAAGCTGTCTGTGTACATCATGCACCACTCAATTTATATAGTGTACACACAAAATGTGAAGAAAAAAATATATTATTGCCCCAACCTCAGTCGTTTCATATAACATCTAGTTTGGACAATGATGGAAAGCCTAAATGGGTAAGAGAGGATTGGGTCAAGTGGTTCGGAAGGGAAATGCGAGGCAGCCATTGCAACTTGAAAATTATGATTGTTTATTTTTACTATGACATCAAACTACTTCTGCCATACCACCTACTTACTACCTACTATTATAATATTATTTTTTTTTTATAGTTTTGCCATTATGTATTCTCCTTGTTCATGTTTGAGTTCAATTAGAATTCATTATTTGTAACAGGAGTGACAGTGCTGAAAGGCCAAGAGGAGATGAAAATCTTCGCTCCTGCTGTCATTTCCAATGCTGGAATCTTCAACACCTTCCAAAAGTTTCTGCCACAGCACATACAACAAAAATCAGGTGATGCATACACTCACACGCAGTATTTGACATGCATCTGTGGAATTCAATTTGTGTTTTTTAAAAAAAATTTTTAACTTTGCTATTCATCTTGTGTCAGTAGAGATCCAGTCATTGTTGAGTATGGTGCGCCATGGCATGGGTTCTTTCTTGGTCTTTGTTGGTCTGGATGGAACCAAAGAAGAGCTGGGAATCGTTTCCACGAACTTCTGGATGTATAAAGACAATGACTTGGATACGCTGTAAGTTAATTGTTTTTGTACTGGTTTCACCTATCTTCCTAGAGTTTTATTTTAACTCCTATTTCAAATTCTGACCTTTGCACTAAGCCACTGAATAGTGTATTAATACCACTCCATGACACCCATCTTTCATAAGTAATAAGCAAAAGGTTCCCACCAGATCAAGGATTCATATTCTGCCGTTAACAGCCAACCTTGCCACTGCAGTCTCAAGGATTACATCAAACATCCATCTTCTTCTGGTTATCTGGGGCCAGGTCGCAGGAACAGCAGCTTAAGCAGGGAAGACCAGACTTCCCTCTTGCTGGCCACAGATCTTCTGGGGGCATCTCAAGGCATTCCCAAGCCAACTCTGAGATTTAGTCTCTCCAGCGTGTCTTGGCTCGTCCCTGGGGGCCTCCTCCCAGTGGGAAATGTCCGGAACACCTCACCAGGAGGCATCTTAACAAGATGTCCAAGCCTCTTCATCTGACTCGTCTCAATGCAGAGGAGCAGCGGCTCTACTCTGAGCCCCGCCAAGGATGACCAACCCTATCTCTAAGGGAGAGCTTAGACACGCTGTGAAAGAAATTCATTTCGGTCACTTGCAATCTTATTCTTTTGGTCACAACCTCAGAGCTTGTGACCATAGGTGAGGTCTAGGAACATAGATTGACCGGTAAATCAAGAGCTTCGCCTTTCGTCTCAGCTCCTTCTTCACCACGACAGTCCAATACTGAGTCCACAGACTGCAGACGTTACACGTAGACACTGCAACAAACCGCTTCTCGAGCTCCAGCTCCATTTTTCCCTCACTCATGAAGAAGACCCCAAGACACTTGAATTCATCCACTTGGGGCTAGAGCTCATCCCCAACCTGGAAATGGCACTTTATCCTTTACCAACTGAGTACCATAATCTCAGATTTAGAGGTGCTGATTCTCATCACAACCGTTTCACACTCGGCTGCGAACCATTCCAGTGAGAGTTGAAGATAGTGGCTGGATGAAGCCACCAGAACCACATCATCTGCAAAAAGCATAGACGAAATACTAAGGTCACCAAACCCGAGCCCCTCAACCGCACCTAGAAATTCTGTCCATGAAGGTTATAAACAAAATCAAAATCCTCTGTTACCCTTCTTAAAAAGGGGCACCAATCCAGATGCACTGTCTTTGATGTCCACGCCATGTTGCAGTGGCTTGTCAACCAGAGGCTCAACAGCCAGATCCTTTAGGAACACCGGACGGATCTCCAGAGATAGGAGAGCCTGCCTCAGAGTCCCCAGACTCTGCTTCCTCATGGGAAGGCATGTCTGTTGAATTGAGGAGGTCTTTGAAGTATTCTCCCCACCATTGCACAACGTCCTGAGTCGAGGTCAGCAGCGCCCTGTCCCCACTATACACAGTGTTGATGGTACACTGCTTCCCCCTCCTGAGACGCCAGATGGTGGACTAACATTTCTTCAAAGCCATCGGGAAGTCGTTTGTATGTCCTCAATGAACTCCTCCAACACCTGAGTTTTTGCCTCAGTGAATACCAAAACTGTGTTTCACTTGGCCAGCCGGTACCCACAGGCTGTCTCTGGAGTCCCACAGGCTAAAAAGGCCTGAGAGGACTCGTTCTTCACTTTGACTGCATCCCTTACCACTGCTGTCCACCAACAGGTTCGGGAATTGCCGCAATGGCAGGCCACAGGTCTGTTCCCAGGAGACACTCACAACATGTTTGGGTCTGCCAGGTCAGACCAGCATCTTCCCCCACCATCGGAGCCAACACACCACCAGATGGTGATTGGTTGACAGCTCTAACCACTCCAGAGTGTCCAAGACAAGTGGCCCAAGTCCGACCACCTGACCACAAAGTTGATCATTTAACTGCGGCCCAGGGTTTCCTGGTGCCAAGTGAACACGTGGACACTCTTATGTCTGTAGATAGTGTTCATTATGGACAATCCATGATGGGCACACAAGTCCAATAATACAGAGTCAAATCAATCACGCCCTTCCACGTCTCACTGTCATTGCGCACTTGAGCATTCAAGTCGCCCAGCAAAATGAGGGAGTTCCCAGGAGGAGCGTTCTCCAGCACCACCTCCAAGGACTCCAAAAAGGGTGGGTCCCCTGAACTGCTGTTAGGTGTAAAGGCAAAAACAACAATCAGGACCCATGGCACCAACCAAAGGCTACCCTCTCGTCCACCCCAAGGTACAGGGACCGAGCGGGGGGCAATAAATATGCCCACACCTGCTCAGCGCCTCTCATCGTGGGCAACTCCAGAGTGGAACCCCTCTCAAGAGGCCCAAGCTCTGTGTGGAGGTGAGTACGACTATATCTAGTCAGAACGTCTCAACCTTGCACACCAGCTTGGACTCCTTGACATTCCATATCCCTAGAGCCAACTTCTGCAGCTGGGGATCGGAGAAACAAGGTCCCCGCCTTCGGTCACAACCCAGCTCGTTTTTCACCTGATCCCCTTGGCCCATCCCACCGGTGGTGAGCGCATGGGAAGGGTGACCTATTTTGCCTCTTTGGGCTGTGCCCGGCCAAGCCACATGGGTGCAGGACAGTACACTGAGGGTCACAACTTGAGAACCACCTGCGCAATCAAATCATCGATCCATCCATCAATTTTCTGAGCCGCTTCTCCTCACTAGGGTCGCGGGCGTGCTGGAGCCTATCCCAGCTATCATCGGGCAGGAGGCGGGGTACACCCTGAACTGGTTGCCAGCCAATCGCAGGGCACATACAAACAAACAACCATTCGCACTCACATTCACACCTACGGGCAATTTAGAGTTTTCAATTAACGTGCATGTTTTTGGGATGTGCGAGGAAACCGGAGTGCCCGGAGAAAACCCACGCAGGCACGGGGAGAACATGCAAACTCCACACAGGTGGGGCCGGGGATTGAACCCGGGTCCTCAGAACTGTGAGGCTGACGCTCTAACCAGTCGGTCACCGTGCCGCGCAATCAAATCATACATCAATCAATTTTCTATAACGCTTGTCCTCATTAGGATTACAAGTGAGCTGCAGCCTGTCCTAGCTGACTTTAAGTGACAGGCAGGGTACAACCTGGATTGATCGCCAACCAATCACACTGCACATATGGACAAACAACCATGCATGTCAAGTCGACTTCATTTATATAGCACGCACCAATTCACACATTAGGGGCTCAGTGAGACCTCACTTACACCAGGCTCCCATGCTCTTTACAAGTAAGGGAGTCCTGACGAGCTCTCCGTTTAAACGGTTAAAGCTCCCCGTTGTTCCTGCGTATTACACAGTGGACTGTAACCGGTGATGGGAGCTTGCTTAAGCCGGTCAAGTGTCAAGAGAGATTCGCCTAGGTTCTCACAGCCACTTATGAAGCGCTGGCCCCGCATAAATTAGGCTTTACATTGACAGAGTAACCTTAGAAGATGTCAGGTAAAACTTTAACCATGCTTCTTTAAAGCTTCTCTCTCGCTTATGGTCTAAGTCACTTGAAATTGACCTATGTAGGATTAGACGGTCTTGATACGACAGCCAGGACCTGTTATTATCTGCAAAGGTCAGTCTCCTTGGTTCACCTCCAGAAACTAAATATCTGCTTCGATGAACATGTCAGTGCCGTCAGAATGACATGTCTGTGTGCCATTGTGTACGGCTATATAGGTATTTAATGTTCAAACAGATAAAATGTATTGTTTTTAGCAAATAATCATTATCTTAGAATTTTATCGCTGCAACACGTTCCAAAAGGCTGGGACAGGGTCATGTTTACCACTGTGTTACATCACCTTTTCGTTTAACTTACATTCAATAAACGTTTGGGAACTGAGGACACTAATTGTTGAAACTTTGTCGGTGGAATTCTTTCCCATTCTTGCAGTCCGGGGTCTCCTTGTCATATTTTACGCTTCATAATGCGCCACATATTTTCAATGGGAGACAGGTCTGGACTGCAGGCAGGCCAGTCTAGTACCCGCACTCTTTTACTACGAAGCCGCGCTGTTGTAACACGTGCAGAATGTGGTTTGGCATTGTCTTGCTGAAATAAGCAGGTGCATCCATGAAAAAGACGTTGCTTGGATGGCAGCATGTTTCTCCAAAACCTGTATGTACCTTGCAGCATTAATAGTGCCTTCACAGATGTGTAAGTTAACCATGCCATTGGCACTAACACAGCCCCATAGCATCACAGATCCTGGCTTTTGAACTTTTGGTTCTTTTCCTCTTTGGCCTGGATGGCACGATATCCATAATTTTCAAAAACAATTTGAAATGTGGACTCGTCGGACCACAGAACAGTTTTCCACTTTGCATCAGTTCATCTTAGATGAACTCGGGCCCAGAGAAGCCGGCGGCGTTTCTGGGTGTTGTTGATAAATGTAGATGATGAAATCCCTAAATTCCTTGCAATTGTACATTGAGGAAACATTGTCCTTAAACTGTTCGGCTATTTTCTCACGCACTTCACACAAAGAGGTAAACCTCGCCCCATCTCTGCTTGTGAATGTCTAAGCAATTCAGGGAAGCTCCTTTTATACCCAATCATGGCACCCACCTGTTCCCAATTAGCCTGTTCACCTGTGGGATGTTCCAAACAGGTGTTTGATGAGCATTCCTCAACTTTTTCAGTCTTTTTTGCCACCTGTCCCAGCTTTTTTGGAACGTGTTGCAGCCATAAAATTCCAAGTTAATAATTATTTGCTAAAAACAAAGTTTATCAGTTTGAACATTAAATGTCTTGCCTTTGTAGTGTATTCAATTAAATATAGGTTGAACATGATTTGCAAATCATTGTATTCTGTTTTTATTTATGTTTAACACAACGTCCCAACTTCATTGGAATTGGGGTTGTAACAGTATCCTCTGCAGGGATGTTCGGATGAAAACTGTGGCTACAGTTTTGATGACAATTATTTTATATTGTACGTGACACCTTGTGTATGTGGGGGATTGATTGCAAGAGACCAGACAATATTCATAATTACGCTTTTCCTGTTTGTACTGTAATTTGTTGACAGACCTCAGCTCATTGTGATACAGAAAGAAAAAGACTGCACTGCATACCACAAAGAAAAAAACAAAAGAGTAGAAAGAAGTAGAGGAAAAAAACACCAAAGCCCATAATTGAGACAGGGGCGCCTTCAGGGGGTGGCCACGGCCCCCCCTATACATTTATTGGTTGCCCCACTCACCAGCCCTTTGTCAGAGAAAGTCTAATGAAAATTTATAACAATACAGTAGGCTTGACATATCATGACAACCTGTTCAACCATTTTTCATGTAAAGACTTATGCGATGAATAACTGCATAAATGTTGTGGTGGTTGAGACTATTCAACGGAGTACACTATAAAACATTTTGATCAACATGAAGTAAACAATTGTTAATGTAGGAAACGGCAGAGAATTGTACACAATCATTTGCATGGATGTATCAAAGCATTTGCAACTTGTTCAAAGAAATGAGAAACTTGTTTTTTTGATGTGCACAACTGACCCAATGATGAGAAGATTAAACAAGTCGTTTTGAGAATTTCAATTCTGATCTGACAAATGTACCAAAGCGACTGAGAAAACCTGTAATGTAGTTTTCCACAACCATTTATTTCTACTTGCTAAGTGTCTATGCAATGTGTCAACTTTATATTTGTGTTTCAGTCTCAATTTGTATAATTTGGGATTTTATTAATACACATGTATGTGGTTGTGTTTGAATTATATGGAAAGAATGGAACAATATGCTTCGCTGAGCAGAGAGCAGGTATTGGGGAACATTCCTATGATGTTCATCACCTTTCCATCTGCCAAAGACCCCACAGCCAACATACGACAACCAGGTAACTGATGGTTCGTGTTATGTAGAAATATAGGAATGTAAAACATAAATCATTAAGAGCATCCTTGTTGTTGTTGGTGAATCATGTGCAACAAGACTATGCCATTTCTGGAGAAATCGCATGTGAATGCTGAAATACTGAATGCAGAATGATGTGGAGTGATATAGAACGATGTTGAATAATACAGACTTGTATGGAATGATTTAGCATGATATTGAAGAATATGGAATTAATTATATTAAATGAAGTGGAATAATTTGGAATGATACGGAATGACGTGGAATGAGCTGAAGAGTGTGAAGTTGGAATGGTTTAGCAAAGCAAAGCAAAGCAAAGCAAATTTATTTATATACAGCATTTCATACACAAGGTAACTCAATGTCCTTTACATGATTAAAAGCATTTAAAAACAAAGAAAAAAACAGCTTATAAACATATAAAACATATAAACATCCATCCATCCATTTTCTGAGCCGCTTATCCTCACTAGGGTCGCGGGAGTGCTGGAGCCTATCCCAGCTATCATCGGGCAGGAGGCGGGGTACACCCTGAACTGGTTGCAGGGCACATATAAACAAACAACCATTCGCACTCACATTCACACCTACAGGGAATTTAGAGTCGTCAATTAACTTGCCACGCATGTCTTTGGGATGTGGGAGGAAACCGGAGTGCCCAGAGAAAACCCACGCAGGCACGGGGAGAACATGCAAACGCCACACAGGCGGGGCCGGGGATTGAACCCCGGACCTCAGAACTGTGAGGCAGACGCTCTAACCAGTGCCGTATAAAACAAACAGAAAAATAAAAAGTACAATTAAAACAGCGTGCAGTGATAGAAAAATAATTTAAAACTGGAAATGCTCTAAAAAGCATGAGAAAAAAAGAAGAGTTTTTTACCTGGACTGAAAAACATTCACACTTGGGGCTGACGTCACTTCTGTTGGCAACTTAATCCATTTGTGTGCAGCATAATAGCTAAAGGCTGCTTCAGCATGTTTGGTTTGGACTCTCTGCTCCACTATTTGACCTGAGTCTGTAGATCTCAGAGCCCTACTCGGTTTATATTCCGTGAGCATTTCATGTATTCAGGACCTAAACCATTTAGTGATTTATATACCAGTAGCAGAACTTTAAAATCTATTCTAAAGCTGACTGGGAGCCGGTGTAGAGACTTTTGAATTGGAGTAATATGCTCTGAATACTTTGTTCTGGTCAGAACTCGACCTGCAGTATTCTGAATGAGCTGCAGTTATTTAATGCTCTTTAGAGGGAGTCCAGTCAGAAGACCACTACAATAGTCAAGTCTACTTGAGACAAAAGCATGGATGAGCTTCTCCGGATCTGCTTATGTTATTGTGATTAAAAATAACTTTCTCAACAATCTTGGCTATGAAAGGGAGATTTGAGATGGGTTTATAGCTTGCTAACATGGAAGCGTCCAGCGTTCTATTTTGTTTTTTAGAAGAGGCTTAATGGCAGCTACATTAAAGAGCTTTTGGGAAACTCGCCCGACTGAAGTGAGCAATTGATTATTTGCTGCAAATCAGCTACCACAGACTTTGCAATAGCTTTGAAAAAGTCAGATGGTATTGAGTCAAGACAGCTCGTTGATGGTTTCAGCTGCTGAACCGTTTTCTCTCCAGTTTTTTTGGTTAACTGTATCAAATTCTGACATGGTAGTAGAGTTTTTCCTGGGTGGCTTCAGACGTAGTATGATTTTATCATTTTGCTGATTTGTGCTGATATTTAACCTGATGGATGGTATTTTATCATTAGAAAATTAATTGCATGTATCTGCTGTTAGGAGTTCTGGAGCTATCTGATTGGGGGGGGGGGGGGGGGGTAGCCTTGTCAGTGGAAAAGGGAGGCATCTTGTTGCTGGTCTGTTACTAATACACAGGCTTGTGCTAATTAGCAGGCCACGCTCACGAAATGGTAAGGGGGTATAAAAAAAATAATGGAATATGGCAATAACTGCCTGTATCTACAAAAAAAAGCACAGCTGCACAGGTTTAAAAATATCCAGGAGTCGCTGCTTCTAATTTCTTTGGAAGAAAAATAAGCTTATCAGCAAGAAAAATGTCAACAGAGGCGAAGCACGCAGAGCGAGCAGAAAAGTGTCTGCACTGTACAAGAGCATCTCAAGGTAGCCAGTAATTACATAACACATTAAAACCCTCAATTTCAAGTTTCAGCCTCATCACTCAATCTGACATTCTTTTCACCTCCAAGACATTCTTAGACTTTAAAATTGCATCATATACAACTACTCCATTTCTCTCCCCATCTCCACCGTGGTAAAATAATTTGAACCCTTCCCCTATGCTTCTAGCCTTGTTGCCTTTCCACCTGCTCTTCTGGGGACACAATATAACAACCTTTCTCCTAATCATCATGTCAACCAACTCTCGAGGTTTTCCTGTCATAGTCCCACCATTCAAAGTCCCCACATTCAGTTCTAGGCTCTGTGCTTTCCTCTTCTCTTTCTGTCTAAGAACCCACTTTCCAACTCCCCTTCGTCTTTGACCCACAATAGCTGAATTTCCACCGGCGCCGATGGCAGACGTTAACTCCGGGCAACGACCGATCCGATATGGAATTCTTTGAATGAACAGTTATATTTGTTTGGAAAGGTTTTAAGCCGGACGCCCTTACTGACGCAACCCTCTGTGTTTATCCTGGCTTTGGACTGGCCTACAGTTTACACTGGCTTGTGCCCCCCACAGACTGCATTCTTAGCAACATAGTATAGTTTACAAATACCGTAAATAGCTCCTTAGAAAATAAAGGTTATACCATAACTGGGCGAGCAAGCGTTTAACTATATTCCTGGCATTGTCAGTAGTCACAGGTATAGTCACAGGTACATCTCAATAAATTAGAATAGTGTCAAAGGTGTTGTCAGCATTAAAATTTGTTTTCCCTGTTTGACTCATGCTTTCCAAATATGTCTGGTAAAGTTTGTAGGACGCTCCTTGTTTTTGTCTGGCACTTGTTTCCTCATTGGGGTGATGTCGGCGTAAATGCGATGTCATGTTTGTTGTATTTCCACTGACGTAGTTAAGCATTGTGTGACATACCGTTGTACAACGACACGCTTGCCACCTGGGACATAAAACTAAAACCAAAGTAGCTCCAAAAGCCAGATTTGAATGATGGTGGAGGATTTTCAATATCAGGAGGCTTTATGGAACTAGCCATGTTGCAATGGCGCGTTAACTTCTGTTTCAGCAGATTGCGGTCCATTCAGAAATATCCTCAGGTGCTGTTCTGCTACACTCGGGACCATGCATTTTGAGAGTCGCGTTAGGGCATCAGGTAAATTTCCGAACGCACGCTTCCTTGGTCGGAATGAATGTGAAAGGAGCAGCGTAGTGCATCTGGGCTCAACAATAAGGCATAAGGCAGAGTAGCTTAGCACAGCTCCTCATTGTCAGAGGTTGATATAAAATGACATATTGTCATTTAGTGCGTACTGTACTATGACCATTGTATCGATACAGATGTATTTTTGTAGCACTAGTAAAAAAAATTAATTTCAGGCTTTGATTTTGAAAATTTGGAGAGTTGTGGGAATGGGAATAGTTCACGCGATGTCTTGAATGAGCTGAACATGTTGAAGTTGGAATGGTTTGAATCGGTCAAGAAAAGTTGAAGGAGGAAGGAATAATGTAGAATATGTCCTCATATGAGAATTTTATCGGTAAAAATCTGTAAAATTTGGTTGAGAAATGTGGAATTTTTTTGTGTATGGGAATTGTTGGAATGTGAAAATATTTTTTAGTTGGAATGGTTCAAATTGGTCGGCAAATACTAACGCAGGAGGGAATAATGTAGAATGTCCTCATATGGGAATTTTGTTGGTGAAACGTTTGTTGAAAGAAGTGAATTTTTTTGTGTGGCAATATTTGAAATGTGGAAAATATTTTGTAGTTGGAATGCTGTGAATCGGTAAAGAAATGGTGAAGCAGGAGGGAATAATGTAGAATGTGCCCTAATATGGGAATTTTGTTGTTGAAAAAGGCAGAAATTTGGAATTTTTGGAATGTGTAAGATATTTTGAAGTTGGAATGGTTTCAATCGGTCAAGATATGTTGGAGGAGGAAACAATGTATAGAATGTCCTAATATGGGAATTTTGTTGGTGAAAAATGTGAAAAGAATTAGTTGGAACGTGGAATTTTTGTTGTGTGGGAATTTTTGGAATGTTGAAAATCATTGCGGCGGCACGGTGACCGACAGGTTAGAGCGTCAGCCTCACAGTTCTGTGGACCCAGATTCAATCCGCGGCCCCGCCTGTGTGGAGTTTGCATGTTCTCACCCGTGCCTGCGTGGGTTTTCTCCGGGCACTCCGGTTTCCTCCCACATCCCAAAAACATGCATGAATTGGAGACTCTAAATTGCCCGTAGGTCTGACTGTGAGTGCGAATGGTTGTTCCTGTGTATGTGCCCTATGATTGGCTGGCAACCAGTTCAGGGTGCCCGATGACAGCTGAGATAGGCTCCAGCACGCCCGCGACCCTAGTGAGGAGAAGCTGCTCAGAAAATGGATGGATGGATGAAAATCATTGCAAAGGTGCAATGAGTTGAACATTTTAAATTTTGAATGGCAACAATGTGAATGTGTTTTGTTGAATGTGTCATTAGCAATGATTGGGGATTTTTTTGGTCCAAGATACGGAATTGTGGGAAACGTGAAAATTGTTTTAATGAGATGAGAGCTCTGACGCGTGGCGTGAATTTTTGGGACTTGTGGCAGTTGGAATGATTTGAATCAGATGTAAAATGTGGCTGTAGAAGACCGTCAAACTATGAGGCGAAGTAAAAAAGTTGAATAAATAATGTATGTGTACTTTCAGCATTCACACAATAATAGTCCATACATGACCGTTCTATGAACATCCCCAAAACAGAAAACGCCATCCATAGTGTATGTTTTAGATGTACACACATTACAAGTACTACTGACCAAAGCAATACAATTAGGTGTGTAGGCTTGGTTATGGTGTGTATTTCTACCAATATCATAAAAATCCAGAAAAGAACAGTGAAGGGAGAATTTGTAATTTTTGTATATTAGTTTGTGAACAGTACCTGGAAAAAAAGCATTTGTTTTCCGGTGATCACTTTGTGCACTTAGTTTAAGAAAAAATCCACACATGACAATATATGGGGAAAAGTGTTTTGTTACTGTTTTATTGTTTCTATTAAAAATAATAATAATAAAATGAAAAACAGATTTTGCTAATACAGTATTTTCTATTTACAAATAAACTTTGTCCTAATTCTGTCCTGGGTTTTAACTATATAATAATAAAAAAGGAAACATCACAAAAACACTTAAAAGTCATGAAAATGAATTGACATTTAGCATCTACCTTAATTATTGAAAAGTATCGGTATCGCTGATACTGGCCCTGTATTTATTAGGTATCGGATCGATATCAAAATATGCAATATTGCACACCACTAATAATAACTTGCTATTATTGTTTTTGTTTTATGGAATGAATAACCCTGCATACCTCTTTAAATGTGTTTTGATAGCTTTTTAAAAACAAATCTTCAAACCCTTGTGCAGATGCAAACACAATAAAAATGTGTCCCTGTGAAAATACTTGTCATGACTTTATCTCCATTCAGGAAAGTCCTGCATGACGTTGTTAACGATGGCTCGCTATGAGTGGTTTGAGGAATGGGAGGGGACGAAGATTGGCAAGAGGGGACAGGATTACCTGGATCTGAAAAACGGTATATCTCAGGAGCTGCTGGAGTGGGCCATAACCATCTTCCCCCAATTAAAAGACAAGGTGTGTGCTTATCTTTGGACTGTACTGTATGTTTATGTATGTATCTTAGATCAGTTATTTTGTTTTAATAGGTATAAGCTATTTGTCAAATAGCGGTAACGCATATAAACTGTATGTGTACACACATATGTTATAGTGAATAAAATGGGACTGAAATAAAAACATTCCTTGTATTGAGTACAGTATATCAGATCTACAGTGTCAGTGTCAGAGTTAGAATATTTCATATCCAGAAGTGCTAATTTTCTTTTCGGTTAGATCAGTGGTTCCTAACCTTGTTGGAGGTACGGAACCCCGCAAGTTATATCTGGAGTTCACGGAACCCTTCCTAATTAGAAAAATAAAATAGGGTTTTCAAATTCAAAACAGGTATATTTTATTGTCTGTGCAGATTCTCAGTCATCCAATGAACCACACATCAGTTGCACACAAAATCATTGTTAAAAGAACAAAACCAACAAAACATGAATTTCACACAAAAAACTAAAAAATAAATTCAATTAAAATTTATTGTAAGTGAATGTGCATTTTGCTGTTGCCATTCCCAGTGCCACTCTCATATCAGACAAATGGACTTCGTTGTGAAAATTCACAACAAAATCTGTTCCTTTTCTTGATGTTATTTCTACAATCCTCGAAAAGGGTTCATAGGTAAAAGTATATTTTTGGGCTATTTTTTATTATTGGAAGCGCTGTCTGACACCACAGCAATGCTATCAACCCAAGTGTATCGTTGAAATGTTGTTAAATAAAGATAGTTTAGCAAAGAACAAAGCATTTCAACTCGACGCGCAGCGCCGCAATGGTAAACGCTCACCTTGATGCAGCGTTGCGTTTTGAACGGCATGAACACGGCATTCAAAATGCAGTGTAAAAAGGCTTTTACGGATACATGCATGTACGCACACACGGTGTGTGTCGAGTCCTCTGTTGAACCCCAACGACTGCCACACCGAACCCCTGGGGTTCGATCGAACCCAGGTTGAGAACCACTGGTTTAGATGATAGATGCCTGCCTCAACAAATGTATTTTCAACTGCTTTTTAAAAATGTCTCCAGAAGAGGCAGCTCTTAGCTCATATGGAGGTGCATTTAACAATTTGGGGCAAAGGCTATCACCTTCAGTTTTTAATGTTGTGTGAAGGACAGTAAATAAAAGGCAGTCAGCAGACCGCAGTGACCTAACACAATAAAATAACAATAAAATGACACCAGAATGACTAAGTATTAAGGACTCTGACTATTGAGGGCTCTGTAAGTTAAAATGTTATACTGATCCTATCTTGTCCTGTCCTTCCCTCACAGGGTGTAGCACTACTGCCTCATACAACACTCATATCTAATGTTTCATTGTTCAAAATATATAAGGATTTACTTTTCTCATCTTGTTTACAGTTAGAGCTTTGTCTTTTGTCTTCTTTTCTCACTCTCCTCTAGAAACTTTGTTCTGTTCGACTGATCGACTCTGATTCTCTATAAATATCCATTATAATACTAAGAAACCACGGCGGCAGCTTAGAAACTGTTACAAAAGAGATACAGATCCTCCATTCTGCTTGATCTAACAGCCGAACGGGACAAAAAATAAAAATAACAATAATAATAATGTACTGAATCTTGAAATTAACACGGAGAAATTGCAAGAGCGACAGCGGGAGTGATGTGGCCGAACGTATGGGATCTAGACAAAAGCCTAACAGCAAAATTCTGAGCTAAGTGGACAACACTTATCAGTACAATCAGTGTTAAAAAAATATATATATTAATCTGATGGTTGCATACAAGTGGCATGAAATACTATACCTTCAAATTTGCTGATGACATTCAGACTAAAAAAAACAAAAAAAAAACGTTATTTATCCCTGTGGCGCAATTCCTCTCAATGACAGAAACCAGTGTCTGGTAGGTAGTAGGTTGAGATTATGAATAGTATCTTATTTAAAAGACGGGATGTCAAGACAGCTGGGTACTGGTTAAATTTAATAATAATTATGAATCACTGTAATAATAATAATAATTATAATAATCACAATAATAATAACTATCTTATAGAGCGGCTTTCATGAAACCCAAAGACACTTAACAGAAACAAAACACAATCGCAACAAGGAGACAACAAAGACACAATCAATAAACAGTAAAAAACAACAACCGGACTAGGTACCAAAGGCCTGGGTGAACAAGGGTCTTTTGAATGCAGATTTGATACTGTCTAATGTCACGTTGAATGCTGTCCACAAAGGTTTGATGGTGTGAGGGACAGTGAGGAGACTTAAATCGGTCGGTTCCCTGAGGAAGTGTAGTGATTGGATGAGATCTGACAGGTATTGTGGGGCGAGGTCTTGATGAGCTTTGTAGGCGTGGAGGACTAGCTTGTATGTGATGCAGAATTTCACTTGAAGCCAGTGTAGGTGTTTCAGGGTGGAGCTGATATGCTGCCAAGGTTTAGTTGTAACATTCTTAATGTTCTAAAACCGGACAACACTTGATCTGGATTTAGCGTGACCTGTTCTTAACTATTGAAAAGAGCTGTTTAGTCATTAATTTTGAAGGTGACAAATGGTTAAAACCTGGGCCAGGGGGTATTAGCATTCAGTGCTTTTCTTTTAGAGTGCATGTATTCTTATTCCATTTAGATGTATTATTCGCTGTTTCTCCTGCCATACCTACCAGTTTTGACTGATATCTTAAATATTTTAAGCAACATTTTAAATGTGTGTGTATTTTTGTCTTCAGGTGGTTATGATTGATGCTGCCACCCCTCTGACTAATGTCCACTATTTGGGTGCACCAAGAGGTGAGATGTATGGTGCTGAACACAATTTGGAGCGCTTCACCCCGGAAACGGTTGCAAGGACCAGACCACAAACACCAATTAGTGGTCTATACTTAACAGGTGGTCAAATCAAAAACCTACTTTGGTGTGTTTGATAGACACTTGTAATGTACAGTATCTCACTGTGTGTGTATGTTTGCAGGTCAGGATGTGTTCTGTAATGGCATGGCTGGAGCTTTGCATGGTGGACTACTCTGTGCCTCAGCTGTCCTAAATCAGATCCTCTATATCGATCTTCTAGCTCTTAAGACCCGCCTTAAAAAAAAGCAAGCAAATCATAAGCTCACCTGAAAATAAAAGTTTGATTTAGTCACAAAGCCCTTCCCCAAATAATGACTATCCATGTATCAAAATACAATATATGTAATGTGTCATTGTGTTTCACAACATCTGAATTGAAATAAAACCATCAAGATGTAATGGAGCGACATCCACAAACTTGCCCGTCCATACTTGTCCGACTTCCTCCACATTGCCATTCCAGTCCGCACCCTCAGATCCTCCTTCTCCATCCACCTGACTCTCCCACCTTCCCGTCTCAGTACCATGAGCAGCAGAGCCTTCAGGCGCTGTGCTCCCTAGCTCTGTAACTCTTTGCCACCAGACCTCCGCAACTCAGTTTCTTTCACCACCTTTATAACTGAAATAAAACCTACCTGTTCAAGATCGCCTCCTCACTGTAACTCCACGCCATGTTCTTTTTTTTAATAATTGTTTCATTCTGTCTGTATAATTCAGTTTTTATTGTAGCTTTTTATGGACAGTGTCCTTGAGGATCTCGAAAGGCCCTACAAAGGAAATGCTTTATCCATCCATCCATCCATTTTCTGAGCCGCTTCTCCTCACTAGGGTCACGGGCGTGCTGGAGCCTATCCCAGCTGTCATCGGGCAGGAGGCGGGGTACACCCTGAACTGGTTGCCAGGGATTGACGCTCTAACCAGTCGGCCACCGTGCCGCCAAAATGCTTTATTATTATTATTATTATTATTATTATTATTATTATTATTATTATTATTATTATTATTATTATTATTATTATTATTATTATTATTATTAGGCGGCACGGTGGGCGACTGGTTAGAGCGTCAGCCTCACAGTTCTGAGGACCCGGGTTCAATCCCCGGCCCCGCCTGTGTGGAGTTTGCATGTTCTCCCCGTGCCTGCGTGGGTTTTCTCCGGGCACTCCGGTTTCCTCCCACATCCCAAAAACATGCATTAATTGGAGACTCTAAATTGCCCGTACGCATTACTGTGAGTGCGAATGGTTGTTTGTTTCGATGTGCCCTGCGATTGGCTGGCCACCAGTTCAGAGTGTACCCCGCCTCCTGCCCGATGACAGCTGGGATAGGCTCCAGCACGCCCGCGACCCTAGTGAGGAGAAGTGGCTCAGAAAATGGATGGATGGATGGATTATTATTATTATTATTATTATGGAGGCAGAACGGGGTCCAACTGGTTAGCACATCTGCCTTACAGTTCTGAGGATACGCGGTATGCGGTATGGAAAATGGATGGATGATAGATTATTATTATTATGACGTCTGAACCGTCGCTTTTACCGGAGGAAACACTGGAGAGTTTATGTAAATATCTGCATTAAAGGGGGGCGAGGGAGTGGACAGATCGCACAAAGATAACGTTGACATTTACAGGTACAGTGCCGTGAAAAAAGTATTGGTCCTCAAATTCTTATATTTCTCCGTAGTTTCCCCACTTTAATGTTTAAGATCATGTTTTTAAACAGTGATTTTATTATTAAGGAAAAATAACTTTTCAAAGGGCGGCACGGTGACCGACTGATTACCACATCTGCCTTACAGTTGTGAGGACCCGGGTTCAAATCTGGCCTGGCCTGTTTGTGTTTGCATGTTCTCCACGTACCTGCGTGGGTTTTCTCTGGGTACTTCGGTTTCCTCCCACATCCCAAAAACATGCATGGTAGGTTAATTGAAAACTCTAAATTTCCCGTATGTGTGAATGTGAGTGCGAATGGTTGTTTGTTTCTATGTGCCCTGCGATTGGCTGGCGACCAGTTCAGGGTGTACCCCGCCTTTCGCCCACAGTCAGCTGGGATAGGCTCCAGCAGGCCCTAATGAGGATAAGCGGTACGGAAAATGAATCAACTATTCAAACCACCTGACCCTGTGTGAAAATTAATAGCCCTCCTTGTTAAATCATAAATTAACTGTGGCTAATCACATTTTTGGTTCATTTTCACTAACCACACCAAGCCGGATTACCTCCAGACCTGTCCAATCAATAAATAACTTAAAGGGGACATATTTTGCCAAACCAACTTTTTCAAGTATTTGAGATCTAATATTGTCTTGAGGTGGATTTTTTTGCCTGTGGTTCCGAGTCGGAGGTCACCCGGGAGACCTGCGGCTTTCCGTTGGGCAGAGATGAATGAAGACTTCGAGACACTTGGCGTTTGGGCTAATTCGATTTATTGAACAAGCCTTCGTGTCATAACAGCTGCTTACATTGCCAGAACAACGAAAAAGCCTCCGAAAAACCACTGGATCTCAGTTTATCAAGGTTTAATTCTCTGGGCATGGAATTAGCCCCTCCCTGGGTGCACCCGGCAGATGGCCGTTCCTCATGACCATATTTGGAATCACACCCGCCTGCTGGCGCCTCACCTTCCAGCTACCCTCACACCTAATTCCCTTATCTTATAAGATGCAAAACAATCCTCTTTGCAGACCGGGACGCCTGTTGTGAACCCAAGACATGTTACTGTCTGGGCGGAGAATGAAAACCCTAATAAACGTACAAATGGTTGAAGGAAGTCCTTTGATGTAGAACTTCAAAGAAAAGATGGTTGGCTTGAATACAGATCTCCAAACATTTGGCCCTTGCAAAGGAACTCTAATTGTAGTACTATTGAAATATACGACATAACCCCGCTTTAATGAGATCCCCAAACTCATTACAACACCTAGAGGCAGCAACTGACACCTGGCAAGAAACAACAAACCAGCGTTAGCCCAAAAAGGTAACCTATTATCTACAATTTTGAAGAATCTACTTGGTCAAGAAAGTCTATCATGTTCCAAGGCATCTACTTAAGGTTAACCATTAACTAAGAAAAACAATTAATCTAATAAGGTCGAATCACTCCCTGCATCCCCTCGTCGCCCCTGAGGTCACATGTGAGTACCATACAGCCAAATAAACCAAATCTCCTTCCTGCGAACAACAATGACACGACGCTCGCCAATCCGAAATTTATGCCTTTGTACGTGCAGCCTCGTGGGAGTGCCAAAGATTCGCGGCTCTCAGTCGAAAAACCTTTCTCTTAAGAGACTAGGAAAAGAGAGCAAGCCATATCACGCCTCCTTCAGAGCCCCTTATAGTGAATCGCCCAAGGGGACCCTGACCCGGATGACAAAACATCCATCCATCCATTTTCTACCGCTTATCCGGGTCGGGTCGCGGGGGCAGTAGCTTTAGCAGGGACGCCCAGACTTCCCTCTCCCCAGCCACTTCATCCAGCTCTTCCGGGGAGATCCCGAGGCGGTCCCAGGCCAGCCGAGGACGTAGTCTCTCCAGCGTGTCCTGGGTCGTCCCCGGGGTCTCCTCCCGGTGGGACGTGCCCGGAACACCTCACCAGGGAGGCGTCCAGGAGGCATCCGAATCAGATGCCCCAGCCACCTCATATGGCTCCTCTTGATGTGGAGGAGCAGCGACTCTTCTCTGAGATCCTCCCGGATGACCGAGCTTCTCACCCTATCTCTAAGGGCGAGCCCGGACACCCTGCGGAGGAAACTCATTTCGGCCCCTTGTATCCGGGATCATGTTGGCTGAGGCGTGTGATCCCCCTGTAGTTGGAACACACCCTCCGGTCCCCCTTCTTAAAAAGAGGGACCACCCCAGTCTGCCAATCCAGAGGCACTGTCCCCGATGTCACGTGATTTTGCAGAGGCGTGTCAACCAGGACAGCCCCACAACATCCAGAGCCTTTAGGAACTCCGGGCGAATCTCTTCCACACCCGGGGCCCTGCCACCGATGAGCTTTTTAACTACCTCGGTGACCTCAACCCCAGAGATAGGAGAGCCCGCCTCAGAGAACCCAGACTCTGCTCCCTCATGGGAAGGCGTGTCGGGGGAATTGAGGAGGTCTTCGAAGTATTCTCCCCACCGGCTCACAACGTCCCGAGTCGAGGTCAGCAGCGCCCCAACCCCACTATACACAGTGTTGATGGTGCACTGCTTCCCCCTCCTGAGACTCCGGATGGTGGACCAGAATTTCCTTGAAGCCGTCCGGAAGTCTTTCTCCATGGCCTCACCGAACTCCTCCCATGCCCGAGTTTTTGCTTCAGCGACCACCAAAGCTGCATTCCGCTTGGCCAGCCAGTACCCATCCACTGCCTCAGGAGTCTTACAGGCCAAAAAGGCCCAATAGGACTCAGCTTGACGGCATCCCTCACCGTTGGTGTCCACCAACGGGTTCGGGGATTGCTGCCACGACAGGCACCAACCACCTTATGGCCACAGCGCCGGTCGACCGCCTCAGCAATGGAGGCGCGGAACATGGTCCACTCGGAATCGATGTCCCCCCCCTCCCCCGGAACATGAGCAATGTTCTGTCGGAGGTGGGAGTTGAAACTCCTTCTGAGAGGGGATTCCGCCAGACGTTCCCAGCGGACCCTCACAATACGTTTGGGCCTGCCACATTGGACCGGCATCTTCCCCCCACCATCGGAGCCAACTCACCACCAGGTGGTGATCAGTTGACTCTCTTTACCCGAGTGTCCAAGACATGTGGCCGCAAGTCCAATGACACGACCACAAAGTCGATCATCGAACTGCGACCTAGGGTGTCCTGGTGCCAAGTGCACGTATGGACACCCTTATGCTTGAACATGGTGTTCGTTATGGACAATGCGTGATGAGCACAGAAGTCCAATAACAGAACACCGCTCGGGTTCTGATCGGGGGGGCCGTTCCTCCCAATCACGCCCTTCCAGGTCTCACTGTCATTGCCCACGTGAGCATTGAAGTCCCCCAGCAGAACGATGGAGTCCCCAGCGGGAGCGCTCTCCAGCACCCCCTCCAAGGACTCCGAAAAGGCCCTATTATCACACCTCTACATAACTCGACAACTCCTGTATTTTAGTTCTCCTAGTCAGCCAGCAATAGAGGTACAGTAGATGTTCTTGGTCCATCGATATTTGCATGTGCGACGTAGGATGCTGAGTGAGGCATTTTCTAACAACACTACTAGCAGAATATTTGACAAATGGTAGGTGAAATCAAGTAGGAGGTTTGCTCCTTTCTGACCTCTCTCTTCCACCCCTACCGAAGTTTAATACCAATTTTGAAGTAGAAGCCCATCTGAGGACTGCATGACCGCATACTCCCGTAATAGCAAAAATATTTCTTGCCATAATTTCTCCCACCATCCTATCTAGCGACTCTACCAACCCCGCTGACTAGGGAGACGGCTGAGTCTAAGTAAAACTTAACCATCCTTATACTGAAAACTCCTAAATATATGTACTGTATAGTCTTTACCATTTATTTCTGTTCAAGGGCAGGTGACCTTCTTAATACCAATTACCAAATAACCTTAAGTGTGTCCCCACCATTTTCCGACGAGCCACTGAGCACCGACCGACTCCGACCTCAGCCACATAGCATCCTTGATGGCTTCTAGTTATGTCCACTGAAACTTTTATCACATTATTCCAATCCGCTTGGTAAACGTTGAGACACAGGACCATTCAGCTCCTCTTTTTTCTTTCCAGTATTCACCGTCTCCACCACAAAGTCCTTTCATTGGCTCTCTTTCTGTCATGAGAAACATCCTTCATATTGACACAGTCATCAGGTTGAAGAGTCTCTCTCAGTCACTCATGACAAATATTAACAGTTGCGCCTTCTTCCTGGCTGCACAGCATTGCTTTAGTCTCTGTTATACTGTCGCGGATGTTCTTCCCTCGCATGGCAAAGCCGAAACCGCCGACAGACCAGCGGCTGTAACAGAATATGAGAGGGGACACACTGGGTTTTCACTTGTCAATAAGTTCACACTAACACTACTGGGGGCCTCCCATAGTCACCTGTTCAGTAAACGGCGTTTCTGTCCTATCTTCTAAGTTCGTCTTATATCCGCTTACTTTCTAGCTTGTTCAACTAAGTTAGTTGAAGATTTTTAAGTCTAACTAACCTATGTTCTTGCCCTCCATTTTACAGTTGTCCATGATTAGCAACCATCCAGAGTCCCGTCCCTTACGCGCAGCCATAAACTCCGCCTATCGTAAACCTCGCACACGCACCCAGTCGTAAAGCTGCTCAGCCCCCCCCCCCCCCCCCCCCCCCCCACACACACACACACAGACTGGGACGCGAGTGTCTTGTCATAAACAATTTGGTGCTAGTTCAATTTTAGGGCTCTGGGGCACAGCAGGACTTCCCAGATTATTCTGTCAGCTATTTCTTCAAGAAGCCTAACTAGTAATGATTAATCTATATATTGTGCTTTACTATTACCCTTTAGTGTATTATAACTTTATGTCCCACATGATCAACGCCTTGACTAAGCCTCCCCAACCGCTGGAGTGAACCAGTCCCAAATAACTGTAGCAATAATGTTATCTCAACCTCGAGCCAACACCTTAACTGAGGATTATGAAGTCAACTGGGCTAAGTTCACACACATTGCCTTTGAATTCCCAGTTTGACAGTGACACTGGTTATAAAGAACCCAGAGTCAAATGTTCAGTCTAGCCTAAGCGGCGGACTGCTAGACAAATGGATGTTCAGAATTTGAAGCCTATCTAATCCCTACAAATATACCGATGTATACTGGTGTGTGAGGTCGAGAAGTTCCGACTGGATATAGTCGGACTCCCCTCCACACACAGCTTGGGCTCTGGTACCAGTCCTCTCGTGAGGGGTTGGACTCTCTTCCACTCTGGAGTTGCCCACGGTGAGAGGCGCCAAGCAGGTGTGGGTATACTTATTGCCCCCCGGCTTGCAACCGGCTTGGCGCCTGTACGTTGGGGTTCACCCCGGTGGACAAGAGGGTAGCCTCCCTCCGCCTTTGGGTGGGGGGACGGGTCCTGACTGTTGTTTGTGCCTATGCACCAAACAGCAGTTCAGAGTACCCACCCTTTTTTGGAGTCCTTGTAGGGGTTGCTGGAGAGCGCTCCCGCTGGGGACTCCATCGTTCTGCTGGGGGACTTCAATGCTCACGTGGGCAATGACAGTGAGACCTGGAAGGGCGTGATTGGTAGGAACGGCCCCCCCCCCGATCAGAACCCGAGCGGTGTTCTGTTATTGGACTTCTATGCTCGTCACGGATTGTCCATAACGAACACCATGTTCAAGCATAAGGGTGTCCACACGTGCACTTGGCACCAGGACACCCTAGGTCGCCGTTTGATGATCGATTTTGTGGTTGTGTCATCGGACTTGGGGCCATATGTCTTGGACACTCGGGTGAAGAGAGGGGAGGAGCTGTCAACTGATCACCACCTGGTGGTGAGTTGGCTCCGATGGTCAGGGAAGATGCCGCTCCGTCGTGGCAGGCCCAAACGTATTGTCTGTTGGGAACGTCTGGCAGAATCCCCTGTCAGAATGAGTTTCAACTCCTACCTCCGACAGAACTTTTCTCATGTTCCGGGGGAGGGGGGGGACATCGATTCCGAGTGGACCATGTTCCGCGCCTCCATTGCTGAGGCGGTCGACCGGCGCTGTGTGCTGACCTCGATTCGGGACGTTGTGAGTCGGTGGGAAGAATACTTCGAAGACCTTCTCAATTCCACCAACACGCCTTCCCATGAGGAAGCAGAGTGTGGGTTCTCTGAGGCGGGCTCTCCTATCTCTGGGTTTGAGGTCACCGAGGTAGTTAAAAAGCTCCTCGGTGGCAGGGCCCCGGGTGTGGAAGAGATTCGCCGGAGTTCCTAAAGGCTCTCGATGTTGTGGGGCTGTCCTGGTTGACACGCCTCTGCAACATCGCGTGGACATCGGGGACAGTGCCTCTGGATTGGCAGACTGGGGTAGTGGTCTCCCTTTTTAAGAAGGGGGACCGGAAGGTGTGTTCCAACTACAGGGGGATCACACTCCTCAGCCTCCCTGGTAAGGTCTATTAAGGGGTGGTGGAGAGGAGGGTCCGTCGGGGAGTCGAATCTCAGATTCAGGAGGAGCAGTGTGGTTTTCGTCTTGGCTGTGGAACAGTGGACCAGCTCTACACCAGCTCGAGGCAGAACCTCGAGGGTGCATGGGAGTTCACCCAACCAGTCTACATGTGTTTTGTAGACTTGGAGAAGGCGTTTGACCGTGTCCCTCGGAGAGTCCTGTGGTGGGTGCTTCGGGAGTATGGGGTACTGAACCCCCTGATACGGGCTGTTCGGTCCCTGTACGACCGGAGTCAGAGTTTGGTCCGCATATCCGGCAGTAAGTCAGAGTTGTTCCCGGTGAGGGTTGGACTCCGCCAAGGCTGCCCTTTGTCACCGATTCTGTTCATAACTTTAATGGACAGAATTTCAAGGCGCAGCCGAGGCGTAGAGGGGGTCTGTTTGGTGGCCTCAGTATTGCATCTATGCTTTTTGCAGATGATTTGGTTCTGTTAGCTTAATCAAGCCGTGACCTCCAACTCTCACTGGAGCAGTTCGCAGCCAAGTGTGAAGCGGCTGGGATGAGAATCAGCACCTCCAAATCTGAGCCCCCTCCGTCGGAAAAGGGTGGCATGCCTTCTCCAGGTCGGGGATGAGATCCTGCCCCAAGTGGAGGAGTTCAAGTATCTTGGGGTCTTGTTCATGAGTGGGGGAAGAATTGAACGGGAGATCGACAGGCGGATGGTGCAGCGTCTGCAGTGATGCGGACTTTGTATCGATCCGTTGTGGTAAAGAAGGAGCTAAGCCGAAAGGTGAAGCTCTCGATTTACCGGTCGATCTCCGTTCCTACCCTCACCTATGGTCCCTATGTGGGTCGTGACCGAAAGAACAAGATCCCGGATACAAGCGGCCGAAATGAATTTCCTCCGCAGGGTGTCCGGGCTTTCCCTTAGAGATAGGGTGAGAAGCTCGGTCATCCGGGAGGATCTCAGAGTAGAGTCGCTGCTCCTCCACATCGAGAGGAGCCAGATGAGGTGGCTGGGTCATCTGATTCGGATGCCTCCCGGACACCTCCCTGGTGAGATGTTCCGGGCACGACCCAGGACACGCTGGAGAGACTACGTCTTCGGCTGGCCTGGGATCGTGTTAGATAAATTGTAGAAGTTATCATTTATTTGCTTAGCTTGCATTAGTATTATGGACGATTTTATATGTCTCGCCTTCGAAAAGATGACTCAGCATCATCCGATGGAAGGGCGCCTGGACCAAGGACGTGATCGGATGTGGTCGGGTCGGGACAAGTGTTGGTCCAATATTTTGTGTTGTGTCTTATTGCTTAGAATACTATGTCTGGGAAAAACCCTCTTATTATCAAATATTATGTGTCGTGTCTTATTGTTTAGAATACTATGTCTGGGAAAAACCCTCTTATTATCAAATATTTTGTGTTGTGTCTTATTGCTTAAAACATTATGATTTCTAAATCCCTCCTATTTCAAATAAATGCAGGGGCGAGGGGGGGGATTGTTTAGAGCGTGTTGAGAGGCTGTGATCTGAACAATCTCCCATACGCCCTCCTCATGAGAAAAAGAAACCAGTGTCTTCATTCCTTTTGTGTCTATTTTTTATAATGTTGGGTAAGATAAATCCAACATTAAATTGGTCCTTCAAGCCGGATGTCAACACACCCGAGGATTCCAGTTGTGGAGCCGACTTCCAGTTAAGAGACCGTGGCCACGGCAAGTAAGACCCTTTACGGGACTGGTCTTCGTTCTCCTCAACTGGGATCTGAAGGTTGACGACAATCCACAGGATTGAAGACGAGTGGTGAGTTAAATTTAAAAAAAAAAATTTAGGAAAAAAAGGATTAAAGAGTGCGGCACGGTGTCCGACTGGTTAGAGCGTCAGCCTCACAGTTCTGAGGTGCGGGGTTCAATCCCCGTCCCCGCCTGTGTGGAGTTTGCATGTTCTCCCCGTGCCTGCGTGGGTTTTCTCCGGGCACTCCGGTTTCCTCCCACATCCCAAAAACATGCATTAATTGGAGACTCTAAATTGCCCGTAGGCATGACTGTGAGTGCGAATGGTTGTTTGTTTCTATGTGTCCTGCAATTGGCTGGCAACCAGTTCAGGGTTTACCCCGCCTCCTGCCCGATGACAGCTGGGATAGGCTCCAGCACGCCCGCGACCCTAGTGAGGAGAAGCGGCTCAGATAATGGATGGATGGATGGATTAAAGAGTGAGTGAATTGCGCGACGAAGAAGTCTGCGGCAGAACAAACCTTGTGTAATACTAGTCACTGGCAAGTGGTCAGATGGACGACGGAGTCCGATAAAATCCGTGGGGACGGCGGGGTCCTGTACGTACTTAAATTCCGTATTTCTGTGTTTCTGTGTTTCCGTGTTTTCGTGTGTTTATAAAAACGTTATTAATATCGTGTGTATGTGTAAAAGTATGAATGTATAAGACTGGATTGTAAGTGACAACTGGGTTTGGAAGCAAAGGCAAGAATTCTCCGCCCCAATTGGGGTAGAAGCTTGAGAATTGCCAGAACTCAGACATTTATTGTCACCCTGTCATTTTTGAATAAAGTCAGTATTTAGGTCACTCTAGGTGCAAATGAACTGACTTCCAAATTCACAAAAATGGGAATAAATAACAGTAAACCGGATCAAAAAATAGACCTAACGTGTAAAGATTGGAAATATGTTCAACTACAAAACCATTCCAAAATAGAACGTTTAAACACGGGGATAACCAAATACGGTTTCGCTGGCCAGCTAAATTCGCAAAAAATAGTTCAACTTCAAAACGAAATAAAGTGTCGACACAAAAATGATATATCACAAATACAAAAAGATGGATTTGACGACTTACTCTTCTGGTTAAACATGGCGTCTAAAAGAGAAAAAGGAAGGGAGAATAAGAAACACTTAACAAATGAACAAAAAGAGCAGGAAGGTAGACATAAAAATATGTTGTTTCAAAGACAGGAAGATGACGAGACAGGACCAATAATGAGAATTAGCGAGAAAAAGGTAATTGAAGAAAGTTGTAAAAAAAATAAGGAAACAAAAGCATCAGCACCCTTGTACCCGGTTTTGCCACCTCATGAAAATCCTCCAACTCAAGAGGCACAAACACAACGAATTTTACGATCGGGAGGGGTACAAATGAATTGGTCTAAAACTATGGGAGAAACATTTTCTACCACTCCCAAAATAACAAATATAACCTCAGACGAGGGAGACATGGATTTATTTCCGATGATTGAAGTGGCAAATCCAAATATACAAGAGGACCAGAAAAAAAAACTATTTTGGTCTATAGGACCTGGACTAATGAGGATGTGAAAAAGGCCGTAGCCGGCATCACACCTTATCAACAACAGTTAAAAAATGCTTTACATGCGAATTCGAAAGAACACATTAACAGATGGGTAGATTAACATTGGATAAACCTAGCAACTGGCCCTCTGGAGGAATATGTTAATCATGCCCTCCACGCAGAAAGAGTGTTAGACAAAAAACAAAAAGAGAAGATAGATGTCTTCCTCGACGAAGAAGCAGAAATATACTATCAAGGCAGAGAGAGAGATAATTTTAGAGGACGCGGCAGAGACCGTGGGAGAGTAAGATATGGTAGAAATCGAAATTATTATGATAATACCATCTGTGGTGCTGTGGAAACAAAGGCCACATTGCACGTCTTCTTCTTTTCCTTTCGGCTTGTCCCGTTAGGGGTCGCCACAGCGCGTCATCCTTTTCCATGAGAGCCTATCTCCTGCATCCTCCTCTCGAACACCAACTGCCATCATGTCTTCCCTCACGACATCCATCAACCTTCTCTTTGGTCTTCCTCTAGCTCTCTTGCCTGGCAGCTCCATCCTCATCATCCTTCTACCAATATACTCACTCTCTCTCCTCTGGACGTGTCCAAACCATTGAAGTCTGCTCTCTCTAACTTTGTCTCCAAAACATCGAACCTTGGATGTCCCTCTGATGAGCTCATTTCTAATTTTATCCAACCTGGTCACTCCGAGAGCGAACCTCAACATCTTCATTTCCGCCACCTCCAGCTCTGCTTCCTGTTTTCTCTTCAGTGCCACTGTCTCTAATCCATACATCATGGCTGGCCTCACCACTGTTTTATAAACTTTGCCCTTCATCCTAGCAGAGACTCGTCTGTCACATAACACACCTGACACCTTCCTCCACCCGTTCCAACCTGCTTGGACCCGTTTCTTCACTTCCTGACCACACTCACCATTGCTCTGGACGGTTGACCCCAAGTATTTAAAGTCCTCTACCCTTGCCATCTCTTCTCCAGTGCATGCCTCCATCTTTCTAACTGTTCCTCCAGCTGCTCCCTGCTTTCACTGCAGATCACAATGTCATCTGCAAACATCATGGTCCACGGGGATTCCAGTCTAACCTCATCTGTCAGCCTATCCATCACCACTGCAAAAAGGAAGGGGCTCAGGGCTGATCCCTGATGCAGTCCCACGTCCACCTTAAATTCTTCTGTCACACCGACAGCACACCTCACCGCTGTTCTGCTGCCCTCGTACATGTCCTGTATTATTCTAACATACTTCTCTGCCACTCCAGACTTCCGCATGCAGTACCACAGTTCCTCTCTGGGTACTCTGTCATAGGCTTTCTCTAGATCTACAAAGACACAATGTAGCTCCTTCTGACCTTCTCTGTACTTTTCCATCAACATCCTCAAGGCAAATAATGCATCTGTGGTACTCTTTCTAGGCATGAAACCATACTGTTGCTCGCAAATACTCACTTCTGTCCTGAGTCTAGCCTCCACTACTCTTTCCGATAACTTCATTGTGTGGCTCATCAACTTTATTCCTCTATAGTTGCCACAGCTCTGCACATCACCTTTGTTCTTAAAAATGGGCACCAGTACACTTTTCCTTCATTCCTCAGGCATCTTCTCACGCACTAGAATTCTATTGAACAAGCTGGTCAAAAACTCCACAGCCACCTCTCCTAGATGCTTCCATACCTCCACAGGAATGTCATCAGGACCAACTGCCTTTCCATTTTTCATTCTCTTTAATGCCTTTCTAACTTCCCCCTTACTAATCATTGCCACTTCCTGGTCCACCACACTTGCCTCTTCTACTCTCCCTTCTCTATCATTTTCCTCATTCATCAACTCCTCGAAGTATTCTTTCCATCTACCTAGCACACTGCTGGCACCAGTCAACATATTTCCATCTCTATCCTTAATCACCCTAACCTGCTGCACATCCTTCCCATCTCTATCCTTCTGTCTAGCCAGCCTGTATAGATCCTTTTCTCCTTCTTTAGTGTCCAACCTGCCATACATGTCATCATATGCCTCTTGTTTTGCCTTTGCCACCTCTACCTTTGCCCTGTGTCGCATCTCAATGTATTCCTTTCGCCTCTCCTCGGTCCTCTCAGTGTCCCACTTCTTCTTAGCTAACCGTTTTCCTTGTATGATTTCCTGTACTGTGAGGTTCCACCACCAAGTCTCCTTCTCTCCTTTCCTGCTAGAAGATACACCAAGTACTCTCCTGCCTGCTTCTCTGATCACCTTGGCTGCAGTGGTCCAGTCTTCTGGCAGCTCTTCCCGTCCACCGAGAGCCTGTATCACCTCTTCCCGAAAAGCTGCACAACACTCGTCCTGTCTCAGCTTCCACCACATGGTTCTCTTCTCTGCCTTTGTCTTCCTAATTTTCCTCCCCACCACCAGAGTCATCTTACACACCACCATCCTATGCTGTCTAGCCACACTCTCCCCTATCACTACCTTACAGTTGGTAACCTCCTTCAGATTACATCGTCTGCACAAGATGTAATCCACCTGTGTGCTTTTACCTCCGCTCTTGTAGGTCACTCTATGTTCGTGCCTCTTCTGGAAAAAAGTGTTCACTACAGCCATTTGCATCCTTGTTGGAAAGTCTACCACCATCTGTCCCTCCAAGTTCCTTTCCTGGATACCGTACTTACCCATCACTTCTTCATCACCCTTATTACCTTCACCAACATGTCCATTACAATCTGCACCAATTACGACTCTCTCTCTGTCTGGGATGCTCAGAACTACATCATCTAGCTCCTTCCAGAATTTCTCTTTCACCTCTAGGTCACATCCTACCTGTGGGGCATAGCCACTAATCACATTACACATAACACCCTCAATTTCAAATTTCAGCCTCATCACTCGATCTGATACTCTTTTCACCTCCAAGACATTCTTAGCCAACTCTTCTTTTAAAATAACCCCGACTCCATTTCTCTTCCCATCTACACCATGGTAAAATAATTTAAACCCTCCCCCTAAACTTCTAGCCTTACTGCCTTTCCACCTGGTCTCCTGGACACACAATATATCAACCTTTCTCCTAATCATCATGTCAACCAACTCCCGAGATTTTCCTGTCATAGTCCCAACATTCAAAGTCCCCACATTCAGTTCTAGGCTCTGTGTTTTCCTCTTCTCTTTCTGCCGAAGAACCCGCTTTCCACCTCTTCTTCTTCTTCTTTGACTTCGACTTCGACCCACAGTAGCTGAATTTCCAACCGCGCCCTGCAGGTTGACGGCGCCGGTGGCGGACGTTGTTAACCCGGGCCACGACCGATCCGGTATGGAATTCTTTGGATGAACGCTCATATTTGTTTGGCAAGGTTTTAAGCCAGATGCCCTTCCTGACGCAACCCTCTGCATTTATCCGGGCTTGGGACCGGCCTACAGTTTGCACTGACTTGTGCCCCCCATAGGGCTGCATTAAAGGCCACATTGCACGTGACTGCCCTAAAAAATAAAAAAATAAAAATAAAAGAGAATACGGACAAACTACCGCATGACTAGGCCAGCCTGCTTCCCAACTCAACAAATCCTCTTGTGTAAACATTACAGAGAATGAGGAGGTGGATTTCAATTTACAGGACATTCTGAGTTTGGACACTGAAAAACCTGAAATAACCAAATAATAATGCATTCTTTTCAGTAACAATAGAAAATAACAGTCAATTTTGGTTTGCATTCACATTTGAGAAAAAATATATATATATACATTTATTAGATTACCGCAAGGTTACTGTGAAAGTCCAACTAATTATTCACAAGTTATGACAACACGCATGTCTTCTGGCATCTACAGATGGAGAGACATGCAAAGATTCATTGACTTTACTGCATCATCTAACAGAAGAGGGACATAAAGTTAACAAAAATAAATTGCAATGATGTAAAAGACAAGTTAAATATCTAGGCCATAATTTAAGTATAGGAGGAAGGACTATATTAGAAGACAGGAAAGCTATAGTCTTAAAAAATCCTAAACCACAGACGAAGAAACATATAATAATCATTTTTAGGTCTGACAAATTATTGTAGAGCATGGATTCCAAACTATGCAGAAATTGTTGCATCATTGTCAAAATTAATGTATGAAAACAACCTTAAAATGACATCACCTGTTTAATGGAGTACAGAGGCAGAAAAGGCCTTCTGTGACATTAAGCAACATTTGGTGTCCAGTGCTGCGCTAGGCCTTCCAAATTTAATGATAAAACATTCATTCAAATGGTAGATTGTAAAAGCTATTGCATGACCTCCGTACTTACACAACAATACGGTGATAAGCTAAGACCAATAGCTTATTTTTCAACGAGAGAGCAGTTCACCCTTAAGGTCCCACATACAGTGTCTGCTCTCCTATTGCAAACCAATATGGCGTTTTTACCACCTGCAAGACATTTATCTTGCATGGCCATCTTGCTGTCACAACCACATTTGACTGTTGAGCGATGCACAACCTTAAATCCAGCCACACTAATACCCTTACTTGATGAAGGCACGCAGCATGATTGACAGGAATTGGCTGAACAAGCTGCTGAATTAGTAGCATTAACCGAGGCATGCAAACTAATGATAAATAAAGATGGTACAATCTATACTGATAGCCAATATGAGTATTCCACAACAAGACCGTAATTATTGTGAAAAACAAAGTGCAAAACTACAAAATGAAATTTACATTAGCACAGTGGGAAAAAAAAAAGAGAAAAAAAAACCTATTCAAAATGGGCTGCTATATTGAGCCATGCTGTGTCACATGTCTCAACCGGAGGGATGGTGGCACAGATAGATTGACACTTTACAGCCCTAAAAAAATAAAATAAAATAGCAGAAAGAAACACGTGGGTTCATTTAACACACTGTAAAAGAGTCATTTCAGCTGAGTACTCAAATAGGGAAGGTGAGCAAAAGTCTGATAACGGAGCAGGAGCAGATGTGTAGATTCTGAAAACGCTTGCTGGTCAGTGAAGAAAAAAGACACCAACCCTTTTAGTGAGAACTCAGCAGAAAGGCACACCCACGTTGGTTATGAGATTCGATAAGTTGTTACGTAGCAACTTTGGCTACTATGATGTTGGTTTTGTTTTTGTGGTACATGGGACGTCCCACCCTCAATGATACAACCAATTTTTTTTGATAGAAAATCACCTACCAACTGGAGCAATATGACAAACCCAATAATAAAAAATTTTGAATCATTAACTCGTGTCAAAAGGAGTATAGCTGATGATCAAAATTGTGGGCATGGCCTCCAAAGGTTTAATATTTTGTGCCCCCCAAAATCAAGCTGCTTTAATCATAATTCCATATGCGGCTCTCACCAATGATGCTCAAGAGAATGGGCAGAATTGGGGATTTAGATATGACTGGTATGCAACTATAGGCTTTAAATGGGAAGACCTTATTGGTGAAACAGGTTATGATTGGTCCAGTTGGTCAAAAAGAACAGCAAAAGAATATAGAAAGAAATTTAACCTAAGCAAAACGGTCCATAGTTTAATATTGAAATACGAATCAAATCACCCAATGTGTTTGATAGTGAGCTTGTGGGCATATACTTTTATATAAAAGATCCCCACTTCCAAGTAGCATTGTGTTATGGGAACCATGTTAAACCAAAAATGCCATTAAAAACTTCAAATAAAGGTGGACAAATTTTAATGATTAACAACATAACTACTGATGATTGGTTCCTTGTTGTCACAGGAGTTTCAGGACAAAATAATAATTGGTTACTATTGGTGGAACTATTACACTATTGGTGTAAATCATGGGATCCTATATATCCCGTAACAGAAGCAGATAAACACAAACCGATGTTTTCTACTTTAGTAGCACCAAATAATTTCACTTGTATAAACATGATTAGTAAAGGGAAAAAATTAGGACCACTAAACGACACACAGTGTAAAGTAATCTTAAAAGTCGGACCAAATTTTGTGCCAGTGTCACGGAGCGACATCTGGTGGTGGTGCGGAGATGATAGACTGTTTGATAGATTACCTAAAGATATATCTAGATTATGCGCCTGTTCAAGATTTAATGGAAAGGGCACTAATGTTTTTGTCCAATCTAGAACATATACAAAAAAGAGATTTGTCCTGGCAGGGGCAAAATAATCCAACATACATCACGCCATAGGTGTTCCTCGTGGGGTTCCTAATCAATACAAATTGGCTGACCAAGTTGCAGGAGGATTTGAGTCTTTCATATGCTGGTGGTGTACGATTAATAAAAATGTTGATGGGATAAACTACATCCACTTCAATGTACAGAGATTAGGATATTGGACTCAGAATGGGTTGGAAGCTGTGCACGAGCAGCTCAAGGACGTTCCAAAGACCGCATAGCTGTCGACATGCTCCTCGCCAGAGAGGGAGGTGTTTGCGGTATGTTTGGAGAACAAACAATACTGCTTCAGATGGCAGCTTGACCAGAGCCATCGATGGTCTACGGACCCTCAATCAACACTCCTTGTGGGACAGCTCGGATGGACGTTTTTGGTAAATAGAAAACCCTAATTTCACCAATATTGATATCAATTGCTGTTTTTGCAGCCATTCTGACATTATGTGGATGTTGTTGTATCCCATGCATTCGGGCATTAATCAGTAAATTAATCACCACAGCCATAACCCCCATGGAGAAATCGTATGGAGCTGATGTATCCATTACTGTATGATGATTATGATGATAATGATGATTTTGCTTTAACTGATTTGTTCCCCCCTCCTTGAGCCGTCACCTTGTCGTGGTGGAGGGGTTTGTGTGTCCCAGTGATCCTAGGAGCTAAGTTGTCTGGGGCTTTATGCCCCTGGCAGGGTCACCCATGACAAACAGGTCCTAGGTGAGGGACCAGACAAAGCACGGCTCAAAGACCCCTAATGATGACGACAAACAATGGACTTCGTTTTCCCTTGCCTGGACGCGGGCCACCGGGGCCCCCCACTGGAGCCAGGCCTGGTGGTGGGGCTCGAAGGCGAGCACCTGGTGGCCGGGCCTGCACCCATGGGGCCCGGCCGGGCACAGCCCGAAAGGGTAACGTGGGTCCCCCTTCCCATGGGCTCACCACCTGTGGGAGGGGCCATAGGGGTCGGGTGCAGTGTGAGCTGGGCGGTGGCCGAAGGCGGGGACCTTGGCGATCCGATCCCCGGCTACAGAAGCTGGCTCTAGGGACGTGGAATGTCACCTCTCTGGCAGGGAAGGAGCCCGAGCTGGTGTGTGAGGTCGAGAAGTTCCGTCTCGATATAGTCGGACTCGCCTCCACACACACCTGGGGCTCTGGTACCAGTCCTCTCGAGAGGGGTTGGACTCTCTTCCACTCTGGAGTTGCCCATGGTGAGAGGCGCCGAGCAGGTGTGGGTATACTTATTGCCCCCCGGCTCGGCGCCTGTACGTTGGGGTTCACCCCGGTGGACGAGAGGGTAGCCTCCCTCCGCCTTCGCGTGGCGGGACGGGTCCTGACTGTTGTTTGTGCCTATGCACCAAACAGCAGTTCAGAGTACCCACCGTTTTTGGAGTCCTTGGAGGGGGTGCTGGAGAGCGCTCCCGCTGGGGACTCCATTGTTCTGTTGGGGGACTTCAATGCTCACGTGGGCAATGACAGTGAGACCTGGAAGGGCGCGATTGGGAGGAACGGCCCCCCCGATCTGAACCCAAGCGGTGTTCTGTTATTGGACTTCTGTGCTCGTCACGGATTGTCCATAACGAACACCATGTTCAAGCATAAGGGTGTCCACACGTGCACTTGGCACCAGGACACCCTAGGTCGCAGTTCGATGATCGACTTTGTGGTCGTGTCATCGGACTTGCGGCCGCATGTCTTGGACACTCGGGTGAAGAGAGGGCCGGAGCTGTCAACTGATCACCACCTGGTGGTGAGTTGGCTCCGATGGTGGGGGAAGATGCCGGTCCGACGTGGCAGGCCCAAACGTATTGTGAGGGTCTGCTGGGAACGTCTGGCAGAATCCCCTGTCAGAAGGAGTTTCAACTCCCACCTCCGGCAGAACTTTGCTCATGTTCCGGGGGAGGCGGGGGACATCGAGTCCGAGTGGACCATGTTCCGCGCCTCCATTGCTGAGGCGGTCGACCGGAGCTGTGGCCGTAAGGTGGTCGGTGCCTGTCGTGGCGGCAATCCCCGAACCCGTTGGTGGACACCAACGGTGAGGGATGCCGTCAAGCTGAAGAAGGAGTCCTATCGGGCCTTTTTGGCCTGTGGGACTCCTGAGGCAGCTGATGGGTACCGTCTGGCCAAGCGGAATGCAGCTCTGGTGGTCGCTGAAGCAAAAACCCGGCCATGGGAGGAGTTCGGTGAGGCCATGGAGAGCGACTTCCGAGTGGCTTCGAGGAAATTCTGGTCCACCATCCGACGTCTCAGGAGAGGAAAGCAGTGCACCACCAACACTGTGTATAGTGGGGATGGGGCGCTGCTGACCTCGACTCGGGACGTTGTGAGTCGGTGGGGAGAATACTTCGAAGACCTCCTCAATTCCACCGACACGCATTCCCATGGGGAAGCAGAGTGTGGGTTCTCTGAGGCGGGCTCTCCTATCTCTGGGTTTGAGGTCACCGAGGTAGTTAAAAAGCTCCTCGGTGGCAGGGCCCCGGGGGTGGATGAGATTCGCCCGGAGTTCCTAAAGGCTCTGGATGTTGTGGGGCTGTCCTGGTTGACACGCCTCTGCAACATCGCGTGGACATCGGGGACAGTGCCTCTGGATTGGCAGACTGGGGTGGTGGTCCCCCTTTTTAAGAAGGGGGACCGGAGGGTATGTTCCAACTACAGGGGGATCACACTGCTCAGCCTCCCTGGTAAGGTCTATTCAGGGGTGCTGGAGAGGAGGGTCCGTCGGGAAGTCGAATCTCAGATTCAGGAGGAGCAGTGTGGTTTTCGTCCTGGCCGTGGAACAGTGGACCAGCTCTACACCCTCGGCAGGGTCCTCGAGGGTGCATGGGAGTTCGCCCAACCAGTCTACATGTGTTTTGTGGACTTGGAGAAGGCGTTCGACCGTGTCCCTCGGGGAGTCCTGTGGAGAGTGCTTCGGGAGTATGGGGTACCGAACCCCCTGATACGGGCTGTTCGGTCCCTGTATGACCGGAGTCAGAGTTTGGTCCGCATATCCGGCAGTAAGTCGGACTCGTTCCCGGTGAGGGTTGGACTCCGCCAAGGCTGCCCTTTGTCGCCGATTCTGTTCATAACTTTTATGGACAGAATTTCTAGGCGCAGCCGAGGCGTAGAGGGGGTCCGGTTTGGTGGCCTCAGTATTGCATCTCTGCTTTTTGCAGATGATGTGGTTCTGTTGGCTTCATCAAGCCGTGACCTCCAACTCTCATTGGAGCAGTTCGCAGCCGAGTGTGAAGCGGCTGGGATGAGAATCAGCACCTCCAAATCTGAGACCATGGTCCTCAGTCGGGAAAGGGTGGCATGCCATCTCCAGGTCGGGGATGAGATCCTGCCCCAAGTGGAGGAATTCAAGTATCTTGGGGTCTTGTTCACGAGTGAGGGAAGAATGGAACGGGAGATCGACAGGCGGATCGGTGCAGCGTCTGCAGTGATGCGGACTTTGTATCGGTCCGTTGTGGTAAAGAAAGAGCTAAGCCGAAAGGCGAAGCTCTCAATTTACCGGTCGATCTTCGTTCCTACCCTCACCTATGGTCATGAGCTGTGGGTCGTGACCGAAAGAACAAGATCCCGGATACAAGCGGCCGAAATGAGTTTCCTCCGCAGGGTGTCCGGGCTCTCCCTTAGAGATAGGGTGAGAAGCTCGGTCATCCGGGAGGATCTCAGAGTAGAGCCGCTACTCCTCCGCATTGAGAGGAGCCAGATGAGGTGGCTGGGGCATCTGTTTCGGATGCCTCCCGGACGCCTCCCTGGTGAGGTGTTCCGGGCATGTCCCACCGGGAGGAGACCCCGGGGACGACCCAGGACGCGCTGGAGAGACTACATCCTTCGGCTGGCCTGGGAACGCCTCGGGATCCCCCCGGAAGAGCTGGATGAAGTGGCTGGGGAGAGGGTAGTCTGGGTGTCCCTGCTGAAGCTAGTGCCCCCGCGACCCGACCCGGATAACCGGTAGAGAATGGATGGATGGATGGATGATTTGTTTCCTGATACAGATGATTACGATGTTTAAACTACAACATTCATATATGACAAGTTTACTCTGAGTGTAAATGTATTTGTTTCATAAAAATGATTCTACAGTTAAAAATCGAAATGAAGTGACTGTAAGATGATATGAGAATTTGTGCAAATACATGATAAACAGGAGGGAAATGTTAGATAAATTGTAGAAGTTATCATTTATTTGCTTAGCTTGCATTAGTATTATGGACGATTCTATATGTCTCGCCTTCGAAAAGATGACTCAGCATCATCCGATGGAAGGGCGCCTGGACCAAGGACGTGATCGGATGTGGTCGGATCGGGACAAGTGTTGGTCCAATATTTTGTGTTGTGTCTTATTGCTTAGAATACTATGTCTGGGAAAAACCCTCTTATTATCAAATATTATGTGTCGTGTCTTATTGTTTAGAATACTATGTCTGGGAAAAACCCTCTCATTATCAAATATTTTGTGTTGTGTCTTATTGCTTAGAACATTATGATTTGTAAATCCCTCCTATTTCAAATAAATGCAGGAGCGAGGGGGGGGATTGTTTAGAGTGTGTTGAGAGGCTGTGATCTGAACAATCTCCCATACGCCCTCCTCATGAGAAAAAGAAACCAGTGTCTTCATTCCTTTTGTGTCTATTTTTTATAATGTTGGGTAAGATAAATCCAACAGATCGCCTCGGGATCCCCCCGGAAGAGCTGGATGAAGTGGCTGGGGAGAGGGAAGTCTGGGCATCCCTGCTAAAGCTACTGCCCCCGCGACCCGACCCGGATAAGCGGTAGAAAATGGATGGATGGATGGATGGATAGCTCTCCGCTTGTCCCCAAATTATGGTATCGGCCTGATTTAGGAGATAGAATGCAAATAAATAAACCTCCGTAAAATTTACTTGCCAGACAGATGGAAAATCCTCTTTGTCCTCCCTGCTCTAATACTGAATCTGGCGAGACAATCAAACAGATTAACCCTCATACCGAATAACGTAGTCATTGTCAAAGACATGTATGCCACATAATTTCCCTTGTACAGGCATGGTCTCATGTCGTATGTAGCTGGTCATTATAAACACCCTAACTCCCTCTATTGAGTAAATAGCAACTCAACATGACACATCCGCCCACTTCTGTGAATGGGAAGGATTGCATTCCCTATTCTGTATTAATATTCATTACACTGTATCAATTTAATATTGTAAGGGGGTCTTTAGCCGACTGGTGTCCCTTGCGTAAATTTCTTAATCCGGTTTGCCACAAACAGGAACTTCTATTTATATCTACTGACGATGATTACCGACTTTCTTTATATTCCCAAATTTTCATGTAGCATAGACTGGTAGACAGGCTACTATAATCCCAAAGGAGCTTTTGTATTTCCATACATGCTTTTCCCTCATTACCTGCTTTATTATCCTTCATTACAGTCTCCCAGCCGCTTACTTGTGTGTCACTCCATAACACGAAAAATGTCTCCCTCTGACGCGCAAGTTAACACATCTTTCTTTATTTTGCAACATATGTCAAAGCTCCTCTTCTAGGAACAAGCAAGAACAGCACCACCGTAAGAGTTAGTTTACTTCTCACGATCCTCTATCATCTCAAGTGCTCTCTAAGCAATAAATTTCCACTCCCCTATCCAACATGCATTAACAAATCATTTCTCAAGTTCTCACTACTAGCTGAGCTCACTGCAAAGCCCTATACCCACTTCCTGACGTCATTGTCATCACTCGAGTCGGATATTAGTTTAATTTATCTTCCAGAATATCATATGCATACCTATTTATTCACACAATACGTATACCTTATTTATATATGTTATAAAGATAATGGGTACCCTCTAGAGCGCTTTATAGATATTTACATATATATTAATATATTTATATGTATTATAGTTCTAGGGTTTTCTTTATATTGTGTACACAATTAATAGGTCGTATCACACAGAATATTCGTATCATACACACTTAGTCCACGGGTCTTTTTCCAGATCTCATGTGAGTCTCATCTGTTCCTGATTAGAGCTCACCTGGTCTGTTACTTAATTTGCTCACACCTGATGACGCCTGGCCTCAGATTAGTGTAACTGAATACCGACAAGGAGTCGAACCCTCAGATACACCACACAGGAATAAATCCACGTCGGCCCCGCCTTAAATATAGATATGTTCCCTCATCCTCCCACCGAGCGCCGTGTGGGATAACTTAACCCAATAGCCTCGTCTGCTAGCTTTGGCGGCCTCACATGGACCGCCGACGTCACTTCTCTTAGACCACGCTTTCTCACTCATTCTGCTAAATGGTAACCTGGCCAGGTTGTGTTCAATCGGTAACTAAAGACTATGGGATATCGTACGCACCTGGTGACGTGCCTTGCTAATATACGGCCTGACTGACATCACGCGGGTATGCGAGCTCAGACATTCGCGTGAATGCATCCGTTCTGAAGCCAAGCACTCGTCCCAAATCGAGCATTCTACTTTTAACACTTTGAACCTCTCATTTGACATAATCGCATGTCACATTCATCCTAGAGGGCCATCCCCTTACGTTTTGTGTGGGTGTTTTCAAGCCTTCAAACACCCCCGCCAACACAGACACACAGGCACACCCACACCAGTCGTTTCAATGCCGCACACAAGCCACTCGCGCGAGCGTCACGCGGCCGCCAGATTCAAACAGTGAGGAAACGCTCACCTTCTTGCCGGCATGAAATCTGAAGCGGCCCCGTGGCGCCGTCGCAGAGAATCCTGTTCGTGACGCCACTTTGTGGTGGATTTTTTCACCTGTAGCTCTGAGTTGGAGGTCACCCGGGAGACCTGCAGCTTTCCGTTGGGCAGGGAGGAATGAAGACTTCGAGACAGTTGGCGTTTGGGCTAATTCAAATGATTGAAAAAGCCTTAGTGTCATAACAGCAGCTTACAATGCCAGAACAACGAAAATGATCTCAGTTTATCAAGGTTTAATTCTCTGGGCGTGGAATTAGCCCCTCCCTGGGTGCACCCGGCAGATGGCCGTTCCTCATGACCAACCCTAATAAATGTACAAATGGTTGAAGGAAGTCCTTTGATGTAGAACTTCAAAGAAAAGATGGTTGTCTTGAATACAGATCTCCAAACAGTTGGCCCTTGCAAAGGAACTCTGATTGTGGTACTATTGAAATATACTACAGTCTCTATGGTGCCTCAGTAAACATCTGAAATCTGAATTAAAATCTTCCATGCATTCCTGAGTTACAGACGTTTTTCTGCCGAGAGGCCGAAATCAGGTCATTCGAATTTCTCCAGCTTATCTACGTCACTAGTGAAGATCTCCGCCTTCCCTTTCCGCTCCTGGGCCAGTATGCTCTCACAAGTAAGTCTTCTGCTGAAGGAACCTGTGTTTTAAAATTTCCTAACTCCCGTGGTTCCAAGCGTGCTCGTTTTCGTGAAAGAACTTCATTCACAACAATGTATAAAAACCAACCAATTTATTCATGACAGAGGAGTCTATACATTTGCAGAGCTCTGGGTTCGTAACTACCCTATCTTATCCTTAGCAGATAAAGTAGTCGAACTAAAAACTATCTGACTCTACCCCAGACTTATACAATGTTTCAAACAGGCCAGTATGTAATGGCTGTCGTCTAATTGGTCCGTAATCTGACGTCATCGTTGTTCGGCAGAATGATGACTATCTGATCTGGCTCCAGACGCCGCCTCCAGGTGTCGCCTGCATTCAATGTTTATAGTGGCTCCCTGCAGTTCCTTTCTTCCTTGACATCTGTCTCCAAATACCCCCTGATGGGGGCCAAATACCCACCGATGGGGGCCTTCCTGCAATATACTCCTATACTCCAATACACATTCTCTTCCAAACTAGTTAGAATTACATATTAGAATATAAAGTATTCTATATTCCCTTCAATCCCCCAAGTTGATCTTCTGATAATCAGAAGATCAACAACCCCTATACCTACTACCTTTTTCACTACAATACCCAATAAACCTAATCTAAGCACAGCAAAACAAAACTTTAAAAATTTAAAGAGAGGATACACCGGTATCGTTCAATGGAGCGAGCGATTCCATGGCCACCCTGTCCTCGTCCAGGGACAGCAGCTGATATTGGCCGTAGGGGTCCTTACCCACAAAGGCCTTGAGGACAATTCTGAGAACCAGGTTCCTGAGACAAGGGATAATACAACATCCACAAATAGCAAGCACAGCCATGACAATTATGATGGTAGTTGCCAAAGTCAGTATGAGACCTCTCCATTTACCAAACATCCTATTAAGCAGGCTATAGAATGGGTTGTCCTCCACTCCAGACATTGATTTAAGTTTAACAGACATGGCTTGCAAACCTTTCATGGCTCTGGTGATCTTTCCGTTCGGCGCCGTATTATTGGGGATAATTGTACAACAATGTCCTTTAATTCGAGAGCAGGCACCCCCTTCTTCCGCTAACATACTATCAAGGACCAACCTATTTTGGAATGCCATGAGAGATGTAGTTGATAGTTGCTCATGGATGCCCTCCGCTAGTTGGGAGGTGAAATTCACCAATCTTTGAATTTGGTAATGGTGGTAATTTATGAAATCAACATTTTTATTCGGAGTTACCCATATAAAAATACACTCAAGACCTGCGGAAATTTGACAGCGAGCTTTATACTCATCCGGGACACCTCTGGGAATTCCAATGGCATCCAGGTAGATGGGGTCCTCACCTTCTTCCCAAGCATTTCCACCCACGTTGAAGCCACTGACCATACGGTGGAAACGGTTCAAACTACCCCACCAGTCACGCTCCCAGGTGAAATCCGCCATTTGAGTGATTTCCTGCTCAGAGAGGGGCTTAATCACTGTGGGAGCTATCATAGAGACCAATGCACAAGTGCCTGTCCATTCCCCGGGCAGGAGGTCCCACAACAGACCATCCCCACACATCCACCACAAATCAGACCTCATCTTACTTAATCGGGCCGCATCATAATAATCTATAAAAAGTGTAATATCATAAAATTTACATAAAAGTATATTTAAATAAAAAGTAAATATCGTATCCCGCCGGGTCGCCCCAGCGTGCACAATTCAAATTGGTATACCGTCTTTTACCCCAATGTGTAGTTAAATTCTAGGGCCCCTGTTGGCTTCACGGTCCTCTTGGTCACTCTTTCTCCTTGTATTGAAGGCATTCCAAAATAGATTCCTGTAACTATAATCAGGGAGATCACCAGAGTCATGATTATAACCTTCTTTGACCAGACATACAGGATGTACATATTTCCCCCTTTGTTAAATGACTAATTTAACACCAAAACACAGTATCCACACAAAACCCCATACACAAACCAGCAGGTCGTCTCCTTCCGTCGGAGAGGCCCCTGACCAGACCTGCAAACAAACCCTTATATAAATTAATCACAACTCTGCAAAAGATACCCGTGCCAAAGGGATGGACTACATAATTCCTGTATACATACTCCAGAGAAGGGACAAGTCGGCAATTGTCACCCAACATTGATATTATTCCCCAACCAATTGTTAATTTGTCTCACAAAAGTGTTAATTTCATTAAACCAAGAATCACATAAAATCAGCGTTAAGTCAGCACACCAACATCCTGCAATACACTATCAAGCTCCATCCTCCTGGGCGTCCTGTAAAATAATGTTATTTCAACAAATCAGTCATTCAACAGTCTGTAGACCGTATTCTCTCGTCAGTCACACTGTCCTTGGTAACTAAAGGTCTATAGTATCTTTCACGTGATCACATTATTCACATACTACATAAACAATTAACATGACATGACAAGCGAGACTTCACAGACAATAACATTAACCTGGACCCAGGAGTGAATGTCCTCTCACATACACCACACAGATAAAACTGAACACAGCACACTTATTGGTTGAACCATAACACCTAAACCACTACAGACCAGGCTTCTATCCATTGCATTAATTAAACAATCCTATTGTAAATCTCCCTGGCCCTTGCAATACCATAAACTCGTAAAACTCACACAAGCCTGTCGTAAAGCTGCCCCCCCCCCAGCTGAGGACGCCTGTGTCCTGTCATAAACCATTTGGTGCACCTTCACTTCAAGTGCACTTTTAAGCACTCATCCATTTTCTGAGCCGCTTCTCCTCACGCGGGTCGCAGGCGTGCTGGAGCCTATCCCAGCTGTCATCGGGCAGGAGGCGGGGTACACCCTGAACTGGTTGCTAGCCAATCGCAGGGCACATACAAACAAACAACCATTTACACTCACATTCATACTTACGGGCAATTTAGAGTCTCCAATTAATCTACTATGCATGTTATTGGGATGTGGGAGGAAACCGGAGAAAAAAAACGCAGGCACGGGGAGAACATGCAAACTCCACACAGGCGGGACCGGTGATTGAACTCCGGTCCTCAGAACTGTGAGGCAGACGCTCTAACCAGTCGTACACCGTGCCGCCACTCTCTAAGCAATATATATCAAATCCCATTCACCAGCTCAGATAGCAACTTGCACGTCATTTATTCAAACTCCGAAGCGTTTTCTTACACCAAAAAACTCCCGTACTGTTTTCAGGCTTTTATCCCAGGCACGCAGAGCCGCTCTGGTCCGCTCTGCTGACCCGGAAATAGAAAGTCACGATGCCACTCTGGCTTGATCCCATCCGCCGGGTACACACCTAAATTTATCTATTATTTAATTTTTCTCCCAGAATATCATATGCATACCTATTTATACATACAATATGTATGCCTTATTTATTTAGTTAATAAATATAATGGGTACCCTTTGAAGCGCTTTATAACTTTTTACATATATAGTCATATAATTTTATTCATCGAAGTTCTAAGGTTTACTTTATATTGTGTACACAATTTATAAAACGTATCGCACCGAATATTTATACCATTCACACTTAGTCCACGTTTTTTTTTACAATAGAGGCCCGCACAGGACATGTTTGGGACAAGGAGAATCACTTGTCCGATCTGATTACTCGTGGAAGCTCATACGTCGGAATATAATGGTTAACCAGCGCTTTGTCGACAGACGGCACGTTTTCTTTTGCACAAGGATAGCTTTTGGGCCATCCAGAAAAAGTGCCGACAATTATTAATAAGTACCATATGCTTTGGACTGGGACCACCATTGTCGGTTCGGTCCATCACCACCACATAAATGCGGGCCTTGGCCTATCTCAGTGTGTTGCAATTCCCTCTTCGTTGGAGGGCAAACACTGAAATCTTGACATATATCACAAAAAACACAAAAATCTTTTACCTTACGCAGAAGATCAGGGTGCCACCAAAAGCGCAGCTTGTTCAGCATTGACACATAACTTTCCTGCAGGTAACATCAGTCTCCTAGGTCCTCTTTTCGGGCCAAACCACAGCTTCTCCTTGTCATCATACTCAGCACCTGTCTCTTGCCACTTACGCTTGTCTTCCTTCGGCGCCGCCTCCTGGAGGTCGCGCACCACATCAACTGTTACTGCAGGGAGAAAGTCAATCAACTGATCCCGTTTAACAACATAGTTACCTTCAGCATCATTTCGATAGCCTGCTATTTCTTTCGCCGCCGCATCCGCTGCGCCATTCCCCCGGGCTACCAGAGTGCCCACTTTCACATGTCCTGGACACTTGACCACAGCTACCTCCACTGGCCTATCAATAGCCTCCTCAGTCGTTGAATCAGCTCTGCGTGGGCCACTGGGTCACCAGTGGACGTAACAAAACCCTGTCGCCTCCATGCAGCCAGATCAACAAACAAACATCCTACCACATACGCCGAATCAGAATAAATCGTAACACACTGACCTTCAAATAACTCTAGTGCCCTTCACTTGGCCAGCAGTTCTGCAGCTTGAGCGGAGGGTTACATAACATCATTTATGGACCAAAGCGTTGGGATTTCAGAATTTGGGTTTCCGCGATATCTTCTATGGCCTCTTGTTTACAAGGATACTACGGCACGTTAACAAAAGCAGTCGGGTTTACCTCGAATGTTACCGGAGTCACGGATGTACACAGACCCCCGTCTGCAGGACCCTCGGACCACAATAAGTCCGGCAGAGAGCTCAACAGCTGTGCGCCGTCCTCATGGTCCGAGAGTTCTCTGCCATGGAATCGCGCTAAAGTCACTTGCTCCAACACACCTCCGTCCACCATGGTACCTTGAATAAAAAAACATTCAGTACTAGGAGAGTACAACACATTGGGTATTTGATCTTGTTGCCAATCATTTGCCAAATGGCATTTTCTCACCATGGGTCCCAGTTCTCAGGCTTTATGACCTAGTCCAAGTGAAAAAGTGTGGAAAAGATGTCAAACTCATCATAAACCACTCACTCTGCTCTGGCGTCAAGGTGGAGGCTGCTGCCACACCTTGCTTCCCTATGTAAATACTTTTACTTATTGAGCATCCCGTTTTCCTCCTGTATTGGCTCAAAAGCTTCTCTGTAAACCAAATCGTCATTTTTATCATAAAACAGTGTGAGATGGAGAGGGTCAATTGGAGGACGATAAGGGGCAAGAGAGTCGATCCAGGACTTCCACCGCAGGAAGGCCGAGTAAACTCCGCCTCCCTCCTTTGTTTCATGTTTTAGTCGGGCCCAATATATGTCAGCAGTTGCTTCCGGAAGTTCATGTTGTATCATGTTCCATCCGGAGGACAACTTCTGTCCACAGTTCATCATGGTCCCATCGGGGAACCGTATCGTCAGTCCATCCGGGGTACAAAGGATGGTAGCCCTGGTCTTGATAAGCAGATCTCTGCCCATCAGGTTCACTGGAGCCCCTCTTTTCATGAGGACAAACTGATGTTCATGTGTCTGTCCAGCAATTTCAGTCTTTAATGGTGTCGTAATCGGCAGACTCATGGGCACCCCTGCACAGCTCATTGAGGTGGTTGTCTTCCCTTAGCGGGGTTCAGAGGCTCTGTCTTTCCTCCGTCCCCTGGCTCCGGGCTCATTGGGCATTCGGACCAGTCCTCATCGCAGTAGTACTGGCGAGATGGCTCTTGTTGCTGTGGAGCCTGCTGCGGATGCTGTTGCCGGGGCACGCACACCTCTCCCTCGTGAAGCTTTGTAGCCTCCTCTTTGAGGTGTGGCCTCTCCTGGTTCCACTGGAGGTTGCTGTTGAATCATGGGGTAAACAGTACATCGGCGATCGTCAGTGTCCATACTGACCACCATTGAAGCACGCTTGGTCCGTTGGAGGTCGGCAAGGGCTTTCCCTGCCTTCGTTGGTGTACTCTGTCACGACTCCCGCCTCGTCTCCTCGTTGACCCCGACACCATCCACATCTGTTTTTCTGCTTCCATTTTTATTTATTTTTTATTTTTTTATTTTTTAATGGCCACTTTACGGGCCTGGGCCAATTGTAGCTTCAAAAGTTGTTCCTGCATGTCCTTTACCTCATCTGATGATTTGTGTTTTCTGTCAACAAAAAGTTTCAAATGGTGTGACACATGACAATTAAAGAAGCTATCTCCCTCTTTCATGAGGTCAGGGTCTTTAAAAATTCAGTCCTAACTTCAACCGGCAAGATGTCAAGTAAAGCTATTCTATAAATAACATTTGCCTCCCTTAAACGGGAGGGATGTGACCTGGTCTCATCTGTCCAAATACTTATGCAATTTTCGAAGTGAGAACTAGGATCCATGAGAGGTTTGAAGTCCGGAAGCTTCGGCACCGTTGGGGAAGAGGACGGGAGCATGTCACACAGCAAACACTATAGGAGCAAAAGGGGCAAATACAATTTCAGGTTCGACATTATTCAGACCCGACCGTGTCAAAATATCATCCGATTGGTGAACCGAAATGCAACAGGCGCGTATCAATCTCACTATGTCACCACACGCCAGGCTCATGTTGTCCGTCAACTTTTTTAGCCCCTGGATCCAAATTACACCAACAGCAGCCAGTTCGGGCAGCCGTTTCTGTAAAAACTCAAAATTTTTAAAGACAATTTTTGTATATTTACCCACCTTTTTGAATGCGGGCTCGTGCAGAATTGATAGGAGTTTTATTTCCCCTCTACAATTGGTCTGCCATTTGAGCAGCTCCCTTGAACGGCAATGCCGGTTATAGTGACGTCACTGGGGCCGTTTTCGGAAAGGTCCGTAAATTGTATTTAGCGGGGGAATTTGTCGCATGGCAGCTGTAACAGCTGCCATGGCAGGGCACACCAGACAAATCTTATACATTTTTCTACTCAATTTTTCATTCTCTTCTATTTTCTTATTCAAATCTATTTTCTCTCTCCACCCTGCAGCATCCAACTTTTCCTTCCTCTTTTTTCCCTTTCAGAATAACCTCTCTGTTACGTGAAACAACTTACATTCCTTTTTCTTTTCCACTTTGCCCACACCCTTCTTAATCTTGTTTGTTTCTTTTTCTGCCTTTCCATTTCAATGCACAAATCCGACACATATCACATTCATTACCTCGACACTCGACTGTCCAATTCACAACCCCGAGTTTTGGTGGCACACTCATCTTATTCTAAATCGGTTTTTGGGGGTCCCAAAATCCCCAACGTCTACCGAAACGTTACAATTTGAAACCGCGTCCGATTTCAAGTCAGTCTACGATGGGACAAGTAGGTCCCTTGTTACCCTACTTTCTCCCAGGATTTTCTGTTATCCTGGTTTTGTCAGGTCCCTTGTTACCCTGACGTCAGGTCCTCCGTTACTCTGACTTTTAATTATGCAATTTTAACAACACAACGTCTTATTAACTATTGACAACAAAACAACTGTACCAAAAGTTTCCCAAATTTCGCCATTTCCAATGTGCAGAATTTGTGATATAATCAAACAGGCTTCCGCTCACCTTTTTTATTTCGGTGCAACGGGGAGATTTGCAGTCTAACTGAATTCCTGTCCGCTCCTCTGTCTTTTTATCTAATGTTCTTTCAGGATCACATCGGGCTCACCATTTGAAGGAACCTGTGTTTTAAAATTTCCTAACTCCCGTGGTTCCAAGCGTGCTCGTTTTCGTGAAAGAACTTCGTTCACAACAATGTATAAAAACCAACCAATTTATTCCTGGCAGAGGAGTCTATACATTTGCAGAGCTCTGGGTTCGTAACTACCCTATCTTATCCTTAGCAGATAAAGTAGTCGAACTAAAAACTATCTGACTCTACCCCAGACTTACACAATGTTTCAAACAGGCCAGTATGTAATCGCTGTCGTCTGATTGGTCCGTAATCTGTCGTCATCGTTGTTCGGCAGAATGATGACTATCTGATTTGGCTCCAGACGCCGCCTCCAGGTGTTGCCTGCATTCAATGTTTATAGTGGCTCCCCGCAGTCTCCAAATACCCCCTGATGGGGGCCTTCCTGCAATATACTCCTATACTCCAAGACACATTCTCTTCCAAACTAGTTAGAATTACATCTTAGAATATAAAGTATTCTATATTCCCTTCACTACATGGAGGCAATCAATCAGAGGAAAGGTGGCGGTCTTAGCCAAATATGGAAAAAGCGGATACAAAACTGGGTCAAACAGAAGTGACTGTCAGAGGGGTCTTTTCTGGACACATTTGACCAAGATGGCGCCTACCAGTGTGGTCGCCTCAGTAACACACTCTCTAGTATTGTTTTTGTTTTTGTGTTTTTCGTCCGTCTTTGGAGACCTTACACGACTCACTTACACAAGAGGAGACCTGCTAACCATCAACGAGGCTACTCCGGACTTTCTGTCACCAACTTTCGCAAATCCGCTCAGGTTTTTCCCCGAGTTACTCACCGGAGCGGCGTCCGCGGTTTTCGGCGCATGGAGACGGAAGCGCCACAGAGGGAAGCGTGGTGACATTCAGGTGAAACTCCGCAAGAAAGGACACAGATTGGCGTTCCCGTCGATCCACCTCGCGAATGTACGCTCCCTACCCAACAAAATGGATGAGCTTCATCTTCTGTTAAAGACCAGTAAAGACTTCGGACGTTCCGCGGTCATGTGCTTCACGGAGACCTGGCTTTGCAACGCTGTAACCGATGGCGCCGTCATGCTTCCCAGCTTCCACAGTCATCGAGCGGACCGCGACATGGAATCATCGGGGAAACAAAGGGCGGCAGGATATGCCTCTATATCAACGAAAAATGGTGTACGGACGTCACGGAGCTCAGCACACACTGCAGCCTGCATTTGGAGTTGCTATTTTTAAACTGTAAACCATTCTACTCGCCATGTGAGTTCGCATCATTCATACTGGCTGGAGTCTACATACCGCCTCAAGCTAACACGAACGCCACACTGCTAACGCTCGCCGAACAAGTCAACGAAATTGAAAAAAAACACCCGGACTCACCCCTCATTGTTCTCGGGGACTTTAACAAAGCTAAACTCAACCACGAACTCCCTAAATACAAGCAGCACATCGACTGTCCTACCAGGGAAAATAATACTTTAGACCACTGCTACACTACGGTAAAAAACGCATACCGTGCTATACCTCGTGCAGCCCTGGGCTCGTCTGATCACTGCTTAATTCACTTAATACCGACGTAGAGGAAAGAACTTAAATGCGCAAAGCCTACAGTGAAAACAGTGAAAAAGTGGACAAATGAAGCCAAGATGGAACTTCAAAGCTGTTTAGACTGCACAGACTGGAGTGTCTTTCAAAATTCAGCTGGCAGCCTGGATGAAGATGTGGACACTGTTACATCCTATATCAGTTTCTGTGAAGATGTGTGTGTACCAACAAAATCATTTCGCACATTCAATAACAACAAGCCGTGGTTCACTGCTAAACTTAAGCAGCTTCGCTAAGCTAAGGAGGATGCACATCAGAGCGGGGACAGGGCCCTGTATAATCGAGCTGGAAACCAGCTGACAAAAGAAATTAACATTGCAAAGAGGAACTATGCAGCAAAGTTGGAAAAACAGTTTAGCGCAAACGACTCTAAATCAGTCTGGCATGCATTCCAATCGCTGACTAATTACAAGCGACGATCCCCCCAAGCTGAGAACAATAGCACACTAACCAACGACTTGAATACCTTCTACTGCAGATTTGAAAAGGACAGTTTCACACCACACACCCATCCGGCCGCACCCCCGACCACAATCACACCTCTGACTTCTGCGTTAACCATCCATGAACAGGATGTGAGACGCATCTTCAAACAACAAAAGATTAACAAAGCGGCAGGCCCGGACCATGTGTCCCCATCCTGCCTCAAAGTCTGCGCGGACCAGCTCGCTCCAGTCTTCACTCAGATCTTCAATAGATCTCTGGAACTGTGCGAAGTTCCATCCTATTTCAAACGCTCCACCATCATTCCAGTCCCCAAGAAACCTGCAATCTTGGGTCTGAAGGACTACAGGCCTGTCGCTTTGACATCTGTGGTCATGAAGTCCTTTGAACGTCTCGTGCTGGACCACCTCAAGAGTGTCACAGGTCCCCTGCTGGACCCCCTGCAGTTTGCCTACCAAGCGAACAGGTCTGCAGATGATGCAGTCAACATGGGACTGCACTTGATCCTAGAACACCTCAAGAGTGCAGGGACCTACGCGAGGATCCTGTTTGTGGACTTCAGCTCAGCGTTCAACACCATCATCCCTGAACTCCTTTCATCCAAGCTTCTCCAGCTCAGCGTCTCACCTGCCATCTGCCAGTGGATTTACAGCTTTCTGACGGGCAGGACACAGCAGGTAAGGCTGGGGGAGGCCACCTCATCCACACGCAGCTTCAGCACTGGGGCGCCCCAAGGTTGTGTCCTCTCTCCGCTGCTCTTCTTCACGAACGACTGCACCTCAGCGAACCCGACTGTCAAACTCCTGAAGTTTGCAGATGACACCACTGTCATCGGCCTCATCAAGGACGGTGACGAGTCTGCATATCGACAGGAAGCGGAGCGGCTGGAGCTGTGGTGTGGCCGACACAACCTGGAGCTGAACACGCTCAAGACTGTAGAGATGATTGTGGACTTCAGGAGGCATCATACGCCACAGCTGCCCCTCACGTTATCCAGCTGCCTTGTGTCAACCGTCGAGACCTTCAAGTTCCTGGGAATTACAATCTCTCAGGACCTGAAGTGGGCGACCAACATCAACTCCGTCCTCAAAAAGGCCCAGCAGAGGATGTACTTCCTGCAGCTTCTGAGAAAGCACAGCCTGCCACCGGAGCTGCTGAGACAGTTCTACACAGCGGTCATCGAATCAGTCCTGTGTTCTTCCATCACAGTCTGGTTTGGTGCTGCTACAAAAAAGGACAAACTCCGACTGCAACGGACAATCAAAACTGCTGAAAGGATTGTCGCTACCCCCCTACCCATCATTGAGGAATTGCACACTGCCAGAACTAAGACAAGGGCGTGCAAAATCCTCTCGGACCCTCCGCACCCCGGTCACCAGCTCTTACAGCTCCTTCCCACGGGTAGGCGCTACCGATCAATGCAAACTAGAACTAGTAGACATTCCAACAGCTTCTTCCCTCTTGCAATCAACTTCTTAAACACCTAACCTACAATTCCATTACAACATGGTGGCAATTTTTTGACTTGAGTTCGTTGTCACATTTCTGTGGGGCCAATTAGGTATTACTCGTGCACTTACTGTAGTTGTCTCGCCATGCTGCACTATTTGCATATACTGGCCACTGGCACACTGATTGAGGAGTATCTGTAACATTTGCACAACCAACATTGTCCCAGATTATCGCACTACTCGTCACTTTAAACCGCATACACTCCTTGAAGTCTCAGCGCCCTTTGCACAATGGCCATTGCACCAGACTATTGCAATATTAGTCATTCGAACTGCTCTAAGTGCTCGAGGACTCTGTATTTTTTCTTTGCACAATTGTCAAAAAAAATAAAATAAATAAATGTACCGGCATTACCAGATAACTAGCAACCCTTTACTGCTCAGTGACTATTTTTTTTTGTCAATGTCTTTGTCTCCAAAGTGTTCTGTAAATTGTTCTGTTGTTGTACTAGAGCGGCTCCAACTACCGGAGACAAATTCCTTGTGTGTTTTGGACATACTTGGCAAATAAAGATGATTCTGATTCTGATATGACAAAACCAAGGTGTTCTTTGAAATGAAATTCACACTTTTACAACCCCAATTCCAATGAAGTTGGGACATTGTGTTAAACACAAATAAAAACAGAGCACAATGATTTGCAAATCATGTTCAACCTATATTTAATTGAATACACTCCAAAGACAAGCTATTTAATGTTCACACTGATGAACTTTATTGTTTTTAGCAAATAATCATTAACTTAGAATTTTATGGCTGCAACATGTTCCAAAAAAAGCTGGGACAGGGTCATGTTTACAATTGTGTTACATCACCATTTAACAACATTCCATAAACATTTGGGAACTGAGGACACTAATTGTTTAAGCTTTGTAGGTGGAATTCGTTCCCATTCTTGCTTGATGTACAGCTTCAGCTGTTCAACAGTCTGGGGTCTCCGTTGTCGTATTTTACGCTTCATAATGCGCCACATGTTTTCAATGGAAGACAGGCCTGGACTGCAGGCAGGCCAGTCTAGTACCTGCACTCTTTTACTACGAAGCCACACTGTTGTAATGCATGCAGAATGTGGTTTGGCATTGTCTTGCTGAAATAAGCAGGGGCGTCCATGAAAAAGACGTTGCTTGGATGGCAGCATGTTTCTCCAAAACATGTATGTACCTTTTAGCATTAATGGTGCCTTCACAGATGTGTAAGTTACCCATGCCATTGGCACTAAGACATCCCCATACTATCACAGATGCTGGCTTTTGAACTTTGCGTCCATAACAGTCTGGGGGGTTCATTTCCTCTTTTGCCACGAGTCCACAATTTCCTCAAAACAATTTGAAATCTAGACTCGTCGGACCACAGAACACTTTTCCACTTTGCATCAGTCCATCTTAGATGAGCTCTGGCCCAGAGAAGCCGGCGGCTTTTCTGGGTGTTGTTGATAAATGGCTTTTGCTTTGCATAGTAGCGTTTCAAGTTGCAATTACGGATGTAGCGCCGAACTGTATTTACTGACATTGGTTTTCTGAAGTGTTCCTGAGCCCATGTGGTGTTATCCTTTACACGTTCGAAAGTCACGGGCATTCAATGTTGGTTTTCGGCCTTGCCGCTTTCGCAGTCTTTTTATCCACCTGTCCCAGCTTTTTTGGAACATGTTGCAGCCATAAAATTATAAGTTAATGATTATTTGATAAAAACAATAAAGTTGTGTCAACTTTTTCTTTTTCAATATGTCTGCCTAAGTAATGTAAAAAGTGTGATTTCCACTCAGCCGGTGTCGTGGTTGTCATTGCTGGGATGTCACTCATGGCTTCGGCCACAGCTGTGGTGCTCCCCTGAGTACCACCTCTCGGTAAAAATGAGTTATGACTGAACTAACTGACTGATACCCATTTGAGGCTTCGGACCAGTCGTGGCGCGTGCGTGACAAATAAGCAAGGCCTGTCTCTCCTTCACCCATCTTAGAAACACTTAGCGAGGGGCCCTAATGGGGCTGGGAACATTTCACGCATGGCAATGCCAATCTCACCCAGAATATCGCCATCCAAGGGAAGATCGTCCGAATAGGCTGCAGTGCGAGCGATTCCTTCCAGCATTTGCATCTGCAGATAGGTGAGTTTTGTTCCCATGATTGCTCTCAAGTCGCCCATAGCTAATGCTATTACCGGCCTAGCATCAGAAGAGGCCCTTGCAACCTTCTGTTTCTGCTCTTATTCTTAGCTTTACCAGACACCCAGTCATCTTCCTCTTTCTCGCCATCGAGCCCCTGTTTCCACTGCTCGCGGTTCCCCTCTGTGCACCTCACTTCCTCCTTATCAACTTGTTGGCTCTATCTCGCCTAACACCTATAAAAATAGACACAAAAGGAATGAAGACGCTGGTTTCTTTTGCTCATGAGGAGGACGTATGGGAGATTGTTCAGATTACAGCCTCCCTTTACGCTCTAAACAATCTCTCCCGTCGCTCCTCTATTTATTTGAAATATGGAGGTTTCTAAGTTACAAGACATAACATACTAAGCTACAAGACACAACACACTAAGGGGAGGGTTTCAAGGTGAAGACATGAGACCAACACCGGCCACGTCCTTGGTCAAGGCGTCCGTCTCTCTGATGATTCCTGCTGAGTCATCTTCTTCATCTTCCTTTGTCTCACAGTCAGCAAGCAACCATCAAAATCGTCTATAATACTAATGCAAGCTAAGCAAATAAATGATAACTTCTACTATTTATTTAACATTTCCCTTCTGTTTATCATGTATTTGCACAAATTCTCATATCATTTTACAGTCACTTCATTTCGATTTTTAACTGTAGAATCATTTTTATGAAACAAATACATTTACACTCAGAGTAAACTTGTCATACATGAATGTTGTAGTTTAAACATCATAATCACCTGGATCAGGAAACAAATCAGGTAAAACAACATCATCATCATCATCATCATCGTCATCATTATCAACATCCAGTAAAGGATACATCTGCTCCATACGGTTATCCATGGGGGTAATTGCTGTGGTGATTAATCTACTGTTTAAAGCCCGAATGCATGGGATACAACAACATCCACACAATGTCAGAATGGCTGCAAAAACAGCAATTGATATCAATATTGGTGAAATTAGGGTTTTGTCTTCTTCTTCTTCTTTTCCTTTCGGCTTGTCCCGTTAGGGGTCGCCACAGCGCGTCATCCTTTTCCATGAGAGCCTATCTCCTGCATCCTCCTCTCGAACACCAACTGCCATCATGTCTTCCCTCACGACATCCATCAACCTTCTCTTTGGTCTTCCTCTAGCTCTCTTGCCTGGCAGCTCCATCCTCATCATCCTTCTACCAATATACTCACTCTCTCTCCTCTGGACGTGTCCAAACCATTGAAGTCTGCTCTCTCTAACTTTGTCTCCAAAACATCGAACCTTGGATGTCCCGCTGATGAGCTCATTTCTAATTTTATCCAACCTGGTCACTCCGAGAGCGAACCTCAACATCTTCATTTCCGCCACCTCCAGCTCTGCTTCCTGTTTTCTCTTCAGTGCCACTGTCTCTAATCCATACATCATGGCTGGCCTCACCACTGTTTTATAAACTTTGCCCTTCATCCTAGCAGAGACTCTTCTGTCACATAACACACCTGACACCTTCCTCCACCCGTTCCAACCTGCTTGGACCCGTTTCTTCACTTCCTGACCACACTCACCATTGCTCTGGACGGTTGACCCCAAGTATTTAAAGTCCTCTACCCTTGCCATCTCTTCTCCCTGTAGCCTCATTCTTCCCCCACCATCCCTCTCATTCATGCACATATATTCTGTTTTACTACGGCTAATCTTCATTCCTCTTCTTTCCAGTGCATGCCTCCATCTTTCTAACTGTTCCTCCAGCTGCTCCCTGCTTTCACTGCAGATCACAATGTCATCTGCAAACATCATGGTCCACGGGGATTCCAGTCTAACCTCATCTGTCAGCCTATCCATCACCACTGCAAAAAGGAAGGGGCTCAGGGCTGATCCCTGATGCAGTCCCACGTCCACCTTAAATTCTTCTGTCACACCGACAGCACACCTCACCGCTGTTCTGCTGCCCTCGTACATGTCCTGTATTATTCTAACATACTTCTCTGCCACTCCAGACTTCCGCATGCAGTACCACAGTTCCTCTCTGGGTACTCTGTCATAGGCTTTCTCTAGATCTACAAAGACACAATGTAGCTCCTTCTGACCTTCTCTGTACTTTTCCATCAACATCCTCAAGGCAAATAATGCATCTGTGGTACTCTTTCTAGGCATGAAACCATACTGTTGCTCGCAAATACTCACTTCTGTCCTGAGTCTAGCCTCCACTACTCTTTCCCATAACTTCATTGTGTGGCTCATCAACTTTATTCCTCTATAGTTGCCACAGCTCTGCACATCACCTTTGTTCTTAAAAATGGGCACCAGTACACTTTTCCTCCATTCCTCAGGCATCTTCTCACGCACTAGAATTCTATTGAACAAGCTGGTCAAAAACTCCACAGCCACCTCTCCTAGATGCTTCCATACCTCCACAGGAATGTCATCAGGACCAACTGCCTTTCCATTTTTCATTCTCTTTAATGCCTTTCTAACTTCCCCCTTACTAATCATTGCCACTTCCTGGTCCACCACACTTGCCTCTTCTACTCTCCCTTCTCTATCATTTTCCTCATTCATCAACTCCTCGAAGTATTCTTTCCATCTACCTAGCACACTGCTGGCACCAGTCAACATATTTCCATCTCTATCCTTAATCACCCTAACCTGCTGCACATCCTTCCCATCTCTATCCCTCTGTCTGGCCAGCCTGTATAGATCCTTTTCTCCTTCTTTAGTGTCCAACCTGCCATACATGTCATCATATGCCTCTTGTTTTGCCTTTGCCACCTCTACCTTTGCCCTGTGTCGCATCTCAATGTATTCCTTTCGCCTCTCCTCGGTCCTCTCAGTGTCCCACTTCTTCTTAGCTAACCGTTTTCCTTGTATGATTTCCTGTACTGTGAGGTTCCACCACCAAGTCTCCTTCTCTCCTTTCCTGCCAGAAGATACACCAAGTACTCTCCTGCCTGCTTCTCTGATCACCTTGGCTGCAGTGGTCCAGTCTTCTGGAAGCTCTTCCCGTCCACCGAGAGCCTGTATCACCTCTTCCCGAAAAGCTGCACAACACTCGTCCTGTCTCAGCTTCCACCACATGGTTCTCTTCTCTGCCTTTGTCTTCCTAATTTTCCTCCCCACCACCAGAGTCATCTTACACACCACCATCCTATGCTGTCTAGCCACACTCTCCCCTACCACTACCTTACAGTTGGTAACCTCCTTCAGATTACATCGTCTGCACAAGATGTAATCCACCTGTGTGCTTCTACCTCCGCTCTTGTAGGTCACCCTATGTTCGTGCCTCTTCTGGAAAAAAGTGTTCACTACAGCCATTTGCATCCTTGTTGCAAAGTCTACCACCATCTGTCCCTCCAAGTTCCTTTCCTGGATACCGTACTTACCCATCACTTCTTCATCACCCTTATTACCTTCACCAACATGTCCATTACAATCTGCACCAATTACGACTCTCTCTCTGTCTGGGATGCTCAGAACTACATCATCTAGCTCCTTCCAGAATTTCTCTTTCACCTCTAGGTCACATCCTACCTGTGGGGCATAGCCACTAATCACATTACACATAACACCCTCAATTTCAAATTTCAGCCTCATCACTCGATCTGATACTCTTTTCACCTCCAAGACATTCTTAGCCAACTCTTCTTTTAAAATAATCCCGACTCCATTTCTCTTCCCATCTACACCATGGTAAAATAATTTAAACCCTGCCCCTAAACTTCTAGCCTTACTGCCTTTCCACCTGGTCTCCTGGACACACAATATATCAACCTTTCTCCTAATCATCATGTCAACCAACTCCCGAGATTTTCCTGTCATAGTCCCAACATTCAAAGTCCCCACATTCAGTTCTAGGCTCTGTGTTTTCCTCTTCTCTTTCTGCCGAAGAACCCGCTTTCCACCTCTTCTTCTTCTTCTTCTTTGACTTCGACTTCGACCCACAGTAGCTGAATTTCCAACAGCGCCCTGCAGGTTGACGGCGCCGGTGGCGGACGTTGTTAACCCGGGCCACGACCGATCCGGTATGGAATTCTTTGGATGAACGCTCATATTTGTTTGGCAAGATTTTAAGCCGGATGCCCTTCCTGACGCAACCGTCTGCATTTATCCGGGCTTGGGACCGGCCTACAGTTTGCACTGACTTGTGCCCCCCATAGGGCTGCAAATTAGGGTTTTGTATTTACCAAAAACGTCCATCCAGCTGTCCCACAACGAGGTGTCTACACCAGAGTGGTTCTTCATCTTGTGATTGAGGGTCCATAGACCATCGATGGCTCTGGTCAAGCTGCCATCTGAAGCAGTATTGTTTGGAATGTATGTAAAACATTGTTCTCCAAACATACCGCAAACACCTCCCCTCTTGCGAGGCGCATGTCGACAGCTATGCGATTTTGGAACGTCATTAAAGAGGTAGCCTTGAGCTGCTCATGCACAGCTTCCAACCCACTCTGAGTCCAATTTCCTAATCTCTGTACATTGAAGTGGATATAGTTTATCCTGTCAACATTTTTATTAATCGTACACCACCAGCATATGAGGTACTCAAATCCTTCTGCAACTTGGTCAGCTAATTTGTATTGATTATGAACCCCACGAGGAACACCTATGGCGTCGATGTATGATTTATGTTGGATAATTTTGCCCCTGCCAGGATAAATCTCTTTTTTGTCTATGTTCTAGATTTGATAACAACATTGGTGCTTTTTCCATTAAATCTTGAACAGGCATAGGGTATACAGTGGTCCTAATTTATTGCCTTTACTAATCATGTTTATATAAGTAAAATTACTCGGTGCTACTAAAGTAGAAAAACATTGGTTTGTGTTTGTCTGCTTTTGTTAAGGGATATATAGGATCCCATGATTTACACCTCTCAGTTGGTATCATTCAGGGTGGGACGTCCCATATACCACATAAACAAAACCAACACCATAGTAGCCAAAGTTGCTACGTGACAACCTATCGAATCTCATAACCAACGCGGGTGTGCCTTTCTGCTGAGTTCTCACTAAATGGGTTGGTGTCTTTTTTCTTCACTGACCAGCAAGCGTTTTCAGAATCTACACATCTGCTCCCACTCCGTTATCAGACTTTTGCTCACCTTCCCTATTTGAGTACCCAGCTGAAATGACTCTTTTACAGTGTGTTAAATGAACCCACGTGTTTCTTTCTGCTATTTTTTAGGGCTGTAAAGTGTTGATGTATCTGTGCCACCATCCCTCCGGTTGAGACATGTGACACACCATGGCAATATATTCTGCCGCAGACTTCTTTGTCGCGCAATTCACTCACTCTTTAATCCCTTTTTTTTATTTTAACTCACCAAAGTCGTCTTCAATCCTGTGGATTGTCGTCAACCTTCAGATCCCAGTTGAGGAGAACGAAGACCAGTCCCGTAAAGGGTCTTACTTGCCGTGGCCACGGCCTCTTAACTGGAAGTCGGCTCCACAACTGGAATCCTCAGGTGTGTTGACATCCGGCTCGAAGGACCAATTTAATGTTGGATCTATCTCGCCCAACACCTATAAAAATAGACACAAAAGGAATGAAGACGCTGGTTTCTATTGCTCATGAGGAGGACGTATGGGAGATTGTTCAGATTACAGCCTCCCATCACACTCTAAACAATCTCTCCCGTCGCTCCTGTATTTATTTGAAATAGGGAGGTTTCTAAGTTACAAGACATAACATACTAAGCTACAAGACACAACACACTAAGGGGAGGGTTTCAAGGTGAAGACATGAGACCAACACCGGCCACGTCCTTGGTCAAGGCGTCCTTCTCTCTGATGAGTCCCGCTGAGTCATCTTCTTGAAGGCGAGACATCTTCCTTTCTCTCACGGTCAGCAAGCAACCATCAAAATCGTCTATAATACTAATGCAAGCTAAGCAAATAAATGATAACTTCTACAATTTATTTAACACAACTGTTACCCCATTTGGTTGCTCACAGCTTCCCCTATAGTGCAGTGCCTTATCCAGCAACCGATACACTTCTGTTAACTGATCCCGGACCCGCTTCACTTCAGCCTCATTCTTTTCGCCTGATCAATTCCTAAATGGGTTGCACTCAATTGCATTCGTAATCATCCAAATCTGACATATCAGTACCAGCATTAACTCTGTCCACTTCCTGTCTCACCGAACCATATGCTGAGGTCGACCCCTTCGGCAAACTGCGTGTTCTTCTTTCGTCCCAGAAAGCCACCAGACTGGCTTCCTGCTTTGTCAATCTGGTTCTCCAGACCTGAGTCTGAGAAAGGATTCAAACTGGAAAGCACATTGGTATGGCCCTGAGCTGGCCCGCCGAGCTGGCCCGCCACCCAAAGTTTTGATCTCCTATGATATCAAACCTTACCGACCCACTGGTTATCTCTGCTATCGGCGCTTGAACAACAGGCTCAGGCTGCGGAGGAAACGCGTGAGGTGGAGGGGCTGAGGGCTTGCAGCAAGCCTCGTAAGATGTTTTTGAATCCTTCATCTTTCTCTTTTTCAATTGTTTTTTTGTAATTTGGAGTTTGCCGCCAGTTGGTCAAATCTAATCTGATATTCTGCCATTTCATCAGTGCGACAGCATAAACCTCTATTCTTAAACGGTTTTTATTCCTCTCCCATTCTTTCCGCAATTCTCGCCTCACAAAAGCATCACAAATTCGAACCAAAACCTGTAATATATTAATCTACTCAGAATGTTTGGGGGGGAAAAACAGCATTCTGACATCCCTCTAGCATACCTTTCATCCCCGGGAGGGCTTCCTTAAAATACGGCCACATCAAATGTATCTGTTCTCCAACAGTAATTTTATCATTCCCCACATCCTCGGAGCTAACCCTCATCTTCTCACCTTTTCACACAAACTCCATTATAATAACTGATGTCACAAAAATAAAAATACGATGTTTATTATTTTATTATTATTTGTTCTTGGGGCTTTTATGATATTTTTGTACTTTTCTGCGGTTTGTTCTTGCCGTATTTTATGTTTTTTTTTTTCCCTTTTAATTTTCTGCTGGTCGATCCGACGGTTTGTTCTCACCCGCCCTCGTAGCGCGGTGCGGAGTATTGTTTCCGGCGTGAGGGGAGACCAGACTCAACCCGCACGGACTAACTCAACATATGGAGGTCACGCTTCCATTTTTCTCAGAGGCACAATATTGCGCGCCGTAAGCAACCCCTTATTGGGATCGACTCCTGGCAGGGGGCTATCCAACTGCCGGGTTGTGCCCCTGGCACGAGGTCCCAGACCTCTGAGGTTACTGTTGGCCTACAGTAAAACCTCCCAATATTGTGTCCCAGACACCGAGTCCCTGACTCGACGCATCCAGGGTCCTTATGCGATTCAATCGCGATTTTTATCACAGAGTAAATACACCCTCTTACTGAACTCCGGAATACTAAAAATATTTTGCTCCACTACTCTTGGAGGAACTTGGAGGGACAGATGGTGGTAGACTTTGCAACAAGGATGCAAATGGCTGTAGTGAACACTTTTTTCCAGAAGAGGCACGAACATAGGGTGACCTACAAGAGCGGAGGTAGAAGCACACAGGTGGATTACATCTTGTGCAGACGATGTAATCTGAAGGAGGTTACCAACTGTAAGGTAGTGGTAGGGGAGAGTGTGGCTAGACAGCATAGGATGGTGGTGTGTAAGATGACTCTGGTGGTGGGGAGGAAAATTAGGAAGACAAAGGCAGAGAAGAGAACCATGTGGTGGAAGCTGAGACAGGACGAGTGTTGTGCAGCTTTTCGGGAAGAGGTGATACAGGCTCTCGGTGGACGGGAAGAGCTTCCAGAAGACTGCACCACTGCAGCCAAGGTGATCAGAGAAGCAGGCAGGAGAGTACTTGGTGTATCTTCTGGCAGGAAAGGAGAGAAGGAGACTTGGTGGTGGAACCTCACAGTACAGGAAATCATACAAGGAAAACGGTTAGCTAAGAAGAAGTGGGACACTGAGAGGACCGAGGAGAGGCGAAAGGAATACATTGAGATGCGACACAGGGCAAAGGTAGAGGTGGCAAAGGCAAAACAAGAGGCATATGATGACATGTATGGCAGGTTGGACACTAAAGAAGGAGAAAAGGATCTATACAGGCTGGCCAGACAGAGGGATAGAGATGGGAAGGATGTGCAGCAGGTTAGGGTGATTAAGGATAGAGATGGAAATATGTTGACTGGTGCCAGCAGTGTGCTAGGTAGATGGAAAGAATACTTCGAGGAGTTGATGAATGAGGAAAATGATAGAGAAGGGAGAGTAGAAGAGGCAAGTGTGGTGGACCAGGAAGTGGCAATGATTAGTAAGGGGGAAGTTAGAAAGGCATTAAAGAGAATGAAAAATGGAAAGGCAGTTGGTCCTGATGACATTCCTGTGGAGGTATGGAAGCATCTAGGAGAGGTGGCTGTGGAGTTTTTGACCAGCTTGTTCAATAGAATTCTAGTGCGTGAGAAGATGCCTGAGGAATGGAGGAAAAGTGTACTGGTGCCCATTTTTAAGAACAAAGGTGATGTGCAGAGCTGTGGCAACTATAGAGGAATAAAGTTGATGAGCCACACAATGAAGTTATGGGAAAGAGTAGTGGAGGCTAGACTCAGGACAGAAGTGAGTATTTGCGAGCAACAGTATGGTTTCATGCCTAGAAAGAGTACCACAGATGCATTATTTGCCTTGAGGATGTTGATGGAAAAGTACAGAGAAGGTCAGAAGGAGCTACATTGTGTCTTTGTAGATCTAGAGAAAGCCTATGACAGAGTACCCAGAGAGGAAGTGTGGTACTGCATGCGGATGTCTGGAGTGGCAGAGAAGTATGTTAGAATAATACAGGACATGTACGAGGGCAGCAGAACAGCGGTGAGGTGTGCTGTCGGGGTGACAGAAGAATTTAAGGTGGACGTGGGACTGCATCAGGGATCAGCCCTGAGCCCCTTCCTTTTTGCAGTGGTGATGGATAGGCTGACAGATGAGGTTAGACTGGAATCCCCGTGGACCATGATGTTTGCAGATGACATTGTGATCTGCAGTGAAAGCAGGGAGCAGCTGGAGGAACAGTTAGAAAGATGGAGGCATGCACTGGAAAGAAGAGGAATGAAGATTAGCCGAAGTAAAACAGAATATATGTGCATGAATGAGAGGGGTGGTGGGGGGAGAATGAGGCTACAGGGAGAAGAGATGGCAAGGGTAGAGGACTTTAAATACTTGGGGTCAACCGTCCAGAGCAATGGTGAGTGTGGTCAGGAAGTGAAGAAACGGGTCCAAGCAGGTTGGAACGGGTGGAGGAAGGTGTCAGGTGTGTTATGTGACAGAAGAGTCTCTGCTAGGATGAAGGGCAAAGTTTATAAGACAGTGGTGAGGCCAGCCATGATGTACGGATTAGAGACAGTGGCACTGAAGAGAAAACAGGAAGCAGAGCTGGAGGTGGCGGAAATGAAGATGTTGAGGTTCGCTCTCGGAGTGACCAGGTTGGATAAAATTAGAAATGAGCTCATCAGAGGGACAGCCAAGGTTCGATGTTTTGGAGACAAAGTTAGAGAGAGCAGACTTCAATGGTTTGGACACGTCCAGAGGAGGGAGAGTGAGTATATTGGTAGAAGGATGATGAGGATGGAGCTGCCAGGCAAGAGAGCTAGAGGAAGACCAAAGAGAAGGTTGATGGATGTCGGGAGGGAAGACATGATGGCAGTTGGTGTTCGAGAGGAGGATGCAGGAGATAGGCTCTCATGGAAAAGGATGACACGCTGTGGCGACCCCTAACGGGACAAGCCGAAAGGAAAAGAAGAAGAAGAAGATTTTGCTCCACTACTCTCTCCACAAAATCGAAATTTAGATTAGCAGCAAATCAGGAGAATTTGAATAAACAGGCTTCCCCCTTATCTTATATCTGGCCGGCCTGGATATTGGTGGAAGAAAAGGAGTTGCCACGGATCCCAGGAAACAGCCTTTCACTGGAAAATCACATCCTGGTCACCAATTTGTTGTGAGTTGGCGTCACTTCCTTACCTTTGATTGATAAACTATCGCAACACTCACCATTGCGTGCTCGTTGTTTTTCAATAAAAGATAATCAAAGAATGAAACTCACACTGGTTGCAATTTGATCCATATTTATCTCCAGAGTTCAGTAGTAGAGGAATACACAATCACGGAATTCCGGGCTGTTTTCTTTCCCTGCCAAACCTCGTGTCCACTGGTTAGATGGAGTAAGAAAAGAGCGACTCCGCCTCCAGCCCTTTACATTTTATAGCTTGTTATGAGGATGTTTTGTAGATGTTGCTCCTCTGTTCATGCCCTGTCTGGTTCTTGCTGATAGCTGTTGATGACGTCAGTCGCGGGACTTATTTCAGTTCCTCAGCTGTCATCTGAGGCCACCTCTTGCAACATCTGAGACTTCATGTACTTTCGACCCTCCTGTGACAAACAAGATAAAAGCACACTGCCAGCACATTGTGGTTCATATTAATGCCCTAAATCATTTGAAGCTGCACCTACTTATTGCAAACAATGTTAGCTGAAATACTTGTTTAACTGAAATATTTGAAAAACTGAAGTGATGCCTTGGGTTCTTGTAAATAAAAAATATCATCTGAGTAAAGATTAATTTTGTGTTCTGACATAGGAGTACAGATACCTTTAATATTAGTGTTTTGCCGTATAGCTATTGCCAGTGGTTCGATAAATAGTGCGAATAGCAGGGGCGAGAGAGGCCATCCTAGTCCTTTCTAGTTCCTCTTTTTTAAAGTGAAACTTTGTGATGTGACCCCATTTGTGGTGACAGTTGCTTTGGGTGAGATGTATAACGTTGTTATCCAGTGAATAGCCAAATTTGTGAAGTACATCAAAATTAAAACACCAGTTAACTTTCTCAAAAGCTTTTTCTGCGTCTACTGACAAGACAATAGTTTTTAGGTTATTACGCTGAGACATGAGGGATGTTTAGGTGATTGAAACAAGTTTCAATCGTAACCTCATAGCCAAGAAGGCCAATCCAATGATAAATCAAAATCATGGAATAACCGTAACTCAAATTCGCGCCAAACGTACATGTTGAAACAGGGTACACGCAACTCATCTAATTGAGACCCTAAAACGACTACTGACCACCAGTAAAAGGGCTCCCGAACTAACAGTTCCCAAAGGCAGAAGAATTACTTGAGGTAATCTGCAGCCTGCCCAAAGAAAAAAAGCATCATGATGACGAGGCCTGACTGTGGGTCTCACTCATGTCCCATCCATTGTCCCAGAGGTCTTCAGTTGCGTTTCAAAGGACAAATGGTCCTTTGAGCTTTTATCTTGGCATGCGCGACCAGCGGATTTTCCAGCTTTTTGGGTCGGTATCTTGAGCCCTGCACACAGGAGGTCTTCTGATGATTGTGAGTCCAGGTTTCTGGGGTAGCTGCTAATTAATTTAAAGTCCGGGTGAGAAGTGAGGATTCTGGGTCTCTGCTTTTGATGAACTCTTTCAGACTGATGAAAAGCAATGCGAAAGAAAACAGCAACCTCCAGAAAAATCCCCCCCCCCAGCTCCACCCCATGTCTCTGCTGCCAGAACCCCAATGCAGAGGCTGAGGTCATTGGCAGAATCTTTTCAGCATGGCAGAGAATATCCAGGTGTGTATAATAGTGTTGGAAGTAATATTTTACCATTATCCATCCATCCATCCATCCATTTTCTGAGCCGCTACTCCTCACTAGGGTCGCGGGCGTGCTGGAGCCTATCCCAGCTGTCATCGGGCAGGAGGCGGGGTACACCCTGCACTGGTTGCCAGCCAATCGCAGGGCATATAGAAACAAACAACCATTCTCATTCACAGTCATGCCTACGGGCAATTTAGAGTCTTCAATTAATGCATGTTTTTGGGATGTGGGAGGAAACCGGAGTGCCCGGAGAAAACCCACGCAGGCACGGGGAGAACATGCAAACTCCACACAGGCGGGGCCGGGGATTGAACCCAGGTCCTCAGAACTGTGAGGCTGACGCTCTAACCAGTCGTCCACCGTGCCGCTATTTTACCATTAGTTAATATTAATTTAAAATTTTAAACTGTCTATTTATGTCTTTAGCCAACTTAAAAAGTATCAATTATGCTAAGACTTTGTAATACATTATGTGTGTGTAATACCATGGAATTTACTGGACATTAAAATGTTTAAATTAAATTTACTGCAATTGAAACAAATACTGAATATAATATGGCTCATAGTCAAATGAATATTATTACCCTTTTTTGTTACCTGCGAAAGGAACACAGTATGACATATCACATACGAGATCTACTTTGGTGGAAAAACAACCAATCAACATTGCCCTCTCTGAGCAAATGTGCCAAAAAATACCTGACAGTGGTTGCAACATCAGTGCCAGCTGAGGATGTTTTCAAAAGCAAGGCAGTTAATAAATCACAGAAGAAGCGCATTGAAAAGCAAAAAAAATCTAAACAATCTTCTTCTTTTCCTTTCGGCTTGTCCCGTTAGGGGTCGCCACAGCGCGTCATCCTTTCCATGTAAGCCTATCTCCTGCATCCTCCTCTCGAACACCAACTGCTCTCATGTCTTCCCTCACGACATCCATCAACCTTCTCTTTGGTCTTCCTCTAGCTCTCTTGCCTGGCAGCTCCATCCTCATCATCCTTCTACCAATATACTCACTATTTCTCCTCTGGACGTGTCCAAACCATCGAAGTCTGCTCTCTCTAACTTTGTCTCCAAAACATCCAACTTTGGCCGTCCCTCTGATGAGCTCATTTTTAATTTTATCCAACCTGGTCACTCCGAGAGCGAACCTCAACATCTTCATTTCTGCCACCTCCAGCTGTGCTTCCAGTTGCCTCTTCAGTGCCACTGCCTCTAATCCGTACATCATGGCTGGCCTCACCACTGTTTTATAAACTTTGCCCTTCATCCAAACAGAGACTCTTCTGTCACATAACACACCTGACACCTTCCTCCACCCGTTCCGACCTGATTGGACCCGTTTCTTCACTTCCTGACCACACTCACCATTGCTCTGGACGGTTGACCCCAAGTATTTAAAGTCCTCCACCCTTGCTATCTCTTCTCGGTACCTGGCGAATGCTCATGCACCCTCAAGGACCCTGCGAGGGTGTCTGAGATTCGACTTCCCGACGGACCCTCCACTCCAGCACCCCTAAATAGACCTTACCAGGGAGGCTGAGGAGTGTGATCCCCTGTAGTTGGAACACACCCTCTGGCCGCCCTTCTTAAAAAGGGGGACCACCACCCCAGTCTAACAATCCAGAGGCACTGTCCCCGATGTCCACGCGATGTTGCAGAGGCGTGTCAACCAGGACAGCCCCACAACATCCAGAGCCTTTAAAAACTCTGTGCGAATCTCATCCAACCCCAGGGCCTTGCCACCGAGGAGCTTTTTAACCACCTCGGTGAACTCAACCCCAGAAATAGGAGAGCCCGCCTCAGGGAACCCAGACTCTGCTTCCTCATGGGAAGGCGTGTCGGTGGAATTGAGGAGGTCTTTGAAGTATTTTCCCCACCGACTCACATCGTCCCGAGTCGAAGTCAGCAGCGCTGCTTACCCCTCCTGAGACGCCGGATGGTGGACCAAAATTTCGTCGAAGCCGTCTGGAAGTCTTTCCATGGCCTCACCGAACTCCTCGCATGCCTGGGTTTTTGCTTCAGCGACCACCAAAGCTGCATTTCGCTTGGCCAGCCGGTACCCATCAGCTGCCTCAGGAGTCCCACATGCTAAAAAGGCCCGATATAACTCCTTCTTCAGCTTGATGTCCACCAACGGGTTCAGGGATTGCCGCCACGACAGGCGGTACCATGTTATGGTCACAGCTCTGGTCGGCCACCTCAGCAATGGAGGCGCGGAACATTGTCCACTCGGACTCAATGTCCCCTGCCTCCCCCGGAACATGAGCAAAGTTCTGTCGGAGGTGGGAGCTGAAACTCATTCTGACAGGGGATTCAGCCAGACGTTCCCAGCAGACCCTCACAATACGTTTGGGCCTGCCACGTCGGACCGGCATCTTCCCCCACCATCGGAGCCAACTCACCACCAGGTGGTGATCAGTTGACAGCTCCGCCCCTCTCTTCACCCCAGTGTCCAAGACATGCGGCCGCAAGTCCGATGACACGACAACAAAGTTGATCATCGAATTGCGACCTAGGGTGTCCCGTTCCCAAGTGCACGTGTGGACACCCTTATGCTGGAACATGGTGTTCGTTATGAACAATCCGTGATGGGCAATCGTCCAATAACAGAACACCGCTCGGGTTCTGATCGTGGTGGGGGGGGGGGGGGGGGGGGGGTTTCTCCCAATCATACCCTTCCAGGTCTCACTGTCATTGCCCACGTGAGCATTGAAGTCCCCCAGCAGAACGATGAAGTCCTCAGTGGAGCGTTCTCCAGCACCCCCTCTAAGAACTCCAAAAAGGGTGGGTACTCTGAACTGCTGTTTGGCGCATAGGCATAAACAACAGTCAGGACCCGTGCCCCCACCGGAAGGCAGAGGGAGGCTACCCTTTCGTCCCCAACGTACAGGCGCTGAGCCAGGGGGCAATAAGTATACCCACGCCTGCTTGGCACCTCTCACCGTGGGCAACTCCAGAGTGGTAGAGAGTCCAACCCCTCTCAAGAGGACTGGTACCAGAGCCCAAGCCGTGTGTGGATGCGAGCCCAACTATATCTAGTCAGAACTTCTCGACCTCACACACCAGCTCGAGCTACATCCCTGCCAAAGAGGTGACATTCCACGTCCCGAGAGCCAGCTTCCGTAGCCGGGGATCGGATTGCCAACGTCCCTGCCTTCGGCCACCGCACAGCTCACACTGCACCCTGCCCCTATGGCCCCTCCCACAGGTAGTGAGCCCATGAGAAGGGGGACCCACGTTACCCTTTCGGGCTGTGCCCGGCCAGGCCCAATGGGTGCAGGCCCACCCACTAGGCACTGGCCTTCGAGTCCCACCTCCAGGCCTGGCTCCAGAGGGGGGCCCTGGTGACCCGCGTCTGGGCAAGTGAAACCTCAATCCATTAGTATTTTTCATCATTGGGGTCTTATATCCGTGCTTTGTCTGGTCCCTCACCTAGGACCTGTTTGTCATGGGTGACCCTAGCAGGGGCGTGAAGCCCCAGACAAGTTAGCTCCTCGGATCATTGGGACAAACAAACCCTTCCGCCATGATAAGGTGACGGCTTCCTGGAGGGGAAAAGACCACCTGTTTTTTTTTTTTCCAAAAACAAAAGGAGTGCACAAAAGGGATACGTTTTAAAATTTTTGTTTCGCAGTATTTGAACAGTATTTTAAGTGATCACTTTGTGCACTTTGTTTATTTAAGATGGTTTGTTACTGTTCTATTGCTTCTGGAAAAAAAGTTATGATAATAATGTATGTTCTATTTGCCAATAAATTTTGTCCTAATTCTTTTCCAGGTTTTAAATATTTAATCATAAAAAATGAAACATCACAAAAACACGTAGAAGTCATGAACCATTGGTATTTAGCAATTCTATTTTTCCATCCATCCATCCATCCATCCATCCATTTTCAACACCGCTTATCCTGGTTAGGGTCGCGGGAAGCTGGAGCCTTTCCCAGCTGACTTCGGGCGAAAGGCGGACTACACCCTGAAATGGTCGCCAGTCAGTTGCGGGGCACATATAGACACAGACAACCATTCGCACTCACATTCACACCGTCACTGAGTGGGAACTGAACCCACGCTGCCTGCACCAAAGTCAGGCGAGTGTACCACTACACCATCAGTGACTGCATCTATTTTTAGTTTTTTAAAAGTATCAGTATCAGCAATACTGGCTCTGGGTTTACTTGGTATCGGATCGCTAGCAAAATATGCAGTATCGCACACCACTACCTAGGGGTATTCACCCCTTTGTCTTAGCCCTTGAAACGAAGGGCAAAGGGGAAGGGGTAGAATTGGGATTGGCCCTTAGTTCTAAAAGGGTTGATCACACTGGATATACTGTAGAAATTATGTGGGGGAGACTGCATACATGTTGGCGATATGGATAAATCATTTGTTGTTTATTGTGAAAAAATACAAGTTTCTCATTTTACTTAGCAACACAAGCAAGATACACACATTTTTCTTTTGTGAAGCAATATTGTGACACAATAGCAAACAAAAATACAACTTTAAAATGATATCAGCTTTTGGAGGAAACTTGGTATTTTTGACATACCCAAAGTGTTTAAAACAACAGACTGCTTAGTCTGGGGAAGGACAAAATGTGGCAGGAGAAGAAAAAAAAAGTGATGACCGTGGGCTTCAGTGGATTATCGAACAGAAAAGATTCAAGAATCTAGCAGTGATACAGAAAGAGTGGAATGAGGGGGAAGTCACAGGTTCAAAAAACACCACATTCAGATGCATCCGGTAGGTGGGCTACAACTGTCGGGTTCCTCAGGTCAAGCCACTTCTGAGCCTGAACCAATGTAGGGAGCGTCTCAACTGGGCCAAGGAGAAGAAGGACTGGACTGTTGGCCACTGGTCCAAGGTCCTCTTTTCCGATGAAAGTAAAGTGTGCCTTTCATTCGGGAATCAAGGTCTAAGGGTTTGGAGGAAGACAGATGAAGAAGATGAAGAACTTCTTGAGGTCCAGTGGGAAATATCCACAGTCAGTCATGATTTGGAGTGCAATGTCCAGTGCAGGTGTTAGTAAACTCTGCTTTCTTAAATCCAAGGTCATCGCAAGAGTCTACCAGAATGTTTTAGAGGACTTTATGATTCTTTCTGATGATGATCTGTCCGATACCGCCAGAAGCACAAAACCCTGGTTTGATGCTGTTAAATAAATTGTACAAAGTTATTATGTATTTGCTGGGTTGCATTGGTATTGTGGACGATTTTGATGGTTGCTTGCTGACCGTGGGGGGGAGGAAGATGTCTCGCCCTCAAGAAAATGACTCAGCAGGAATCAACAGGAAAGGACACCTTGACCAAGGACACATAGCCAGGTGTTAATCTCATATCTTCACCTTGACTCCCTCCCCTTAGTATGACATGTTTTGTAACTTAGATACCTCCCTAAATTAAATAAATACAGGAGCAACGGAAAAGATTGTTCAGAGCGTGATAGGAGAATGTAACTGAACAATCTCCCACACGTCCTCCTCATGAGCAAAAAGAAACAAGCGTCTTCATTCCTTTGTGTCTATTCTTATAGGTGTTGGGCAAGATAGATCCACCATAAAATTGGTCCTTCGAGCCGGATGTCAACACACCTGAGGATTCCAGTTGTGGAGCCGACTTCCAGTTAAGAGACCGTGGCCACGGCAAGTAAGACCCTTTCCGGGACTGGTCTTCATTCTCCTTAACTGGGATCTGAAGGTTGACAACAATCCACAGGATTGAAGACGACTTTGGTGAGTTAAATTGTTTTTAAAGGATTAAAGAGTGAGTGAATTGCGCGACAAAGAAGTCTGCGGCAGAATAAACCTTGTGTAATACTAGTCACTGGCAAGTAAAAGAGGGGCGGCGGAGTCCGAGAAATTCCGCAAGGACGGCGGAGTCCTGTACGTACTTAAATTCCGTGTTTGTAAAAACGTTACTAGTATCGTATGAATGTGTAAAGGTATGAATGTATAAGACAGGATTGTAAGTGACAACTGGGTTTGGAAGCAGATGCAAGAATCCTCCGCCCCGTGTTGGGTAGAAGTTTGAGGATTACCAAAACCCAGACGTTCATTGTCACCCTGTCATTTTGAATAAAGTCAGTATTTAGGTCACTCTAGGTGCAAATAAACTGACTTCCAAATTCACAAAATGGGAAAAAATAACAGTAAAACGGATCCAAAAGAACGCTTAACGTGTAAAGACTGGAAATATTTCCAACTCCAAAACCCTTCCAAAATAAAAAATTTCAACACGTGGATAACCAAATACGGTTTCGCTGGCTAGCTAAATTCGCAAAAATTGGTTCAACTTCGAGACGAAATAAAATGTCGACACAAAAATAATATCAAAAATAGAAAAAGAGGGATATGACGACTTATTCTTCTGGCTAAACATGGCGTCCAAAAGAGAAAAAGGAAGTAAGAAAAAGAAGGACTTCGAAAGTGAACAGAAAAGGCAGACAGGTAGGGACAAAAAAATGTTGTTTCAAAGACAGGAAGATGACGAGACAGGACCATTGGTAAGAGTAAGCAAGAAAAAGATGGTTGAAATAAAATGTGAAAAGAATGAGGAAACAAAGGCATCAGCACCCTTGTACCCGTTTTTGCCACATCATGAACTTCCTCCAACTCATGAGTCAGAACCTCAACGAGTTTTACGATCAGGACGGTCAAAAAGGAATTGGTCTAAAACTATGGGAGGAACATTGTCTCCCATTCCCAAAATAACAAATATAACCACAGACGAGGGAGACATGGATTTATATCCAATGATTGAGGTGGCAAATCCAAACGTCCAAGAGGACCAAAAAGAAACTATTTTGGTCTATAGGACCTGGACTAATGAGGATGTGAAAAAGGCCGGAGCCGGCATCACACCCTACAAAGTAGACATTGTCCAGTTTTTTGAGAAAATGGAAAATCTTAGACAGTCCTATCATTTAAATCGAACAGAAACTCAACAAATTTGGATGACTGCAATGGGGCCTGATTGGAACCTTTGCCGAGGAGATTCGGACCCAAAACACCATGGTGTTGTAATGCCACATAATGACAGAGAATTACAACATCGAGTTAGGGATTTAATAGAAAGAACCACAGCCAGGTTCCGCAAAAGGGCAAATTACACAGAAATCAGTGGAGTGAAACAAAAAGAGGAAGAACATTTTGAAGAGTATAGGGTTAGAATGACCGCTTGTTTTAAAGCAAACAGCGGCTTGAATGAGGATGCAAATCCTCAGGGCCCTTATCAACAACAGTTAAAAAAATGCTTTACATGCGAATTTGAAAGAACACATTAAAAGATGGGTAGATAAACATTGGATAAACCTAGCAACTGGCCTCTGGAGGAATATGTTAATCATGCCCTCCACGCAGAGAGAGTGTTAGGACTCAAAAAGAAGAGGATAGATGTCTTCCTCAACGAAGAAACAGAAATATACTACCAAGGCAGAGGGAGAACAAATAGAGGACGCAGCAGAGGCCGTGGAAGAGGAAGTTATGGCAGAGGACGAGGCAGTTATGAAAACACAGGCTGTTGGTGCTGTGGAGAGAAAGACCACATTGCACGTGACTGCCCTAAAAGAAATAAAAGAGAATACGGACAAACTACCGCATGACTAGGCCAGCCTGCTTCCCAACTTAACAAATCCTCTTGTGTGATCATTAAAGAGAATGAAGAAGTGGATTTCAATTTACAGGACATTCTGAGTTTGGACACAGAAATAACCTTGTTAGTAAATGGGAAAGAAATGAAATTTCTTTGCGATACAGGAGGATGTAGGACTTCATGTCGAGAAAATATTCCAGGTTCCAAACTATCGGGACATAAGGCAATAGTTAGATCTGCAAATGGGCAATGTACTTTTACCATGGAACTTGAGCCTGTGTGGATTAGAGACCCACAGGGGAAATCTTGTAGAATGCCCATCTTCGAAGTCCCGGAGTGCCCTGTAAATTTGTTGGGAAGAGATGGCTTATTCCAACTAGGACTTTTACTCATTCCATCATCAAATGGAAATCCATCCATCCATCCATTTTCTGAGCCGCTTCTCCTCACTAGAGTCGCGGGCGTGCTGGAGCCTATCCCAGCTGTCATCGGGCAGGAGGTGGGGTACACCCTGAACTGGTTGCCAGCCAATCACAGGGCACATAGAAACCAACAACCATTCGCACTCACAGTCATGCCTACGGGCAATTTAGAGTCTCCAATTAATGCATGTTTTTGGGATGTGGGAGGAAACCGGAGTGCCCGGAGAAAACCCACGCAGGCACGGGGAGAACATGCAAACTCCACACAGGCGGGGACGGGGATTGAACCCCGCACCTCAGAACTGTGAGGCTGACGCTCTAACCAGTCGGCCACCGTGCCGCTCAAATGGAAATATTGTAGTGAAACGAAAACATGAACTAAAAAGAGAAGACCTCTATGTGACACAGGAAAGCAGAGAAATAACATTATATTACACAATCGATATCTCAGACAAACCACCGTTAAACATGGGAAAAGCGCTGTTGTCTGCAGCTTTGCAGTTTATAACGGAAGTAGAAGACAGCAAAAAAGGTGATGAGCTGCATATAACTCTGTGGTACAAAAACACACCAGGGCCAGACCCAGGATATGAGAAAAGGTTACGACATGCGACACCTGCTAAAATTACTGTAGATTATCTGTACTCAGACAATTAAACAAAAGTCACGGCAGGAATCATTTCAAATTAAAGGAACTGTATAAAAATACAAGTGTCCCACACATTTCATTGTGCAAAGATTATCAGTCACAGTGGAAACATATGGGAACATTAGTAAAACAAGGACAGGAGACAGATGATTGGCAGCAAATGGAAAACAAACTGGAATCTTCTTTTCCTTTCGGCTTGTCCCGTTAGGGGTCGCCACAGCGCGTCGTCCTTTTCCATGAGAGCCTATCTCCTGCATCCTCCTCTCGAACACCAACTGCCATCATGTCTTCCCTCACGACATCCATCAACCTTCTCTTTGGTCTTCCTCTAGCTCTCTTGCCTGGCAGCTCCATCCTCATCATCCTTCTACCAATATACTCACTCTCTCTCCTCTGGACGTGTCCAAACCATTGAAGTCTGCTCTCTCTAACTTTGTCTCCAAAACATCGAACCTTGGCTGTCCCTCTGATGAGCTCATTTCTAATTTTATCCAACCTGGTCACTCCGAGAGCGAACCTCAACATCTTCATTTCCGCCACCTCCAGCTCTGCTTCCTGTTTTCTCTTCAGTGCCACTGTCTCTAATCCATACATCATGGCTGGCCTCACCACTGTTTTATAAACTTTGCCCTTCATCCTAGCAGAGACTCTTCTGTCACATAACACACCTGACACCTTCCTCCACCCGTTCCAACCTGCTTGGACCCGTTTCTTCACTTCCTGACCACACTCACCATTGCTCTGGACGGTTGACCCCAAGTATTTAAAGTCCTCTACCCTTGCCATCTCTTCTCCCTGTAGCCTCATTCTTCCCCCACCACCCCTCTCATTCATGCACATATATTCTGTTTTACTTCGGCTAATCTTCATTCCTCTTCTTTCCAGTGCATGCCTCCATCTTTCTAACTGTTCCTCCAGCTGCTCCCTGCTTTCACTGCAGATCACAATGTCATCTGCAAACATCATGGTCCACGGGGATTCCAGTCTAACCTCATCTGTCAGCCTATCCATCACCACTGCAAAAAGGAAGGGGCTCAGGGCTGATCCCTGATGCAGTCCCACGTCCACCTTAAATTCTTCTGTCACACCGACAGCACACCTCACCGCTGTTCTGCTGCCCTCGTACATGTCCTGTATTATTCTAACATACTTCTCTGCCACTCCAGACTTCCGCATGCAGTACCACAGTTCCTCTCTGGGTACTCTGTCATAGGCTTTCTCTAGATCTACAAAGACACAATGTAGCTCCTTCTGACCTTCTCTGTACTTTTCCATCAACATCCTCAAGGCAAATAATGCATCTGTGGTACTCTTTCTAGGCATGAAACCATACTGTTGCTCGCAAATACTCACTTCTGTCCTGAGTCTAGCCTCCACTACTCTTTCCCATAACTTCATTGTGTGGCTCATCAACTTTATTCCTCTATAGTTGCCACAGCTCTGCACATCACCTTTGTTCTTAAAAATGGGCACCAGTACACTTTTCCTCCATTCCTCAGGCATCTTCTCACGCACTAGAATTCTATTGAACAAGCTGGTCAAAAACTCCACAGCCACCTCTCCTAGATGCTTCCATACCTCCACAGGAATGTCATCAGGACCAACTGCCTTTCCATTTTTCATTCTCTTTAATGCCTTTCTAACTTCCCCCTTACTAATCATTGCCACTTCCTGGTCCACCACACTTGCCTCTTCTACTCTCCCTTCTCTATCATTTTCCTCATTCATCAACTCCTCGAAGTATTCTTTCCATCTACCTAGCACACTGCTGGCACCAGTCAACATATTTCCATCTCTATCCTTAATCACCCTAACCTGCTGCACATCCTTCCCATCTCTATCCCTCTGTCTGGCCAGCCTGTATAGATCCTTTTCTCCTTCTTTAGTGTCTAACCTGCCATACATGTCATCATATGCCTCTTGTTTTGCCTTTGCCACCTCTACCTTTGCCCTGTGTCGCATCTCAATGTATTCCTTTCGCCTCTCCTCGGTCCTCTCAGTGTCCCACTTCTTCTTAGCTAACCGTTTTCCTTGTATGATTTCCTGTACTGTGAGGTTCCACCACCAAGTCTCCTTCTCTCCTTTCCTGCCAGAAGATACACCAAGTACTCTCCTGCCTGCTTCTCTGATCACCTTGGCTGCAGTGGTCCAGTCTTCTGGAAGCTCTTCCCGTCCACCGAGAGCCTGTATCACCTCTTCCCGAAAAGCTGCACAACACTCGTCCTGTCTCAGCTTCCACCACATGGTTCTCTTCTCTGCCTTTGTCTTCCTAATTTTCCTCCCCACCACCAGAGTCATCTTACACACCACCATTCTATGCTGTCTAGCCACACTCTCCCCTACCACTACCTTACAGTTGGTAACCTCCTTCAGATTACATCGTCTGCACAAGATGTAATCCACCTGTGTGCTTCTACCTCCGCTCTTGTAGGTCACCCTATGTTCGTGCCTCTTCTGGAAAAAAGTGTTCACTACAGCCATTTGCATCCTTGTTGCAAAGTCTACCACCATCTGTCCCTCCAAGTTCCTTTCCTGGATACCGTACTTACCCATCACTTCTTCATCACCCTTATTACCTTCACCAACATGTCCATTACAATCTGCACCAATTACGACTCTCTCTCTGTCTGGCATGCTCAGAACTACATCATCTAGCTCCTTCCAGAATTTCTCTTTCACCTCTAGGTCACATCCTACCTGTGGGGCATAGCCACTAATCACATTACACATAACACCCTCAATTTCAAATTTCAGCCTCATCACTCGATCTGATACTCTTTTCACCTCCAAGACATTCTTAGCCAACTCTTCTTTTAAAATAACCCCGACTCCATTTCTCTTCCCATCTACACCATGGTAAAATAATTTAAACCCTCCCCCTAAACTTCTAGCCTTACTGCCTTTCCACCTGGTCTCCTGGACACACAATATATCAACCTTTCTCCTAATCATCATGTCAACCAACTCCCGAGATTTTCCTGTCATAGTCCCAACATTCAAAGTCCCCACATTCAGTTCTAGGCTCTGTGTTTTCCTCTTCTCTTTCTGCCGAAGAACCCGCTTTCCACCTCTTCTTCTTCTTCTTCTTTGACTTCGACTTCGACCCACAGTAGCTGAATTTCCAACAGCGCCCTGCAGGTTGACGGCGCCGGTGGCGGACGTTGTTAACCCGGGCCACGACCGATCCGGTATGGAATTCTTTGGATGAACGCTCATATTTGTTTGGCAAGGTTTTAAGCCGGATGCCCTTCCTGACGCAACCCTCTGCATTTATCCGGGCTTGGGACCGGCCTACAGTTTGCACTGACTTGTGCCCCCCATAGGGCTGCATTAAACTGGAATACAGTGCATCAACTGGCCTAATTAGGAAGGCGATGTTTTGGACAATGCAGGGTGATGAAGGGAGACACATGCATCCTGTTTGATTAGACCAAATGATCCTCACTGAAAATGATGAGGAAATATTAAAACAAGTTCCAAAAACATTATGGTCAACAGGACCATCTGATGTAGGCCTTATTAAAGGGGCTTTACCAGTACAATTTAGACCCAAAACAGAATATAGACTGTTAAATATATTTTCAAAGTTATCATTTATTTGCTTAGCTTGCATTAGTATTATGGACGATTTTAGATGTCTCGCCTTCAAAAAGATGACTCAGCATCATCCGATGGAAGGGCGCCTGGACCAAGGACGTGATCGGATGTGGTCGGGGACGTGACAGGTGTTGGTCCAATGTTTTGTGTTGTGTCTTATTGTTTAGAACATTATGTCTGGGAAAACCCTCCTATTTTCAAATAAATGCAGGAGCGACGGGAGAGATTGGTTAGAGCGTGTTGAGAGACTGTGATCTGAACAATCTCCCATACGCCCTCCTCATGAGAAAAAGAAACCAGTGTCTTCATTCCTTTTGTGTCTATTTTTTATAATGTTGGTAAGATAAATCCAACATTAAATTGGTCCTTCGAGCCGGATGTCAACACACCCGAGGATTCCAGTTGTGGAGCCGACTTCCAGTTAAGAGACCGTGGCCACGGCAAGTAAGACCCTTTACGGGACTGGTCTTCGTTCTCCGTGTTTACAGTAGTGGAAATAAGTAATGCATTCTTTTCTGTACCAATAGAAAATAACAGTCAATTTTGGTTTGCATTCACATTTGAGAAAAAAAAATATATATATACATTTACTAGATTACCGCAAGGTTACTGTGAAAGTCCAACCATTTATTCACAAGTTATGACAACATGCATGTCTTCTGGTATCTACAGATGGAGAGACATGCAAGGATTCATTGGCCTTACTGCATCATCTAACAGAAGAGGGACATAAAGTTAACAAAAATAAATTGCAATGATGTAAAAGGCAAGTCAAATATCTAGGCCATAATTTAAGTGTAGGAGGAAGGACTATATTAGAAGACAGGAAAGCTATAGTCTTAAAAAATCTTAAACCACAGACGAAGAAACATATAATAATCATTTTTAGGTCTGACAAATTATTGTAAAGCATGGATTCCAAACTATGCAGAAATTGTTGCACCATTGTCAAAATTAATGTATGAAGACAACCTTAAAATGACATCACCTGTTTAATGGAGTACAGAGGCAGAAAAGGCCTTCTGTGACATTAAACAACATTTGGTGTCCAGTGCTGCGCTAGGCCTTCCAAATTTAATGATAAAACATTCATTCAAATGGTAGATTGTAAAAGCTATTGCATGACCTCCGTACTTACACAACAATACGGTGATAAGCTAAGACCAATTGCTTATTTTTCAACTAAATTGGACAACGTAACGTGTGCATTACCACATTGTGTCAGAGCAGTTGTGGCAGCCTTGACGGCAGTAGAGAGCAGTTCCACAATTGTGTTATTTCATCCATTTACCCTTAAGGTCCCACATACAGTGTCTGCTCTCCTATTGCAAACCAATATGGCGTTTTTATCACCTGCAAGACATTTATCTTGCATGGCCATCTTGCTGTCACAACCACATTTGACTGTTGAGCGATGCACAACCTTAAATCCAGCCACACTAATACCCTTACTTGATGAAGGCACGCAGCATGATTGACAGGAATTGGCTGAACAAGCTGCTGAATTAGTAGCATTAACCGAGGCATGCAAACTAATGATAAATAAAGATGGTACAATCTATACTGATAGCCAATATGAGTATTCCACAACAAGAACTTAATTATTGTGAAAAACAAAGTGCAAAACTACAAAATGAAATTTACATTAGCACAGAAAAAAAAAAAAAGAAAAAAAACCTATTCAAATGGGCTGCTATATTGAGCCATGCTGTGTCACATGTCTCAACCGGAGGGATGGTGGCACAGATAGATGGACACTTTACAGCCCTAAAAAAAAAAATAGCAGAAAGAAATATCTGGGTTCATTTAACACACTGTAAAAGAGTCATTTCAGCTGGGTACTCAAATAGGGAAGGTGAGCAAAAGTCTGATAACGGAGCGGGAGCAGATGTGTAGATTCTGAAAACGCTTGCTGGTCAGTGAAGAAAAAAGACACCAACCCTTTTAGTGAGAACTCAGCAGAAAGGCACACCCACGTTGGTTATGAGATTCGATAAGTTGTTACGTAGCAACTTTGGCTACTATGGTGTTGGTTTTGTTTTTGTGGTACATGGGACGTCCCACCCTCAATGATAAAACCCATTTTTTAGATAGAAAATCACCTACCAACTGGACCAATATGATGAACCCAATAATAAAAAAATTTTGAATCATTAACTCGTATCAAAAGGAGTACAGCTGATGATCAAAATTGTGGGCATGGCCTCCAAATGCGGCAAAACGGTTTAATATTTTGTGCCCCCCAAAATCAAGCTGCTTTCATCATAATTCCATATGCGGCTCTCACCAATGATGCTCAAGAGAATGGGCAGAATTGGGGATTTGGATATGACTGGTATGCAACTATAGGCTTTGGATGGGAACACCTCATTTGTGAAACAGGTTATGATTGGTCCAGTTGGTCAAAAAGAACAGCAAAAGAACATAGAAAGAAGTTTAACCTAAGCAAAACGGCCCATAGTTTAATATTGAAATACAAATCAAGTCACCCAATGTGTTTGATGGTGAGTTTGTGGGCATATTCTGGCGGAAAAGATCCCCACTTCCAAGTAGCATTGTGTTATAGGAACCGTGTTAAACCAGAAATGCCATTGAAAACTTCAAAGAAAGGTGGACAAATTTTAATGGTTAACAACATAACTACTGATGATTGGTTCCTTGTTGTCACAGGAGTTTCAGGACAAAATAACAATTGGTTACTATTGATGGAACAAGCAGCAAATGTAGCGAGAAAAGATTGTGTTGTTTGCATGGGTCCCAGGCCTTTGTTGCGCATAGTTCCGGCACAATTATCACAAGATTGTATTATTCCATTACAACAAGCTGGCAATTTTTTGACTTGAGTTCGTTGTCACATTTCTGTGGGGCCAACTATGTATTACTCGTGCACTCGCTGTAGTTGTCTCGCCATGCTGCACTATTTGCATATACTGGCCACTCATGCCAGAGTAGCATCTGCTCCATTTGCACACTGATTGAGGAGCATCTGCAACATTTGCACAAGCATTGTCCCAGATTATCGCACTACTCGTCACTTTAAACCCCATACACTCCTTGAAGTCTCAGCGCCCTTTGCACAACGGTCATTGCACCGGACTATTGCGATATTAGTCATTCAAACTGCTGCTAGGGGACTCTGCATCTTTTTGCACAATTGTTTTTTGTCAATGTCTTTATGTCTCCCAAGTGTTCTGTAAATTGACTGGCTATTGTACTAGAGCGGCTCCAACTACCGGGGACAAATTCCTTGTGTGTTTTGGACATACTTGGCAAATAAAGATGATTCTGATTCTGATAGACTGTTTGATAGATTACCTAAAGATATAGCTGGATTGTGCGCTATTATCACCTTGATATTGTATGTGTCAGTATACCCTATGCCTGTTCAAGATTTAATGGAAATGGCACCAATGTTTTTGTCCAATCTAGAACATAGACAAAAAAGAGATTTATCCTGGCAGAGGCAAAATTATCCAACATAAAACATACATCGACGCCATAGGTGTTCCTCGTGGGGTTCCTAATCAATACAAATTGGCTGACCAAGTTGCAGGAGGATTTGAATACTTCATATGCTGTTGGTGTACGATTAATAAAAATGTTGATGGGATAAACTATATCCACTTCAATGTACAGAGATTAGGAAAGTGGACTCAGAGTGGGTTGGAAGCTGTGCACGAGCAGCTCAAGGACGTTCCAAGACCGCATCGCTGTCGACATGCTCCTCGCAAGAGAGGGAGGTGTTTGCGGTATGTTATGAGAACAAACAATACTGCTTCAGATGGCAGCTTGACCAGAGCCATCGATGGTCTACGGACCCTCAATCAACACTCCTTGTGGGACAGCTGGATGGACGTTTTTGGTAAATACAAAACCCTAATTTCACCAATATTGATATCAATTGATGTTTTTGCAGCCATTCTGACATTGTGTGGATGTTATTGTGTCCCATGCATTCGGGCTTTAATCAGTAGATTAATTACCACAGCAATTACCCCCACATGGAACCGTATGGAGCAGATTTATCCTTTATTGGAGGTTGATAATAATGACGATGATGACGATGATGTTGTTTTACCTGATTTGTTTCCTGATCCAGGTGATTACGATGTTTAAACTACAACATTCATGTATGACAAGTTTACTCTGAGTGTAAATGTATTTGTTTCATAAAAATGATTCTACAGTTAAAAATCGAAATGAAGTGACTGTAAGATGATATGAGAATTTGTGCAAATACATGATAAACAGGAGGGAAATGTTAAATATATTTTAGAAGTTATCATTTATTTGCTTAGCTTGCATTAGTATTATGGACGATTTTAGATGTCTCGCCTCCAAAAAGATGACTCAGCATCATCCGATGGAAGGGCGCCTGGACCAAGGATGTGATCGGATGTGGTCGGTGACGTGACAGGTGTTGGTCCAATGTTTTGTGTTGTGTCTTATTGTTTAGAACATTATGTCTGGGAAAAACCCTCCTATTTTCAAATAAATGCAGGAGCGACGGGAGAGATTGGTTAGAGCGTGTTGAGAGACTGTGATCTGAACAATCTCCCATACGCCCTCCTCATGAGAAAAAGAAACCAGTGTCTCCATTCCTTTTGTGTCTATTTTTTATAATGTTGGGTAAGATAAATCCAACATAGACCATGCATTCGTCAATATCCATTAAAACCAGATGCACGTGAAGGAATCAAACCGGTAATTGAAGCACTGATTAAGGCAGGAGTTATAGTGGAGTGTCCAGAATCACCATGTAAAACACCCATTTTCCCCGTGAAAAAGGCCCCACCTTCAGTGGGTTGGAGAATGGTACAAGACTTACAGGCAGTAAATTCTGCAGTAATACAGAGAGCAGCATGCGTACCAGCATGCGTACCACACACATTGTTAAATTCATTAAGACCAGACGCTACTGTGTTTACAGTAGTGGATATAAGTAATTCTAAATTCACTCCCCCAGGAGGGAGTCAAATTTTACTGTATGTAGAATACAGTAAATTTTGTTCTCCTGGCATCTCCAGATGGAGAGACATGCATCAAAGATTCATTGGCCTTACTGCATCATCTAGCAGAAGAGGGACATAAAGTTAGCAAAAATAAATTACAATTGTGTAAAAGGCAAGTAAAATATCTAGGCCATAATTTAAGTGTAGGAGGAAGGACTATATAGAAGACAGGAAAGCTATAGTCTTAAAAGCCCCTAAACCACAGACGAAGAAACAGATGATGTCATTTTTAGGTCTGACAAATTATTGTAGAGCATGGATTCCAAACTATGAATGCAGCCCTATGGGGGGCACAAGTCAGTGCAAACTGTAGGCCGGTCCCAAGCCCGGATAAATGCAGAGGGTTGCGTCAGGAAGGGCATCCGGCTTAAAACCTTGCCAAACAAATATGAGCGTTCATCCAAAGAATTCCATACCGGATCGGTCGTGGCCCGGGTTAACAACGTCCGCCACCGGCGCCGTCAACCTGCAGGGCGCTGTTGGAAATTCAGCTACTGTGGGTCGAAGTCGAAGTCAAAGAAGAAGAAGAAGAAGAGGTGGAAAGCGGGTTCTTCGGCAGAAAGAGAAGAGGAAAACACAGAGCCTAGAACTGAATGTGGGGACTTTGAATGTTGGGACTATGACAGGAAAATCTCGGGAGTTGGTTGACATGATGATTAGGAGAAAGGTTGATATATTGTGTGTCCAGGAGACCAGGTGGAAAGGCAGTAAGGCTAGAAGTTTAGGGGGAGGGTTTAAATTATTTTACCATGGTGTAGATGGGAAGAGAAATGGAGTCGGGGTTATTTTAAAAGAAGAGTTGGCTAAGAATGTCTTGGAGGTGAAAAGAGTATCAGATCGAGTGATGAGGCTGAAATTTGAAATTGAGGGTGTTATGTGTAATGTGATTAGTGGCTATGCCCCACAGGTAGGATGTGACCTAGAGGTGAAAGAGAAATTCTGGAAGGAGCTAGATGATGTAGTTCTGAGCATCCCAGACAGAGAGAGAGTCGTAATTGGTGCAGATTGTAATGGACATGTTGGTGAAGGTAATAAGGGTGATGAAGAAGTGATGGGTAAGTACGGTATCCAGGAAAGGAACTTGGAGGGACAGATGGTGGTAGACTTTGCAACAAGGATGCAAATGGCTGTAGTGAACACTTTTTTCCAGAAGAGGCACGAACATAGGGTGACCTACAAGAGCGGAGGTAGAAGCACACAGGTGGATTACATCTTGTGCAGACGATGTAATCTGAAGGAGGTTACCAACTGTAAGGTAGTGGTAGGGGAGAGTGTGGCTAGACAGCATAGGATGGTGGTGTGTAAAATGACTCTGGTGGTGGGGAGGAAAATTAGGAAGACAAAGGCAGAGAAGAGAACCATGTGGTGGAAGCTGAGACAGGACGAGTGTTGTGCAGCTTTTCGGGAAGAGGTGATACAGGCTCTCGGTGGACGGGAAGAGCTTCCAGAAGACTGGACCACTGCAGCCAAGGTGATCAGAGAAGCAGGCAGGAGAGTACTTGGTCTATCTTCTGGCAGGAAAGGAGAGAAGGAGACTTGGTGGTGGAACCTCACAGTACAGGAAATCATACAAGGAAAACGGTTAGCTAAGAAGAAGTGGGACACTGAGAGGACCGAGGAGAGGCGAAAGGAATACATTGAGATGCGACACAGGGCAAAGGTAGAGGTGGCAAAGGCAAAACAAGAGGCATATGATGACATGTATGGCAGGTTGGACACTAAAGAAGGAGAAAAGGATCTATACAGGGTGGCTAGACAGAGGGATAGAGATGGGAAGGATGTGCAGCAGGTTAGGGTGATTAAGGATAGAGATGGAAATATGTTGACTGGTGCCAGCAGTGTGCTAGGTAGATGGAAAGAATACTTCGAGGAGTTGATGAATGAGGAAAATGATAGAGAAGGGAGAGTAGAAGAGGCAAGTGTGGTGGACCAGGAAGTGGCAATGATTAGTAAGGGGGAAGTTAGAAAGGCATTAAAGAGAATGAAAAATGGAAAGGCAGTTGGTCCTGATGACATTCCTGTGGAGGTATGGAAGCATCTAGGAGAGGTGGCTGTGGAGTTTTTGACCAGCTTGTTCAATAGAATTCTAGTGCGTGAGAAGATGCCTGAGGAATGGAGGAAAAGTGTACTGGTGCCCATTTTTAAGAACAAAGGTGATGTGCAGAGCTGTGGCAACTATAGAGGAATAAAGTTGATGAGCCACACAATGAAGTTATGGGAAAGAGTAGTGGAGGCTAGACTCAGGACAGAAGTGAGTATTTGCGAGCAACAGTATGGTTTCATGCCTAGAAAGAGTACCACAGATGCATTATTTGCCTTGAGGATGTTGATGGAAAAGTACAGAGAAGGTCAGAAGGAGCTACATTGTGTCTTTGTAGGTCTAGAGAAAGCCTATGACAAAGTACCCAGAGAGGAACTGTGGTACTGCATGCGGAAGTCTGGAGTGGCAGAGAAGTATGTTAGAATAATACAGGACATGTACGAGGGCAGCAGAACAGCGGTGAGGTGTGCTGTCGGTGTGACAGAAGAATTTAAGGTGGACGTGGAACTGCATCAGGGATCAGCCCTGAGCCCCTTCCTTTTTGCAGTGGTGATGGATAGGCTGACAGATGAGGTTAGACTGGAATCCCCGTGGACCATGATGTTTGCAGATGACATTGTGATCTGCAGTGAAAGCAGGGAGCAGCTGGAGGAACAGTTAGAAAGATGGAGGCATGCACTGGAAAGAAGAGGAATGAAGATTAGCCGAAGTAAAACAGAATATATGTGCATGAATGAGAGGGGTGGTGGGGGAAGAATGAGGCTACAGGGAGAAGAGATGGCAAGGGTAGAGGACTTTAAATACTTGGGGTCAACCGTCCAGAGCAATGGTGAGTGTGGTCAGGAAGTGAAGAAACGGGTCCAAGCAGGTTGGAACGGGTGGAGGAAGGTGTCAGGTGTGTTATGTGACAGAAGAGTCTCTGCTAGGATGAAGGGCAAAGTTTATAAAACAGTGGTGAGGCCAGCCATGATGTATGGATTAGAGATAGTGGCACTGAAGAGAAAAAAGGAAGCAGAGCTGGAGGTGGTGGAAATGAAGATGTTGAGGTTCGCTCTCGGAGTGACCAGGTTGGATAAAATTAGAAATGAGCTCATCAGAGGGACAGCCAAGGTTCGATGTTTTGGAGACAAAGTTAGAGAGAGCAGACTTCAATGGTTTGGACACGTCCAGAGGAGAGAGAGTGAGTATATTGGTAGAAGGATGATGAGGATGGAGCTGCCAGGCAAGAGAGCTAGAGGAAGACCAAAGAGAAGGTTGATGGATGTCGTGAGGGAAGACATGATGGCAGTTGGTGTTCGAGAGGAGGATGCAGGAGATAGGCTCTCATGGAAAAGGATGACGCGCTGTGGCGACCCCTAACGGGACAAGCCGAAAGGAAAAGAAGAAGAAGATGGATTCCAAACTATGCAGAAATTGTTGCACCATTGTCAAAATTAATGTATGAAGACAACCTTAAAATGACATCATCTGTTCAATGGAATACAGAGGCAGAAAATGCCTTCTGTGACATTAAACAACATTTGGTGTCCAGTGTTGCGCTGCGCCTTCCAAATTGTGGTGAACCATTTGTTCAAATGGTGGATTGTAAAAGGTATTGCATGACCTCCGTACTTACGCAACAATACGGTGATAAGCTAAGACCAATAGCTTATTTTTCGACTAAATTGGACAGAGCAGTTGTGGCAGCCTCAATGACAGTGGAGAGCAGTTCCACAATTGAGTTATTTCATCCATTCCCACATACAGTGTCTGCTCTCCTATTGCAAACGAATATGGCGTTTTTATCACCTGCAAGACATATATCTTGCATGGCCATCTTGCTGTCACAACCACATTTGACTGTTGAGCGATGCACAACCTTAAATCCAGCCACACTAATACCCTTACCTGATGAAGGCACGCAGCATGATTGTCAGGAATTGGCTGAACAAACTGCTAAATGTAGAGGTGATTTGAAAGATCAACTGTTAAGTGACGGACAGGTTCTATATGTAGATGGTTCTTCGAAAAAAGATGAACGAGGGAAGATAAGAACAGGATATGCGGTGGTAACTGATACCACTGTGCTAAAAGCTGAGTCACTACCGTCACATTACTCTGCCCAAGCTGCTGAATTAGTAGCATTAACCAAGGCATGCAAACTAATGGTAAATAAAGATGTTACAATCTATACTGATAGCCAATATGCGTATTCCACAGGTCACGTGTTTGCGCAATATTGGGATAACAGAGGAATGATTACGTCAACAGGAAAGCCAGTAACACATGCTGAATTACTTAAACAATTATTACACGCAGTGCAACATCCACGAAAAGTGGCAATTTGCAAATGTGTTGCACATACATCTTGCACTGACAAGGTTTCTAAAGGAAACGCATTTGCTGACAAAACCGCGAAAGAAGCAGCCTATAAACCATTTTTAGGTTTAAAAGAACAAATTGAAGAACAAACCTTAGATGACCAAACACTAAAAGACATGCAACATCAAAGTCCACAACAAGAACGCAATTATTGGGAAAAACAAGGTGCAAAACTACAAAATGAAATTTACATTAGCACAGAAGGAAAACAAATACTTCCAAAAAAACCTATTCAAATGGGCTGCTATATTGAGCCATGGTGTGTCCCATGTCTCAACTGGAGGGATGGTGGCACAGATACATCAACACTTTACAACCTATGGTTTCAATTTATATTCAAAGAATTTTTGTAGAGCATGCATGATCTGTGCACGCCATAATCCGCAAGGGCAATTGCGACCTACTAGAGGTACATTCACATGGATTACATAGAATTAAGTCAAAGTGAGGGAAATAAGTACTGTTTGGTTATCATAGATGCGTTTTCTAAGTGGATCGAATTATTCCCAACAAAATCACCTGATGCTCTGACGGTGGCAAAAGCACTATGTAAAGACATCATTCCGAGATATGGCATACCTGAAACCATTTACAGCGATAATGGGACTCATTTCGTAAACCAAATAATCAATGAAATAGAAACGATGTTCCACATCAATTTGAAAAACCATTGTGCTTAGCACCCTCAGAGTGCAGGTCTAGTGGAAAGAATGAATGGAACAATAAAAAATAGACTGAAAAAATGTATGGAAGAAACAGGAAGGTCATGGACACAGTGTCTTGACCTCGTTAAAATGTACATCAACATTACAAGCACCACAGGTTTAACACCTTACGAAACATTGTTTGGAAGACCTTATAGACTTCCGTTGTTTAAACAGATGGTGCCGGTCCGACGTGGCAGGCCCAAACGTATTGTGAGGGTCTGCTGGGAACGTCTGGCGGAATCCCCTGTCAGAAGGAGTTTCAACTCCCACCTCCGACAGAACTTTGCTCATGTTCCGAGGGAGGCGGGGAACATCGAGTCCGAGTGGACCATGTTCCGTGCCTCCATTGCTGAGGCGGCCAACCGGAGCTGTGGCCGTAAGGTGGTTGGTGCCTGTCGTGGCGTCAATCCCCGAACCCGTTGGTGAACACCAACGGTGAGGGATGCCGTCAAGCTGAAGAAGGAGTCCTATCGGGCCTTTTTGACCTGTGGGACTTCTGAGGTCCGGTTTGGTGGCCTCAGTATTGCATCTCTGCTTTTTGCAGATGATGTGGTTCTGTTGGCTTCATCAAGCAGTGACCTACAACTCTCACTGGAGCAGTTCGCAGCCGAGTGCGAAGCGGCTGGGATGAGAATCAGCACCTCCAAATCTCAGTCAGAAAAGGGTGGCGTGCCCTCTTCAGGTCGGGGATGAGATCCTGCTCCAAGTGGAGGAGTTCAAGTATCTTGGATCACGAGTGAGGGAAGAATGGAACGGGAGATCGACAGGCGGATCGGTGCAGCGTCTGCAGTGATGCGGACTTTGTATCGATCCGTTGTGGTGAAGATGGAGCTAAGCCGAAAGGCGAAGCTCTCGATTTACCAGTCGATCTACGTTCCTACCCTCACCTATGGTCACGAGCTGTGGGTCGTGACCGAAAGAACAAGATCCAGGATACAAGCGGCCGAAATGAGTTTCCTCCGCAGGGTGTCTGGGCTCTCCCTTAGAGATAGGGTGAGAAGCTCGGTCATCTGAGAGGATCTCAGAGTAGAGCCGCTGCTCCTTCACATCGAGAGGAGCCAGATGAGGTGGCTGGGCCATCTGATTCGGATGCCTCCCGTACGCCTCCCTGGTGAGGTGTTCCGGGTACGTCCCACCGGGAGGATACCACGGGGACGACCCAGGACACGCTGGAGAGACTACATCCTTCGGCTGGCCTGGGAACGCCTCGGGATCCCCCCGGAAGAGCTGGATGAAGTGGCTGGGGAGAGGGAAGTCTCGGCGTCCCTGCTCAAGCTGCTGCCCCCGCGACCCGACCTCGGATAAGCGGTAGAAAATGGATGGATGGATGGATGGATGGTAGCGTATTCAATTAAATATAGGTTGAACATGATTTGCAAATCATTGTATTCTGTTTTTATTTATGTTTAACACAATTCCCAGACTTCATTAGAATTGGGGTTGTAAACAAATACTTGAATTTGTTTAAATTGTGGGCCCTGAATCTATAATCTATGAAACTTTAACTTTTTGAATGGAATTATGGAAATAAATAAACTTTTCCATGATATTCTAATTTTTTGGAAAGGGTCTGTACTAGCCTTCATATGTCGGCGGATAAACGCTGTATTTGCCAAATGATTCAGTTCGGCCTGGCTGCCATTCATGTAAAACTTGATTAGACCCATAGGAAATTATTGTTTGTATCAGAATTCTTTAAGTTCAAACTCTGTACGATCACACCTGTCATGATACGGAATTTAATTTGTTTTGTAATATAAGAATAGATCCAATAAAATATTTTGTTAATATAGTCCGCCAGAGCTGCAAGGAATGCAAAGTTATCAATGTCCTTTCACCATCGTTCCTGTCATACTGTGTCGCATGTTTTTGTTTGCACATTAAAAACAAAAGTCCTGTTTTTGTTTTAATTCCTCATTTGATATACATACGATTTTCCTCATGTTTTTGAGATTATAGGGTGAAAGCTGCAGCTGGCTACTAATGTGGACTGAATGGGTGGCAGCAATGGGAAAATGAAATGCCAGTATTTTCAGGGGATTAGCTGGTCAGCAACATACTGAGAGACAAAAACAACAAATATAAACTAGTTCATTTTTAGAATGGTGAACTTTGTTTAAAATTTTGGATTATGAACTATGAACAAAATTATTTCATTCTTGGAATGGTGAACTGAACTTTGAACTAGTTCACGTAGAAAATTAACTTTCTCAACTTTTTTTTATTTATATCTTTTTGTCAATGCTTGGACCTCAAGTCTAAATAAAGCTGATTGATTATAATAATGATTATGTCTCATGCCAACCTGTTCTTTAATTCGAGATGTTAGTATTCAACAATTTATTTTCTTTTTAAATTAATAGCATGGATAGCTTGAAGTTAAACCAAAGTGTTTATAACAAACAGTATAATACAATGAAAACTATATATATTGTAAAATCGAAATATAAAAAAGTAGAAAAAAAATCTGGTGTACATGCAAATATGCAAATTCACAAATATGCAAAATCACAGCTGAGTGTATTGTGTCTGAGACTGCTTGAGGCATCTTGGGAGTAGTACTGTACAAAGCGCTGAAAGGTACTGTTCATTGTACGTATCAGCACAATACGCTTTGCCCCCCCCCCACAGGCTTTTCAACATTCAAAACTATTCATTTGTAGTAATGAAGGCTCAGATTCCATGCGCACACGTCTCTGGAAGTAAAGGAGAGGTGGGGGATCAGGGGATGGTAATGCTATCCCTAATGATGGAGGTGGCGGTTAGGTTTGGAGGTCTTTAAAATAACGTTTTATATTTCACATAGATCATTTTACACTTCAAAAGATGTGAGTCGCAGGATGCATGTCTGGAAACAATGAGTATCAGCCCTGGAACAATGAGTCCCTGCAATTTATCATCACGGAATACAGATACAGTAATCCTACGCTATATCACGGTTCTTGCTTTGCGGTCAAGCTATGTTGCAGAGTTTTATTACAGTTGTTGTTCTATTTTGTATTGCTGTTTATACAATATTTTGTATTACCCATTGCTCTCGCTCTCTCAATATATGATGTGTTTAGTTTTTTTAATTTAAATTCTTTGAGGACGGTATATTTTCCCAAAAAGCATTACAACAAACAATAGTATTGTTTTTTTATGCTACTGATATTAAAGAATAATAATTCAAGTACATCCTTTTTAATAAAGGAAGAATATATTGAACATTGGTATTGCAATGTAGAGCAATAAATAAAATATTTTAGGTAAATTTTAGGTAAAAACACTCAGGCTCTGTTCACAGAAATTGCACTGGAATAAACATTTGGCACAGATTAACAGATAACACACATTATTGCCTTAAGAGGCAATATACAACCAATCAAGTTTCCAGTTGGTTAAGAAAAAGTGTAAAGTATAGCAACATGAATAACAACACAAAAGGAGATCAAAGCAAGGCTTAAAGGTGCAAATGGACAAATGCAAAAAAAAAAAGTACTTTTCAGAGCTGTAAAAGGCTAATAGATTGAACTAAATTCTGAATCCAATATCCCTTGTGTTTGTAGAAAATATGTGGCATTGGTGCACTTCACAGACTCCTAAGAAATCTGATCTAAAGGGAAACACTTCTGTATTTTACCTTTACCTTCCCCAGAATACAGTAAATTAAATGCACATTGCAAAGGCCGAAATATGTATCGAGTTTCCTAGGTTGAGCTCAAGGTTTTCAGGAAAGACGATAGATGCTCAAAGAACACCGACTTCTCCCGAGACATAATGCTGAGAATGGTGACATAGACAAAATGTAGACAAACAAAGTAGCACCCAAGACTGGGGAATACGGAAACGCCCGTAAACAAAAACAAACATGTCTTACCCGATGTCGTTTTATGTATAAAAGTGGGTTCCTCAGACAGCAAGAAGTATTTTCCAAAGCAAGTAGTTTTTTTGAGAACATCGCCATTTTACAAGGCTCTCGGCTCCGACAACCTTCGGGAACTTTCGGAAAACATCGGCACAAAGCAGGAAGTGATTCTTCTTCTACTGTTTTTTGAGATCATGTGTGATCACATCAGACTTCGGTGGTGGAACAGAATCTTTATGTGTGTGCTCTGCTGTGTTAAGATTCTCAAAGCACACCACACGCATGATGACCAAAACTGTTGAATGCCTGATTTTTTATCTTCATGTTTGGGGTCTGTAAAAGATTTTAAAAAAAAGTTTTAAGAGTGGAAAAATCTTTGTGGGTGTACCATGCCTGTACTGTAGCATATATTGGCGTTGGATAAAACTTATTATATTGAAGAAATAAATTTGGCGTTGAACGCCTGCATTCACTTCCGGGGGGAAGCATCATCCAAGTTCAGCTCCGCAAGAGAGGTTACAGATTGGCGTTCATGTCGATCCCCGTCGCGAATCTCCGCTCCCTAGCCAACAAAATGGACAAGCTTCATCTTCTGACAAAGATCAGTAAAGACTTCGGATGTTCCGCCACCCTGTGCTTTACGGAGACCTGGCTTTGTGAACGCATCCCTAATGGCACCGTAATGCTTCCGGGCTTCCATCTTCACCGGGCATCTTCATGGAGTTATCGGGGAAAACAAAAGGCGGCAGGATATGGTTCAATATCAAAGAGAAATGGCGTACTGAGGTCACGAGCTCAGCACACACTACAGCCCAGATTTAGAGTAACTGTTTTTTAACTGTAAGCCATTCTACTCGCCTCGTGAGTTCGCATCTTTCATTCTTGTCAGTGTTTACATTCCTCCTGAAGCTAATACGAATGCCGCACTGCTAACACTTGCTGAATAAGTAAACGAAATTGAAAAAGAACACCCAGACTCACCCCTCATTATTCTTGGGGACTTTAACGAAGCTAAACTCAACCACGAACTCCCTAAATACAAGCAGCACATCGACTGTCCTACCAGGGACAATAACATTTTAGACCACTGCTATGCTTCGCTAAATAACGTATACGGTGCCATAACTCGTGCAGCTCTGGGCTTGTTTGATCACTGCTTAATTCACTTAATACCAACATACAGGCAAGAACTTAAATACGCGAAGATGACGGTGAAAACTGTGAAAATGTGGACCAATGAAGCAAAGATAGAACTTTAAAGCTGTCGAGACTGCACAGACTGGAGTGTCTTTGGAAATTCAGCTGGCAGCCTGGATGAATATACAGACACTGTCACATCTTATATGAGTTTCTGTGAAGAGGTGTGTGGACCAACAAAGTCATTTCGCACCTTCAATAACATCAAGCCGTGGTTCACTTTGGCAGTGAACCACGGCTTGATGTTATTGAAGGTGTGCAGTGCAGTGCAAGAAATATCATTTAAAAGTGGAAATTCTCTCAAAACAACAAGCCGTGGTTCACTGCCAAACTTAAGCAACTTCGCTAGGCTAAAGAAGATGCATATTAGAGCGGAGATAGGGCCCTGTATAATTGCGCTAGAAACCAGCTGACGAAATAAATTAACATTGCAAAGAGAAACTACGCGGCACGGTGGTGACTGGTTAGAGCGTCTGCCTCACAGTTCCGAGGACCGGGGTTCAATCCCCGGCTTCGCCTGTGTGGAGTTTGTATGTTCTCCCCGTGCCTGCGTGGGTTTTCTCCAAGCACTCCAGTTTCCTCCCACATCCCAAAAACATGCATGCAGATTAGTTGAAGACTCTAAATTGCCCGTAGGTGTGAATGGTATTTTATTTTTATGTGCCCTGCGATTGGCTAGCACCCAGTTCAGGGTGTACCCCGCCTCCTGCCCGATGATAGCTGGGATGGGCTCCAGCACGCCTGTGACCCTAGTGTGGAGAAGCAGCTCAGAAAATGGATGGATGGATGGATGGAAGAGAAACTATGCAGTAAAGTTAGAAAAAAAGTTAACTGCTAGCGACTTTAAATCAGTCTGGCATGCAATACATCCACCCACCCAGCCAGACCACCGAACACCATCACACCTCTGACTTCTGCGTTGACTATCCACGAACAGGATGTGTCAACAAAAGATTAACAAAGCAGCAGGCCGAGTCCTTGTGTCCCCATCCTGCCAAAGAGTCTACGCGGACCCGCTCGCTCCAGGCTTCACACAGATCTTCAATAGATCTCTGAAAGCTTCTTTCATGGCTATCATGTATCTCACTACTACCCTGCCGAGGGTGTAGAGCTGGTCCACTGTTCCACGGCCAGGACGAAAACCACACTGCTCCTACTGAATGTGAGATTTGACTACCCGATGGACCCTCCTCTCCAGCCGCCCTGAATAGACCTTACCAGGGAGGCTGAGGAGTGTGATCCCCTGTAATTGGAACACACCCTCCGGTCCCCCTTCTTAAAAAGGGGGACCACCACCCCAGTCTGCCAATCCAGAGGCACTGTCCCCGATGTCCACGCGATGTTGCAGAGGCGTGTTAACCAGGACAGCCCCACAACATCCAGAGCCTTTAGGAACTCCGGGGGAATCTCATCCACCACCGGGGCCATGCCACCGAGGAACTTTTTAACTACCTCGGTGACCTCAAACCCAGAGATAGGAGAGCCCGCCTCAGAGAACCCGCACTCTGCTTCCTCATGGGAAGGCATGTCGGTGGAATTGAGGTCTTCGAAGTATTCTCCCCACCGACTCACAACGTCCCAAGTCGAGGTCAGCAGCGCCCCATCACCACTATACACAGTGTTGGTGGTGCACTACTTTCCTCTGCTGGACCAGAATTTCCTCGAAGCCGTCCGGAAGTCTTTCTCCATGGCCTCACCGAACTCCTCCCATACCCGAGTTTTTGCATCAGCGACCACCAGAGCTGCATTCCCCTTGGCCAGCCAGTATCCATCAGCAGCCTCAGGAGTCCCACAGGTGTGCACCAACGGGTTCGGGGATTGCCGCCACGACAGGCACCGACCACCATATGGCCACAGCTCTGGTCGGCCGCCTCAGCAATGGAGGAGTGGAACACGGTCCACTCGGACTCGATTACCCCCGCCTCCCCCAGAACATGAGCAAAGTTCTGTCGGAGGTGGGAGTTGAAACTCCTTCTGACAGGGGATTCTGCCAGACGTTCCCAGCAGACCCTCACAATACGTTTGGGCCTGCCACGTCGGACTGGCATCTTCCCCCACCATCGGAGCCAACTCACCACCAGGTGGTGATCAGTTGACAGCTCCGCCCCTCTCTTCACCCGAGTGTCCAAAACATGCGGCCGCAAGTCCGATGACACAACCAAAAACTCGATCATCGAACTGCGACCTAGGGTATCCTGGTGCCAAGTGCACGTGTGGACACCCTTATGCTTGAACATGGTGTTTGTTATGGACAATCCGTGACGAGCACAGAAGTCCAATAACAGAACACCGCTCGGGTTCTGATCGGGGAGGGGGGGGCGTTCCTCCCAATCACGCCCTTCCAGGTCTCACTGTCATTGCCCACGTGAGCATTGAAGTCCCACAGCAGAACGATGGAGTCCCCAGCGGGAGCGCTCTCCAGCACCCCTTCCAAGGACTCCAAAGAGGGTGGGTACTATGAACTGCTGTTTAGTGCATAGGCACAAACCACAGTCAGGACCCGTCCCCCCACCTGAAGGCGGAGGGAGGGCTAGCCTCTCGTCCACCGGGGTGAACCCCAACGTACAAGCGCCGAGCCGGGGGGCAATAAGTATACCCACACCTGCTCTCACCATGGGTAACTCCAGAGTGGAAGAGAGTCCAACCCCTCTCGAGAGGACTGGTACCAGAGACCAAGCTGTGTGTGGAGGCGAGTCCGACTATATCTAGTCGGAACTTCTCGACCTCACACACCAGCTCGGGCTCCTTCCCTGCCAGAGAGGTGACATTCCACGTCCCTAGAGCCAGCTTCTGTAGCCGGGGATCGGATCGCCAAGGTCCCCGCCTTCGGCCATCGCCCAGCTCACACTGCACCCGACCCCTATGGCCCTTCCCACAGGTGGTGAGCCCATGGGAAGGGGGACCCACGTTACCCTTTCGGGCCGTGCCCGGCCGGGCCCCATGGGTGCAGGGCCGGCCACCAGGCGCTCGCCTTCGAGCCCCACCACGAGGCCTGGCTCCAGTGGGGGACCCCGGTGACCCGCGTCCGGGCAAGGGAAAACGAAGTCCATTGTTTGTCGTCATCATTAGGGGTCTTTGAGCCGTGCTTTGTCTGGTCCCTCACCTCGGACCTGTTTGTCATGGGTGACCCTGCCAGGGGCAAAAAGCCCCAGACAACTTAGCTCCTAGGATCACTGGGACAAACAAACCCCTCCACCACGACAAGGTGACGGCTCAAGGATGGGATCACTATAATGTGATGTCTCATAATAGGTGCCTAGAGAGAAGGGTAAATTTGCAAAAAAAAAAAAAAAAAAAAGATAAAAAAGATTAGAAATTACATCAACATCAGATTTATTCATATAGCACTTTTCTTACATTCATACATGACTTTAACCGATTCTTGAGTTAGCTGACCTCATAGCCTTTTGAAAGGTAAGCAAACCAAAGCAAAGCAAATCTATTTATTTAGCGCATTTCATACTTAAGTTAACTCAATGTGTTTGACATGATTAAAAGCATTTAAAAACAAAGAAAAAATTGCTTATAAACATTTAAAACAAAGATAATTTTTTTAAAGTACAATTAAAACATTGCAGTGCAAGAAATATCATTTAAAAGTGGAAATGCTATCAAAACAACAAGCCGTGGTTCACTGCCAAACTTAAGCAACTTCGCCAGGCTAAAGAGGACGCATGTCGAAGTGGGGATAGAGCCCTGTATAATTGCGCTAGGAACCATCTGACTAGAAATTATGCTGTAAAGTTAGTAAAACAGTTTACCGCTAACGACTCAAAATCAGTCTGGCATGCACAAGCGACCATCCCACCAAGCTGAGAACAATAAAGAACGAGCCGACGACTTCAACACCTTGGATTGCAGATTTGAAAAGGACACTTTGGTCTGCGGATGATGCAGTCAACATGCACTTCATCCTAGAACACCTCGACAGTGCAGGGACCTACGTGAGGATCCTGTTCGTGGACTTCAGCTCAGCGTTCAACACCATCATCCCCGAACTCCTCTCCTCCAAGCTTCTCCAGCTCAGCTTCTCCCCTGCAATCTGCCAGTGGATTTACAGTTTACTGACGAGCAGGACACAGCAGCTGAGGCCACCTCATCTACATGCACCACCAGCACCGGGGCGCCAATTACACATTACTCGTGTACTCACTGTAGTAGTCTCACCACACTGCACTATTTGCATATCTGTACCTGAGTAGCATCTGCAACATTTACACAATCAACATTGTCGCAGATTATCGCACTACTAGTCACTTTAAACTGCACACATTTCCTGAAGTCTCTGCGCCCTTTGCACAATGGTCATTACACCGGACTATTGTTCTATTAGTCATTTCAAACTGCTCTACTTGCTCGAGGACAATTTTTTGCACATTGTCCAAAAAAAATACATAATTGTACCGGCATTGCCACATTACTTCTTCGTTTCCTTTTGGCTTGTCCCTTTAGGGGTCGCCACAGCGTGTCATCCTTTTCCATGTAAGCCTATCTCCTGCATCCTCCTCTCGAACACAAACTGCCCTCATGTCTTCCCTCACGACATCCATCAACCTTCTCTTTGGTCTTCCTCTACCTCTCTTGCCTGGCAGCTCCATCCTCATCATCCTTCTACCAATATACTCACTATTTCTCCTCTGGACGTGTCCAAACCATCGAAGTCTGCTCTCTCTAACTTTGTCTCCAAAACATCGAACCTTGGCTGTCCCTCTGATGAGCTCATTTCTAATTTTATACAACCTGGTCACTCCGAGAGCGAACCTCAACATCTTCATTTCCGCCACCTCCAGCTCTGCTTCCTGTTGTCTCTTCAGTGCCACTGTATCTAATCCGTACATCATAGCTGGCCTCACCACTGTTTTATAAACTTTGCCCTTCATCCTAGCAGAGACTCTTCTGTCACATAACACACCTGACACCTTCCTCCACCCATTCCATCCTGCTTGGACCAGTTTCTTCACTTCCTGACCCCGCTAACCATTGCTCTGTACGGTTGAACCCAAGTATTTAAAGTCCTCCACCCTTGCTATCTCTTCTCCCTGTAGCCTCACTCTTCCCCCACCACCCCTCTCATTCATGCACATATATTCTGTTTTACTTCAGCTAATCTTCATTCCTCTGCTTTCCAGTGCGTGCCTACATCTTTCTAACTGTTCCTCCACCTGCTCCCTGCTTTCACTGCAGATCCCAATGTCATCTGCAAACATCATGGTCCACGGGGATTCCAGTCTAACCTCATCTGTCAGCCTATCCATCGCCACTGCAAACAGGAAGGGGCTCAGGGCTGATCCCTGATGCAGTCCCACCTCCACCTTAAATTCGTCTGTCACACCTACAGCATACCTCACGACTGTTCTGCTGCCCTCGTACATGTCCTGTATTCCATCCATCCATCCATTTTCTGAGCCGCTTCTCCTCACTAGGGTCGCGGGCGTGCTGGAGCCTATCCCAGCTGTCATCGGGCAGGAGGCGGGGTACACCCTGAACTGGTTGCCAGCCAATCGCAGGGAACATAGGAACAAACAACCATTCGCACTCACAGTCATGCCTACGGGCAATTTAGAGTCTCCAATTCATGCATGTTTTTGGGATGTGGGAGGAAACCGGAGTACCCGGAGAAAACCCACGCAGGCACGGGGAGAACATGCAAACTCCACACAGGCAGGGCCCGGGATTGAACCCGGGTCCTCAGAACTGTGAGGCTGACGCTCTAACCAGTCGGCCACCGTGCCGCCATGTCCTGTATTATTCTAACATATTTCTCTGCCACTCCAGACTTCCGCATGCAGTACCACAGTTCCTCTCTAGGTACTCTGTCATAGGCTTTCTCTCGATCCACAAAGACACAATGTAGCTCCTTCTGACTTTCTCTGTACTTTTCCATCAACATCCTCAAGGCAAATAATGCATCTGTGGTACTCTTTCGAGGTAGGAAACCATACTGTTGCTCGCAAATACTCACTTCTGTCCTGAGTCTAGCCTCCACTACTCTTTCCCATAACTTCATTGTGTGACTCATCAACTTTATTCCTCTATAGTTCCCACAGCACTGCACATCACCCTTGTTCTTAAAAATGGGCACCAGCACACATTTCCACCATTCCTCAGGCATCTTCTCACGCGGTAGAATACTATTGAACAAGCTGGTCAAAAACTCCACAGCCACCTCTCCTAGATGCTTCCATACCTCCAAAGGAATGTCATCAGGACCAACTGCCTTTCCATTTTTCATCCTCTTTAATGCCTTTCTAACTTCCCCCTTACTAATCATTGCCACTTCCTGATCCACCACACTTGCCTCTTCTACTCTCCCTTCTCTCTCATTTTCCTCATTCATCAACTCCTCGAAGTATTCTTTCCATCTATCTAGCACACTACTGGCACCAGTCAACATATTTACATCTCTATCCTTAATCACACTAACCTGCTGCACATCGTTCCCATCTCTATCCCTCTGTCTGGCCAACCTGTATAGATAATTTTCTCCTTCTGTAGTGTCCAACCTGCCATACATGTCATCATATGCTTCTTGTTTGGCCTTTGCCACCTCTACCTTTGCCCTGTGTCGCATCTCAATGTATTCCTTTCACCTCTCCTCGGTCCTCTCAGTGTCCCACTTCTTCTTAGCTAACCGTTTTCCTTGTATGATTTCCTGTACTGTGAGGTTCCACCACCAAGTCTCCTTTTCTCCTTTCCTGGCAGAAGATACACCAAGTACTCTCCTCCCTGCCTCTCTGATCACCTTGGCTGCAGTGGTCCAGTCTTCTGGAAGCTCCTCCTGTCCACCAAGAGCCTGTCTCACCTCTTCCCGAAAAGCTGCACAACACTCGTCCTGTCTCAGCTTCCACCACATGGTTCTCTGCTCTGCCTTTGTCTTCCTAATCTTCCTCCCCACCACCAGAGTCATCTTACACACCACCATCCTATGCTGTCTAGCCACACTCTCCCCTACCACCGTACTTACCCATCACTTCTTCATCACCCCTATTTCCTTCACCAACATGTCCATTACAATCTGCACCAATCACGACTCTCTCTCTGTCTGGGATGCTCAGAACTACTTCGTCTAGCTCCTTCCAGAATTTCTCTTTCACCTCTAGGTCACATCCTACCTGTGGGGCATAGCCACTAATCACATTATACATAACACCCTAAATTTCAAGTTTCAGCCTCATCACTCGATCTGATACGCTTTTCACCTCCAAGACATTCTTAGCCAACTCTTCTTTTAAAATAACCCCGACTCCATTTCTCTTCCCATCTACACCATGGTAAAATAATTTAAACCCTGCCCCTAAACTTCAAGCCTTACTGCCTTTCCACCTTGTCTCCTGGACACAAAATATATCAACCTTTCTCCTAATCATCACGTCAACTCACTCCCGAAATTTTCCTGTCATAGTCCCAACATTAAAAGTCGCCAAATTCAGTTCTAGGCTCTGTGCTTTCCTCTTCTCTTTCTGCTGAACAACTCACTTTCCACCTCTTCTTCTTCTTCGACCCACAGCAGCTGAATTTCCACCGGCGCCCTGCAGATTGATGGCACCAGTGGCGGATGCTGTTAACCTGGGCCACGACCGATCCGGTATGGAATTCTTTGGATGAACGGTCATATTTGTTTGGCAAAGTTTTAAGCCGGATGCCCTTCCTGACACAACCCTCTGCATTTATCCGGGCTTGGGACCGGCCTACAGTTTGCGCTGACTTGTGCCCCCAATAGGGCTGCAATATGGTCTGCCTATTTTGGTTTAAAGCTGCACAGCAAATGTCGAGAACTAAAATGGCTACATTTAGCATGTTGCTTAGCGACCAGGAATTGTTCAATTCGTTAGCCATGCATTGTCGTGTGGTGGGGATTTTGGACTGCAATTCCCGAAGTTGTGCCTCGATAGTAGTAAGGCTACAAACGTCACCGGTGGGGGCGCTGTGGATGTCTTTTATTTAGGTGTTTATGTTAGCGGCATGGTGGGCGACTGGTTAGAGCGTCTGCCTCACAGTTCTGAGGACCGGGGTTCGATCCCCGGCCCCGCCTGTGTGGAATTTGCATGTTCTCCCCGTGCCTGCGTGGGTTTTCTCCGGGCACTCCGGTTTCCTCCCACATCCCAAAAACATGCATGGTGGGTTAATTGACAACCCTAAATTGCCCGTAGATGTGAATGCGAGTGTGAATGGTTGTTTGTTTGTATGTGCCCTGCGATTGGCTGTCAACCAGTTCAGGGTGTACCCCGCCTCCTGCCCGATGATAGCTGGGATAGGCGACCCTAGTGAGGAGAAGCGGCTCAGAAAATGGATGGATGGATGTTAGCAGTTTGGGGCGGAGCAGCCCATTCGGTTTCACCCGTGTCTTGGTTAGCATCTGCGTTGGCGGACTTGGTGTAGCGAGGATGATGTCATGGAGTTTGGACCTGCTTACCTGGTCCGGTCTCCAAGTGTTGACCATCCTTCGTTTCGTGCATGGTGCATCATGGGCGGAGTCTGGCGTGACCCCTTTTCGCTACCTGGGGCCACGAGTGGCTGAGAAGTGAGCTCCATGGAGGCGCAATAACAAAAGTCCACAATGCAAATGAGCAGGTGCAAAGCCAAGGAGAAACCAGAGTTAAACTTGCGCAGTGCGCAGGAAGGACAAATTGAAAGAGTGGCCGCCAAGGCAAGCCACAGAAAGATCAAATGAAAAGCAGGCAACTTTGACATCACGAACAACGTAGAACAGAAGAGGAAGGCTGGGAACCAGCACAGAAGGAGGCGTTCATCACCAGTGGTTCCTGCAGATGCAATAGATAGCCGGGTCCAAGGTGTTGCCTGAGGGAGCAAAGGGTGGGCAGTCCGAGGTCTCTGATAAGAGATGACGCCCACATGTTTTGTGCTGTTGAAGCAATGCGTGTGTGAAAATCACGAAAGAAGCACAATGACTTAGTGGCCACTGAAAGTGACGGCGAGCTAATCAAGAAAGACACAATCAAGGTTAGTGTGACAGCTGAATAGGTGGACCAATGACGGGAGTCAGTTTTTTCGGCAAATGTTAAAATTTTGGCGCGCGGCATTATTTTGGTAGCTCAAGCCAAAAATACTGTGATCCGACAGCTTTGTGTTGGTCTATTTATGCTTACCGAAGCCTTTAGCAGCCAAATCGCACAGTTGTGAGCTGGACAGTGTGTGAGGGCGTGCTGCCACTCCCAAATGGCGTTTTACCTGTGCGTGCATGTTTTCAACAAAAGCAATTTAAAATGTATGTCTTCTTCCATGTTCGGTTCGTTTGAATTTCCGAAAGTACCGAAAGTAGTAAACTTGTAGCGTTTCGAGGCTCTCCTGTTTAACAGTAAGATCTGCAGAAAAAACGGTTGCGGCCTCCTTGATCGTCAAATTCACAGGACAAAGCCTGACAGACAGCCGGATAATTGGCCAGTACATGAGCCGGTTGTCGTTCGATTACGCTACACACCTCTCTACTAGACGTAACTTTAATAAGGTACAATCTGTCGTCCGTAGTAGCGTGAGGAAATCGTTTAAGGTAAAAGTCAATGACTTTAAGGTACGCGGCTGTGTCGTGTGAGCCGTCAGATTTAGGTTCAAATCTTGAAATGTTGCGCGCAATTCTGTTTAAGTCTTTTAAGCTCATGTCTATAGTGACGCCAGGATAAGAGACAAACGCAGGGGAGTAGGGAGGGGGGCTGCAGTTTGCGCGGCGTGCTCCAAACTCGGCGGTGCCAGGGTCGCAGAGGGCCGTTGACCATATCACAGGGAGGTCGGAACCAAGCTCTGCTAGGAGGCTTACTGACAGCTGTGCGCTCATTGATTTCATCAGACAGTGTTTGCTGTAGGAAGACTTGTTGCCGGTTGATAATTGATTCACGGGCTGCCTGTAATTCCTGTCAAACAAGTGTTATTTTGGCTTCCTGTTCTTGCCTTAGCTTTTGAAGATGGCGCATGTTAGATTCTAGTACTGACTTTTGACATGAGTTCACATGAGTACTCAACGCTTTTAGCGCGTTCCTCTTTGAACATCTCAACGGTCTGTTTGAGCTGTCTGATGTCCTCAGTCGCATTACGCAGGGGCCACTCTGCGTGCTTGTTAGCCACTTTGGCTTGGCGTAATTCGGCTACTGAGGGGTGATCAGTCAACTCCGACAGATCACTTTTAAGTTGCGAAATTTCGGATGCGGCAGCTTGCAACAGTGTTGTCTGTGTGCGGTTAGTTTGTGTACACGATGCAAGAGCTAATTTTCACGGGCTGGGGGTGAGGCCCACAGAGTGTGCCTTTGCATCCTCAAACTGAGTTTCAACATCAACGAGGCGGGCTTGTGCAAGGTTTAAACAAGTATTGGACTCTGCTAGCTGTGCCGTTAAGTTTATTCGTTGTTGCTGTTCAGCTTCTAGTTTGAGTTTCATTCTGTTTTCTTCCACATCACTCCATTTTAGCTGTGACACTAAGTTTACAAATATGCAACTGAGCGTTCGAGCGAGATTTTTATCTGTTAAGGTTTTATGCTCAGCGTAAATTGTGCCATGTTGCTATTGAGGGCTTCAAGGCTAACATCTTTGACAGATTCTGCATAATCCGGAACAAGGTCTTTAGTAAGGTTACTTACAAGCTGTGTTAATGTGTCGAGACTGTCATAATGGCTGGTACTTTTTACAAGTTCTGCCATAAGTGCGTTGCTTGTGCAGTAGCTGGACATTGTGCAACAAGATAGCTACTACTTTAAACTCATTTGAGTGGTGCGTCTAATTTGGAATAGATGCACAATGTAAGCGGTGCAAATAATTGTTAAACAATTAAATAGCATTCGCAAACTATGGTGTCAAGGTTCATCATGTAACATTAAAAGTATGTGAGAACGTGCGTAGAAGCAGTTATCGAATAGAACAAAATTGTCAAATTCTGTGTACAAATTAATTCGATTATATTAAAACTGCTGCATGACTGTTAGCAATTTAATCCATCCATCCATTTTCTTTACTACTTATCCTCACTAGGGTCGCGGGCTGCTGGAGCCTATCCCAGCTATCTTCGGCCGGGAGGTGGGGTACACCCTGAATCGGTCGCCAGCCAATCGCAGGGCACATAGAAACAAACAACATTCGCACTCACATTCTCACCTACGGGCAATTTAGAGTCTTCAATCAACCTACCACGCATGTTTTTGGGATGTGGGAGGAAACCGGAGTGCACAGAGAAAACCCACCCATGCACGGGGAAAACATGCAAACTCCACACAGGCGGGGCCGGGATTTGAACCACGGTCTTTTTAATCTTTGATTTAAAATAACTGCGAAGGCATTTAGGTAGAGTGAGACAAATCAGCTTGTCAACTATCCATCCATCCATCCATTTTCTGAGCCGCTTCTCCTCACTAGGGTCGCGGGCATGCTGGAGCCTATCCCAGCTGTCATCGGGCAGGAGGCGGGGTACACCCTGAACTGGTTGCCAGCCAATCGCAGGGCACATCGAAACAAACAACCATTCGCACTCACAGTCATGCCTACGGGCAATTTAGAGTCTCCAATTAATGCATGTTTTTGGGATGTGGGAGGAAACCGGAGTGCCCGGAGAAAACCCACGCAGGCACGGGGAGAACATGCAAACTCCACACAGGCGGGGACGGGGATTGAACCCCGCACCTCAGAACTGTGAGGCTGACGCTCTAACCAGTCGGCCACCGTGCCGCCTAGCTTGTCAACTAATTTAATAAATTTATTAAGCTTTGAAAAATAAATTACATTTAGTTAAATTGCCTTGACTGTGTGTGCCTATCGCTGCGAGTCAATTCAATTTGTGAACGCAATTTAGGCCTTTAGCTAATTCAAATAAGTTTTATTCAACTTAGGTAGAAGTTAAATGTACTTATAATTAGGCTTGTGAATTAATTAAATGCTTGTATGGCCAACCAGTTCAGGATGTACCCCGCCTCCTGCCCGATGATAGCTGGGATAGGCTCCAGCACGCCCGCGACCCTAGTGAGGAGAAGCGGCTTAGAAAATGGATGGATGGATGGATGCTTGTATGGTTTTCAATGATGTTGCCTTTGGCAGAGAAGGGCAGAACCAAATATTTAAAAAATAATAATAATTCCTTGAAAAAGTTAATGAAAACAAATCAAATCAACTTAAAAGAAAAGCCCAAAGTGATTACAAATAGACAAAGAATTAATAAACTTCACTTTGTAAAAGAACCCGTGAAGTAATTCCATCCATCCATCCATTTTCCACCGCTTATCCGAGGTCGTGTCGCGGGGGCAGTAGCTTTAGCAGGGACGCCCAGACTTCCCTCTCCCCAGCCACTTCATCCAGTTGTTCCGGGGGGATCCCGAGGCATTCCCAGGCCAGTCGAAGGACGTAGTCTCTCCAGCGTGTCCTGGGTCGTCCCCGGGGTCACCTCCCGGTGGGACGTGCCTGGAACACCTCACCAGGGAGGCGTCCGGGAGGCATCCGAATCAGATGCCCCAGGCACCTCATCTAGCTCCTCTTGATGTGAAGGAGCAGTGGCTCTACTCTGAGATCCTCCCGGATGACCGAGCTTCTCACCCTATCTCTAAGGGAGAGCCAGGACACCCTGCAGAGGAAACTCATTTCGGCCGCTTGTATCCTGGATCTTGTTCTTTCGGTCACGACCCACATAGGGACCATAGGTGTGGGTAGGAACGGAGATCGACCGGTAAATCGAGAGCTTCACCTTTCGGCTTAGCTCCTTCTTAACCACAACGGATCGATACAAAGTCCGCATCACTGCAGACGCTGCACCATCCGCCTGTCAATCTCCCGTTCCATTATTCCCTCACTCGTGAACAAGACCCCAAGATACTTGAACTCCTCCACTTGGGGCAGGATCTCATCCCCGACCTGGAGAGGGCACGCCACCCTTTTCTGACTGAGGACCATGGTCTGAGATTTGGAGGTACTGATTCTCATCCCAGCCGATTCACACTCGGCTGCGAACTGCTCCAGTGAGAGTTGGAGGTCACGGCTTCATGAAGCCAACAGAACCACATCATCAGCAAAAAGCAGAGATGCAATACTGAGGCCACCAAACCGACCCCCTCTACGTCTCGGCTGCGCCTAGAAATTCTGTCCATAAAAGTTATTAACAGAATCGGTGACAAAGGGCAGCCTTGGCGGAGTCCAACCCTCACCGGAAACAAATCCGACTTACTGCCGGATATGCGGACCAAACTCTGACTCCGGTCATACAGGGACCGAACAGCCCGTATCAGGGGGTTCGGTACCCCATACTCCCGAAGCACCCCCCACAGGACCCCCCGAGGGACACGATCGAACGCCTTCTCCAAGTCCACAAAACACAGGTAGACTGGTTGGGCGAACTCCCATGCACCCTCGAGGACCCTGCCAAGGGTGTAGAGCTGGTCCACTGTTCCACGGCCAGGACGAAAACCACACTGCTCCTCCTGAATCTGAGATTCAACTTCCCGACGGAGACTCCTCTCCAGCACCCCTGAATAGACCTTACCAGGGAGGCTGAGGAGTGTGATGCCCCTGTAGTTGGAACACACCCTCCGGCCCCCCTTCTTAAAAAGGGTGACCACCACCCCAGTCTGCGTGAAGTAATTGTGTTTAGTATTAGATTGTGTGTTCAAAACGTGCGGTGTAGTACACGTATGCGAACGGAAGATGGCGCTTATCGCTTGGGCGATGCAGCGCCTTCGTTGCTAAAGCTTGTTATAATCTCACGTTGTAAATCTCAAAATTGATTAAAAATAAAAAGGCACAAAGCTTCAATCGTGTAATTGTAGCGTTCGTGTTTAAACTAACGCGCGAAAACAGGAACGTTTAAATTAATAACACTCGCGATCGTGAGTGAGTGCAGTACTTTAGCGGCTTGTTAGCTGGTGAGCGGTTGCTAGGTGATGCAACGGCGGCGGCTGCACGGCGCACAGCGCAAGGTTAAAACTAGCAGAAAAGCACTCGCAAACCAGCAGAAAAGCACTTTGTGGTGCGACGGACACGAACAAGTTTATTGTTCCCAAAGTAACAACCATCGATTGGTCGCGGTGTCTTAGTAGGCACTTGTCAGTAGCTTGCTAATGGCTACTTCGAGGGGGGGTCGGAGTAATGACACATACTTCCACTCGAGCGCACACACCACCCGAAGAAGAGCCAGAATGCAACCTCGCAATGACGTCATGTGGAATTTTCCCAACAAAAATGGCGAGGTATGGAAACCTTTAGGTCTTTAGCAAACGACCAAATGGCGACCTCGCGGCTCCAATATACAAAGCAGAAAGAGAAAATGGCGGCCGCCACAGATGCCACGTGTTTTCCCCACACAAAAGAGTTAACACTCTAGTGTATAGTCCGGAGGTTGACTTTGCCACAATGGAGAATTCTCGCATTTAGTCGCGAGTAGTAACTTCCCCTCTACCACACGACAAATGGATGCAATACACAAACAACGGATATTCCAAATAACATTTACAATGCCACAAATTCACTCTAGTTTTACTGAGAGGCTAATTTTAGTTTTCTTAAGTTTACAAGCACTCACAACGCTGTGTCTACGGTAACGGAATGCGGTTTACACATAATTACGTCTGGACGTGCCTAAACATGTCGGAACATGCCCCACCTAAGATGGCGGACGCTCACGAGAGTTTATTGAAAATATCTTGTATTTTTGTGTGTTTTGAGTTTAACGAACTTGTAATCTCCTCACTCGGGGGCACCAATATGGAGCGTATATTGGTTGAAAATGTAATTCATTTGGAAAAAGATACGAAGGAAGGTAAACGCCTGCGTTCACTTCCGGGTTAGTCCGATTTACGCTTTAATCGTTAAAATCAAACTAATTTGTCTCGTAGAGTGCACCACGTCACTTTTCATATGGATGAAATTTAGGGAAAGTGACGAGAAACATTTTCATCAGTCTCGTAACTAAAGGTTGCTATATTTTATGAAATACGGGTTCTAGATGACAGAGGCTTACTTAAACTCAGAACACACACAAAACACAACCAAGAGTGGAATTTGATAGAATATTTAATGACATCTACAAGGGATCTAGAGGGAAACACACAAAGGGGTCTAACTAAAGAAAGAAAATAACACTAATAATGGTGAAAGAAAAAAAATAGGTGCACGAAAAGGAGAATAGAACGTGTGTTGAACTAAAGTTGAAAACGTGAGCGTTTAATGCATCTCAGAGAGAGATTTTGTCTGAAGCTAGTAATTTCCACGAAATTATTAGGCACTAATATTGTACAGTCTGGTAAACACTGGTGTGTGTTAAGGACATAATATAATGTCAACGTTCAATAGATCATGGAATGTTCAATCGTCCTTGCGTGTTCGTTTTCTTTGTCCAAAAAGAGAGGAAAAAATAAGACACCAGAGTGCTGAGTCTCAGGGTGCATACAATCAACTGTACACCAGAGTGCATGTTGACTGAATGACACACCTCGTTTATTTGAGCTAACTCCTTTTATACACATCAGAAGGTTTCGTTATGACTGTTCAGCAGAAGGTTTTGATATTTATTTTTGGCAGAAGGTATCTCTGGCCCTTCCTCAGTAATCTAAACTCCTACATATTCTCATGGATAACAAAACTTAATCATGTATTACCCTAGTGTTTTGGAAACGGAAGTTAATTGTGAGATAATGGAACATAGCTTCATGAGTACAAAATAGAACAATCCAACAATTCCCCTGTTTACATAGTGGAACTATGTAACAGACCCTAAGCAGTACTACTCTATGTGAAAGGCTATCAGAGGATATATAAACAACGTAGTCATGAGCTAAGCATTCTTCATAAGGCAGTACTACTCTTGAGACAGGCCAAAAACCTCCCCATATATTGATATGAGGAGGGAAAAAGACAAGTCCCGTAACATGCTAAGAGAAAAGACACTGTATATTCTTAATAATAATATATAATAATAATAATAATTCATCCATCCGTCGTCTTGTGTGAGCAGAACTTCAGGAGTAGGAGCTTCTTCGGAGGTCAACATCTGTGATTCCGGCTGGTTCATATTCTTTTCCACCACTCCCGAGACCATCTTGACACACAGTGTCCTCGTACATGGAATAATACAGCATCTGAAAAGCAAGAATAAAGTAACAGCAGTAACAATAGCAATTATAAATGTAATTACAAGGTGTTTCCATTTTCCAAACCATGCCGTAGCCCAATCTTGCAGGGGGTTGGAAATGCCTGTTGAATCTGTCATGTAGGGCTCTCGTTACTTTTCCATCCGGGGGTGTGTTGTTGGGAATAAAAGTAAAACATTATGGACTAAACATTGCACAAACACCATTCTTTTCGGCAAGGATCATGTCAAGGGCCATGCGGTTTTGAATTGCCATTAGGGAAGTGGGGGCCAATTGTTCAGCTAAGCCTTCAATGGCATCACTGGTTAAGTTTACTGCTCTTTGCAAATTGTAATAAACAAAGCAGATCCTATCCACATTCTTGTTTGGAGTTACTGGGAACAAGGCAGAGATGATGGGCATATTTTCAAATCCTGCTGCAATTTGATCAATCAGTTTGTATTCATTTTGAACTCCAATGCCATCTATTATGTGGTTCTGTCCTCTGACCAATTATCGCTGATTGATCTCTTTGACCTCACATTAGTTTCTGTTTTTGGTCTCATTATTCGATCCTTGGCGAAAATGACAGTGGTTGACGCCACATATGAAATCATTGTACATGTCCCTTTCCATTTGTCAGGTAACACAGCTCTTACTACATTAATTTCACACGTATATGCCAAATCACCTAAAGACCTTTTGCTCAATACCGTAATATTTCCCCATGTAGTCCATCCATCCATCCATTTTCTGAGCCGCTTCTCCTCACTAGGGTCGCGAGCGTGCTGGAGCCTATCCCAGCTGTCATCGGGCAAGGGGCGGGGTACACCCTGAACTGGTTGCCAGCCAATCGCAGGACACATAGAAACAAACAACCATTCGCACTCACAGTCATGCCTACGGGCAATTTAGAGTCTCCAATTAATGCATGTTTTTGGGATGTGGGAGGAAACCGGAGTGCCCGGAGAAAACCCACGCAGGCACGGGGAGAACATGCAAACTCCACACAGGCGGGGACGGGGATTGAACCCCGCACCTCAGAACTGTGAGGCTGACGCTCTAACCAGTCGGCCACCGTGCCGCCCCCCATGTAGTGACATCTATTATATTATGACAAAATGGAAATACCCCCAGATATTCCGTTTTGTTCTGGTTAATTCTGTCATGCTTTAAACAAGTGTAATTTCCTTCTGCATAATGGGCCATGAGTGGTACTGTACTTTTAGGTAATTTTGGCCACATATTCTCATACTTGGCGCATCGAGAGATAACATTATGGTTTATTTTGTATATTTCAATATTGCAATTTAGTGAATCAATATCCATAATTGGTCCTGGAGCTGAATATAAAGTGGGTCGTGCGGCTGCACACATTATACAATCCCCAAAATTGCCAAGTCGGGCCGTTTCTTGCAAGTAGGCTATCCACAGGTTTTGTTGTGTGTATCTTGTGACTAAAGCTAAAATTTGACTTGATGTAATTTTTTCTGTGTTGAAAATTTCCACTATGCTTGGTGGGTTGTTAAGTATTTGTATTACAGGAGGGTTTGCGACAGCCTTGGAACTTGATTGGTTGTTAGCGGTTTGTTCTTCCTCAAATACAATGATGTAGATAAGACCACGTGGATCTCTTCCAGAAACATCCGCTCCTATCACTAAATATGAATGTTGTGTTTTTCCAATTACCTGACCATTGATGCTTAGCATAATAGGGTTTTGTGTTGAATCATAATTTATTTGGAATTTTATTCTATCCATTATTGCATTATGGTTTTTCTGGCCCTTAATGCCTTTGTCCACCATTTTTTCTGGGGTCCAACTGCCGGTAAAATGGGTGGTTTGTCCCCATGTCTGACACCATGTGTGACTATATGGCAAATTCTGCGCGCATCGGGTCTGTACCGTCTGGTCGAAACATAAGTATATGTCTGTTCCTCTATATGAGCTGTTATAGCCTTCATAGTGAATCACTTCACATAAGTCGAAAAACATAAGCATTGTTTGTTCCTTTCTTGTGATTAATTGTAATTTGGAATGGTATTCCACATTTGCTTCCCTTTCTCCTGCTACATGAATTGTTGGTCTACTAAATTCCACCTGTTTGCCGAATGCAACTTGAGGCAATAAATGCAACACTAATGAAACAATCAAAGTGGTTTGGCAACATGACATTGTGACCTGTGGAACCAGGTAGTCCCTTTTCCTTCAAGTTGGTCGGCGTGTGAAATCGTCGCAGTGACGGTGAACGGTCCCGTCCACCTTGGGTTCAGACCACTTCCTCTTTATCACTCGAAGCCAAACAGATGCAGGTGGATTATCGCCGTCCGACTGGATGCCAGCAAAGCTGGACAGAACACCTCTTAATTGATTAAAGTAAGACAGGCACGAGGAAGAAGGTGACTCAAAAGATGAGCCAGAACATGGACCAGGAAAAGAAAAAGAAAAAGCATGGTATATTTTGAAAGGGTTGAGTTTGTGTTTACTATTTACAGATGCTCTGATGGACATGAGCTCTCAACCATGACATATTTGACTTTGCACAGCATTTAGCCAATTTTGTTTTAATGTTGCATTCATACATTCAACGACTCCTTTCGTTCACTACTACTTCAATTACAGCGCATCCAGCCACTAGTTCCCCATTGTTTTTCCTATAACAACAACCATCCGTAAACAACTTTCTCCCTCCCTTCAACGGTTCCGACAATAAATCTGAATGACATGCTTTGTCTTTTCTAGCCTTCTCCTCACACCAATGCATTCCTTCAGTTACACCGTCAGCCATGTTAGTATTGACAGATGTAAACTGAATATGCGGTTGTTCTAACAATGATAATATTTAATTTTTTTGCTTGTTTGAAAAGGTAAATAGTCCTGAGTTGATGAAAGCGGTTGTGGAGTGCGTGGTGTGTGCGCAGAGCGGGTGCATAAGCACTACATGTGCGCATTTTTCGATAAGAGCCGCAGCTGCTGCTGCATACCTCTCGCGGTCAGATGCACGTGCTACTATTGGTTCTAACAAAACACTCGTGTGTAGTAGTACCTTTTTTTCACTCCGTACTAGTTGGTACAATACTGCAGCGCAGTATGAGTTTTGTTAAAGATGTCTAAATGAAACGGTAGTTTCGGAAGTGCCAAAGTAATGGCTTGACTCAATTCTTGTTTAATTTGTATGAAGAGTTCTTTCTCATCATGTGTCCAATTGAGTTTACCCGACAGATTTCTTAATCCTTCTCGTTTAAGTGCCAATTAAAGGTGAGGCGCAGAAAATGTCATTTTGAACCAAGGCAATAAATCCGATGTCAGGTGAACCACTGCCGCAACACCCTCTCGTCCCACCACTATTCTGTCAGTTGGTAAAATACCATGAGTGTCTGATAGTTTTTCAAAAAATTCTTGTTGATAAATCAAATCGGGTTCTCTATCATAGAACAAGGTACAATGTCTAGGGTCAGAGGGTGGCAGGAATGGCCCCAAGGACACAATCCACACCTTCCACTCCGCAAATGCCTGCAGCACTCTGTTATTTATTTGACACGTGTCGAGCAGTCCCCAATAGATGTCAGCAACAGGAGTCACAGTTTTTTGTTGGACACATGCCAGCACATGTGTATGCAGGTCTCCTGTGTATGCAGGTCTCCTTTGGTTCTATCTGGAAACAGACAGACAGTGGCAGCATTACATTTTTGTAAAATGTCTCTTTGGCACATTTCCCCTGCCTCGACCTGTTGTTTCACCACGTCCTCTGGGCAGCAGGTTGGGACAACAGTTGGCAGTGTGTCCCTCTTGTCCACATGTGTAACAACTGTAGTTACTCTGTACTCCAGCAGGGCCTCGACAGACACTTGCAACGTGTCCAGTTTTTCCACATGCAAAGCATCTTAAGGAGTTCGCGCCGCGGGAGTGACCCCTGAAACCTCCTCTGACCCCCCCTCTAGTCTGCTGCTGTAGAAGCAAAGTGGGCCACGTCAGGTCCTGCGACAGTAGCTGAGGTGCCATGACAGATAGTGGCTGTTTTTTGGGGGTTTTTTTTGACACATTTTCTCTGCCAGCGCCTTGTTGCAGTTTTAGCAGGGTTTTCTGCATTTGTTCTATCTCACTGTTTTCAGAAGTCTTTTTGTCTATCCATCTTATCTTAAAGTGAAGTACTGTTAGTTCTGGGTATAGTGAGGAAGTTTGTGGTGCATGCGCATATGGTGGGGTTTTTTATGTTTCAATTTCATCCTCCTTTCTTTCTGTTTTTTTCCTTTTGTAATGCCATAATCATGGCATCATCTTTTGGTTCAATCATCCCCACAGATGCAAGTACATTCATCACTGTACACAGATCTTGTTCTTTTTCAGCGATTTTAGAGTTGGCTGTGGATTTCTTAAAGATGGACGTTTTTTTGTTTTTTAGAAGTTTTATTTCTACAACTAGTCTGTCTTTTAGACAGTGTAACGCAGGAAGCAAAGGCTCAGTCTTTCTGATTTGTCCTTTTTCCTCTTTTTTTATCTAACCACTTACTTATTTTCTCTCTTTCCTATTTCTGTATCTTCTCCCCTACATACCTTAGTCCCGTATAGTGTAACAGTAACTTTGTGAATTGCCACCTTTTCCCCCTTCGTGATCTGAATCTCCGAATACCAATTCCGGTTTTTCTACCAATTGACAATGTTTGTCAACATTTTCTTCCATCATATAAATATGGGGAGAATTCGTGGAAAAGTGAATGTCTCAGTGACAGATATTTCAAGTGTGAGAAAGGAAGCTTCTACCACAAGTGAAGCCTTTCCCCTTGGGGTTTCCCCACACTTAATACTTCTTTTTAATTCACTTCGGAATTCTCCTAACAGTTCTTTCGGCGTGTACTAAAAATGCCTGAAAAAAAAATTCTACACATGAATAACACTGTATTAGTCTTATCCTGCAAGACCTTACCAGAAGGATACTTCACTACAAATATTTACCTTTTGATAGTGGTAAATCTACCCCGACCGTCGTCAGAGGATAACCTTCCCCAGCCGTCACTGGGGGACAACCTTCCCCAATCTGTCGTGATTGGAGGATAACCTTCCCCAACCTTTGTTGTAGGATTTCTCTATCTCGCGAGTCACACAAAACTTATGATTAGAAAAAATTACTTGGCTCGGACTCACAAATGATTTGGTAAATGTCAACGTGCAGAATTTTGTTAAAAAGGTCTCTCCTTACCTTAGTTTGTGAGCGCTCTGTTTGTGAGTCCAGGCCAAGTAGTTGATGACCAAAATGAACCTCTCCCATCAGACAAATCACGACGCAGGGGCACCATCTGTTAAGGACGTAATAAAATGTCAATGTTCAATAGATCATGGAACCTTCAATAATCCTTGCATGTTCGTTTTCTTTGTCTAAAAAGAGAGGAAAAAATAAGACACCAGAGTGCTGAGTCTCAGGGTTCATTCAATCAACTGTACACCAGAGTGCAGGTTCACTGAATGACACATCTTGTTTATTTGAGCTAACTCCTTTTATACACGTCAGAAGGTTTTGTTATAACTGGCAGAAGGTATCTCTGGCCTTGGGTGTTATCAAAAATGGGGGAGTCATATTAAAACCATTATTTCTCAGTAATCTAAACTCCTACATAATTTCATGGATAACAAAACTTAATCATGTGTCACCTTTGTGTTTTGGAAACGGAACTTAATTGTTAGATAATCGAACATAGCTTCATGAGTAAGAAATAGAACAATCCAACAGTACATAAACAGAGAGGAGCAGAACTCTCAAATACTGTAACTTTAGCTAGTTCAGTTAGCAAGTGTCGGTGCGGATAACAATGTCTTGTTCACGTCGTTTAGTGATTTGAATGGCCAAAAAGGCATGTCAATCAAAAGTGCAAGGTTTTGCGAACCGAACGTTTTTTTTTCTTTTCTTCACTCAGTCACTTCCGACACGAGGATGGAGCAGTTTTCAACAGATGACCTTCTCCACAATTTGGAACAAGCACGAATACAAATTACAGAAGAGGAAGCTCAAAGACTCAAACTCAGACTCGGGTTGAATTAAAATGTAAAGTATTAGAGTTAGTAAAATTTTGTGGTTCTGAAAAATGTTTAGTTGAATTTAATTAAACTTGGTCAGCTTATAAGCTAGCTGAGTCAGCAACGTAACTAGCCCGTGAACTCCGATACTTCCCTTTCACTTAACTGAAAATAGTAAATGGCTCAAGGCAAGTTAACTGAAACGTTGTTAGCTTGCTCAGTATTATTTCAATCGTCTGTGGAAGCTAGCTGGCTAGCTTGAAGGCTAGCAGATACCTGCATGAAGGGCGGGAATCACTCGAGCTAGCTAACTTCCAGTTGAGGGTTCTGAGAGCAGGAAAAGCACCAAACCAGCTAACTGCAGGTTAAATCCTCTGAGGTCGAATGTGTCGACGATACCCACATAATAGACAAATTGACAAATGACAAGTGTGTGTGTGGAGGGGGGGGGGAGGGGGGGGGGGGGCGGAGTTAATAAAAACATGTAAGGTCATTCAATCGTCCAAATAGCACGATGCACCACCAAATCCTGTATCTCCATATTGCTCGTTTGTTTCTTGAAGCCCCAACATGAAAAGTTTTATGAAAAAAACCCACCAAAAAACAGGTTAACAAAACGGGCAGAAAACGGGCAAAAATAAAATTTTCGCTGCTCCTCCACTGGCATGAATGCAAGTGGAAGATGGGTACATTTCCATTTTTTTGGGGTGAACTACCCGTTTAATGTTAAATTAATTAATGTAATATATACTATATCTAAAAATTCAAACAACCTTTATGTTGATTCAGGCTAATTTGTGTTTTTTTTTGTGTGTTGTAGCATACTTGGCATGAGTCTCTAAAAAGGAAATTCAAAGCTGAGCCAATAAAGTTGTCAGAAATACGCTGTTTTGCTTTATTATTTTGTTTTGTTGTGATATCACATTTTAAATGCAATACTAATATATACTTTAAAGCATAGTGTTTATTGGATACCTCACCTTACCTTTAAGTGAATGTGCGCATAAGGTTAGTGCAAAAGTTCACCTTAACTTTAAGTAAAAAAAAAAAAAAAAAAAGCAAAAAATGCTGAATACAGTACGTAAAAACTTAGAGTGGATGCTTTTGGTATGATTTTTTTTTTTTTTTATGTGTAGGAATGCTTACATAGGATTGTAGGAACAATGACAAATAATGAAATCAAAGCAAATCAAAAAACAAAAACAAATAACTAATCACAAGAGCAAATAACTAATAAAAAAAACACAACAGCAAATAACTAATCACAACAACAAATAATTAAACAGAACACCATCCATCCATCCATTTTCTTTACCGCTTATCCTCACTAGGGTCGTGGGTTGCTGGAGCCTATCCCAGCTATCTTCGGGCGGGAGGCGGGGTATACCCTGAACCGGTCGCCAGCCAAACGCAGGGCACATAGAAACAAACAACCATTCGCACTCACATTCACACCTACGGGCAAGTTAGAGTCTTCAATTAACCTACCATGCATGTTTTTGGGATGTGGACGGAAACCGGAGTGCCCGGAGAAAACCCACCCAGGGAGAACATGCAACAGGGCGCCGTTGAAAATTCAGCTACTGTGGGTCAAAGTCAAAGAAGAAGAAGAGGTGAAAAGCGGGTTTTTCGGCAGAAAGAGAAGAGGAAAGCACAGAGCCTAGAACTGAATGTGGGGACTTTGAATGTTGGGACTATGACAGGAAAATCTCGGGACTTGGTTGATATGATGATTAGGAGAAAGGTTGATATATTGTGTGTCCAGGAGACCAGATGGAAAGGCAGTAAGGCTAGAAGTTTAGGGGCAGTGTTTACATTATTTTACCATGGTGTAGATGGGAAGAGAAATGGAGTCGGGGTTATTTTAAAAGAAGAGTTGGCTAAGAATGTCTTGGAGGTGAAAAGAGTATCAGATCGAGTGATGAGGCTGAAATTTGAAATTGAGTGTGTTATGTGTAATGTGATTTGTGGTGATGCCCCACAGGTAGGATGTGACCTAGAGGTGGAAGAGAAATTCTGGAAGAAGCTAGTCGAAGTAGTTCTGAGAATCCCAGACAGAGAGAGAGTCGTAATTGGTGCAGATTGTAATGGACATGTTGGTGAAGGTAAGAGGGGTGATGAAGAAGTGATGGGTAAGTATGGCATCCAGGAAAGGAACTTGGAGGGACAGATGGTGGTAGACTTTGCAACAAGGATGCAAATGGCTGTAGTGAACACTTTTTTTCCAGAAGAAGCACGAACATAGGGTGACCTACAAGAGCGGAGGTAGAAGCATGCAGGTGGATTACATTTTGTGCAGACGATGTAATCTGAAGGAGGTTACCAACTGTAAGGTAGTGGTAGGGAAGAGTGTGGCTAGACAGCATAGGATGGTGGTGTGTAAAATGACTCTGGTGGTGGGGAGGAAGATTAGGAAGACAAAGGCAGAGAAGAGAACCATGTGGTGGAAGCTGAGACAAGGACGAGTGTTGTGCAGCTTTTCGGGAAGAGGTGAGACAGGCTCTCGGTGGACGGGAGGAGCTTCCAGAAGACCTGACCACTGCAGCCAAGGTGATCAGAGAGGCAGGCAGGAGAGTACTTGGTATATCTTCTGGCAGGAAAGGAGAGAAGGAGACTTGGTGGTGGAACCACACAATACAGGAAATCATACAAGGAAAAAGGTTAGCTAAGAAGAAGTGGGACACTGAGAGGTGAAAGGAATACATTGAGATGCGACACAGGGCAAAGGTAGAGGTGGCAAAGGCCAAACAAGAGGCATATGATGACATGTATGGCAGGTTGGACACTAAAGAAGGCGAAAAGGATCTATACAGGCTGGCCAGACAGAGGGATAGAGATGGGAAGGATGTTTAAATACTTGGGGTCAACCGTCCAGAGCAATGGTAAGTGAGGTCAGGAAGTGAAGAAACGGGTCCAAGCAGGTTGGAACGGGTGGAGGAAGGTGTCAGGTGTGTTATGTGACAGAAGAGTCTCTGCTAGGATGAAGGGCAAAGTTTATAAAACAGTGGTGAGGCCAGCCATGATGTACGGATTAACGACAGTGGCACTGAAGAGACAACAGGAAGCAGAGCTGGAGGTGGCAGAAATGAAGATGTTGAGGTTCGCTCTCGGAGTGACCAGGTTGGATAAAATTAGAAATGAGCTCATCAGAGGGACAGCCGAGGTTCGATGTTTTGGAGACAAAGTTAGAGAGAGCAGACTTCGATGGGTTGGACACGTCCAGAGGAGAAATAGTGAGTATATTGATAGAAGGATAATGAGGATGGAGCTGCCAGGCAAGAGAGTTAGAGGAAGACCAAAGAGAAGGTCAATGGATGTCGTGAGGGAAGACATGATGGCAGTTGGTGTTCGAGAGGAGGATGCAGGAGATAGGCTTACATGGAAAAGGATGACGCGCTGTGGCGACCCCTAACGGGACAAGCCGAAAGGAAAAGAAGATTCGTGTTTTTTCTGTTGTGGTTTTTCATTTGCTGTTGTGATTTTTCATTTGCTGTTGTGTTTAGTTCTTTTTTTGTTATTAGTTTTTTGCTGTTTTTTGATTTGCTGTTGTGTTTTGTTGGGATTAGTTTTTGCTGTTTTTTCATTTGCTGTTCCATCCATCCATTTTCTGAGCCGCTTCTCCTCACTCGGGTCGCGCGCGTGCTGGAGCCTATCTCAGCTGTCATCGGGCAGGAGGCGGGGTACACCCTGAACTGGTTGCCAGCCAATCGCAGGGCACATACAAACAAACAACCATTCGCACTCACAGTCACACCTACGGGCAATTTAGAGTCTCCAATTAATGCATGTTTTTGGATGTGGGAGGAAACCGGAGTGCCCGGAGAAAACCCACGCAGGCACGGGGAGAACATGCAAACTCCACACAGGCGGGGCCGGGGATTGAACCCGGGTCCTCAGAACTGTGAGGCTGACGCTCTAACCAGTCGTCCACCGTGCCGCGTCGTTTCTCTTTGCAATGTTAATTTATTTCGTCAGCCGCTCATTTGCTGTTGTGTTCAGTTATTTGTTGTTTTGATGATTTTTTTGCTGTTGTTTTTTTTTAATTTGCTGCTGTGTTTAGTTATTTGTTACCGTGATTAGTTTTTTGTTGCTGTTTTTTTATTTGCTATTGTGTTTAGTCATTTGTTGTTGTAATTAGTTATTTCTTGTTGTGATTAGTTATTTGCTATTGTTTTTTTATTTGCTGTTGTGTTTAGTTATTTGTCATTGTGATTCGTTATTTGCTGTTGTGTTTTTTAATTTGCCGTTGTGTTTAGTTATTTGTCGTTGTGTGTTTTGCACTTCAGGGCCACCGTAACTGGCAGATACTGTAATTTCACTTGTTTCTAGTAAATTTACACGAAAAACAAGTGTATTTATCTCGTATTAAGGAGACATATTTTTGCAATGCACCATTAAGGGTCCCATATTTTGGCTATTCTAAATAGCCTCCATAGAGATTAACATATTTCCTTCAATGACTTTGTGACCAAATCTACAGTCTGACTACAGACAGTAGATCAGACAGCCGGCACACAGCACAAAGTAGAAGAGACTTGAGGAAGAATGCGCGATTGGGGGGGCACGGTGTTTATTTCAGGGAGCCGTGCCCCCTCTTGCCCTTACCCAGCGTATAGCTGGTGTTCAGTCTCGTGCTGCAGGAGAAGTGAGAGAAAAGAGGAGGGGGGATGCGGGGGGGGTTCATGTCTTACAGAGAGCATTGAGCGTCACCCCCGGACCAGCAATCTGGAGGTCTCATTTCTTAAATTTATATTTGAAAGGGAAGCGGTGCCAAAGCATGAATGTATATGTATACATGAGAGAGCGAGAGATGAATTCATTAAAAAGGGAAGAAAAAAAAACAGAAAAAGGGCATTTTTTTTCTTCAGGAAGAAAAAGAGCAGGGGATGTCTACAGTATGTGTGCACGTGCCTGTCCTCAGACCATTCTTACGCCCAAATAATGCAGGTCAGCCACCATCTTTTACCCAAGATGCACAATGAATTGGAAAAAGTAATTGATAAGAATAATAACTTTGGTTGAAACTCAAACCGGGAATTTGCTAATGGGTTGTGTAATGGATATCCGACTTCACCCCTCCTTGAGCCGTCACCTTATCGTGGTGGAGGGGTTTGTGTGTCCCAATGATAATAGGAGCTAAGTTGTATGGGCTTTATGCCCCTGGCAGGGTCACCCATGGCAAACAGGTCTTAGGTGCGCCAGACAAAGCACGGCTCAAAGACCCCTTATGATGACGACAAAAAACGGACTCCGGTTTCCCTTGCCCGGTCGCGGGTCACCCTCTGGAGCCAGGCCTGGAGGTGGGGCTCGAAGGCGAGTGCCTGGTGGACGGGCCTGCACCCATGGGGCCCGGCCCAAAAGGGTAATGTGGGTTCACCACCTGTGGAAGGGGCCATAGGGGTTGGGTGCAGTGTGAGCTGGGTGGTGGCTGAAGGCGGGGACCTTGGCAATCCGATCCCTGGCTACAGAAGCTGGCTCTAGGGACGTGGAAATGTCACCTCTCTGGCAGGGAAGGAGCCCAAGCTGGTGTGTGAGGTCGAGAAGTTCCAACTACATATAGTTGGACTCGCCTCCACGCACAGCTTGGGCTCTGGTACCAGTCCTCTCGAGAGGGGTCGGACTCTCTTCCACTCTGGAGTTGCCCACGGTGAGAGGCGCCGAGCAGGTGTGGGTATACTTATTGCTCCCCGGCTTGGCGCCTGTACGTTGGGGTTCACCCCGGTGGACGAGAGGGTAACCTCCATCCGCCTTCGGGTGGGGGGACGGGTCCTGACTGTTGTTTGTGCCTATGCACCAAAAAGCGGTTCAGAGTACCCACCCTTTTTGGAGTCCTTGGAGGGGGTGCTGGAGAGCGCTCTCGCTGGGGAATCCATCGTTCTGCTGGGGGACTTCAATGCTCACGTGGGCAACGACAGTGAGACCTGGAAGGGCGTGATTGGGAGGAACGCCCACCCCCCCCCGATCAGAACCCAAGCGGTGTTCTGTTATTGGACTTCATCACGGATTGTCCATATCAAACACCATGTACAAGCATAAGGTTGTCCACACTTGCACTTGGCACCAGGACACCCTAGGTCGCAGTTCGATGATCGACTTTGTGGTCGTGTCATCGGACTTGCAGCTGCATGTCTTGGACACTCGGGTGAAGAGAGTGGCGGAGCTGTCAACTGATCAACACCTGGGGGTGAGTTGGCTCCGATGATGGGGGAAGACGCCGGTCCGACATGGCAGGCCCAAACGTATTGTGAGGGTCTGCTGGGAACGTCTGTCGGAAACCCCTGTCAGAAGGAGTTTCAACTCCCACCTCTGAAAGAACTTTGCTCATGTTCCGGGCGAGGCGGGGGACATCGAGTCCGAGTGGACCATGTTCTGCGCCTCCATTGCTGAGGCGGCCGACCGGAGCTGTGGCTGTAAGGTGCCTGTCGTGGCGGCAATCCCCGAACCCATTTGTGAACACCAACGGTAAGGGATGCCGTCAAGCTGAAAGAGTCCTATCGGGCCTTTTCGGCCTGTGGGACTCCTGAGGCAGCTGATGGGTACCGGCTGGCCAAGCGGAATGCAGCTTTGGTGGTCGCTGAAGCAAAAACTTGGGCAGGGGAGGAGTTTGGTGAGGCCTTGGAGAAAGACTTCCGGACGGCTTAGAGGAAATTCTGGTCCACCATCCTGCATCTCAGGAGGGGGAAGCAGTGCACCATCAACACTGTGTATAGTGGGGATGGGGCGCTGCTGATCTCGACTCGGGACCTTGTGAGCCGGTGGGGAGAATACTTTGAAGACCTTCTCAATTCCACCGACATGCCTTCCCATGAGGGAGCAGAGTCTGGGTTCTCTGAGGCGGGCTCTCCTATCTCTGGGGTTGAGGTCACCGTGGTCGTTAAAAAGCTCCTCGGTAGCAAGGTGGATGAGATTCGCCCGGAGTTCCTCAAGGCTCTGTAGGGCTGTCCTGGTTAACACACCTCTGCAACATCGCGTGGACATCGGGGACAGTGCCTCTGGATTGGCAGACTGGGGTGGTGGGCCCCCCTTTTTAAGAAGGGGGACCAGAGGGTGTGTTCCAAATACAGGATCACACTCCTCAGCCTCCCTGTTAAGGTCTATTCAGGGGTGCTGGAGAGGAGGGTCCGTCGGGAAGTCGAAATCTCAGATTCAGGACGAGCAGTGTAGTTTTCGTCCTGGCCGTGGAACAGTAGACCAGCTCTACAACCTTAGCAGGGTCGTCGAGAGTGCATGGGAGTTCGCCCAACCAGTCTACATGTGTTTTGTGGACTTGGAGAAGGCATTCGACCGTGTCCCTCGAGGTGTCCTGTGGGGAGTGCTTCAGGAGTATGGGGTTCCGAACCCCCTGATACTGGCTGTTCGGTCCCTGTACGACCGGAGTCAGAGTTTGGTCCGCATATCCGGCAGTAAGTCGGACTCGTTTCCGGTGAGGGTTGGACTCCGCCAAGTCTGCCCTTTGTCACCGATTCTGTTCATAACTTTTATGGACATAATTTCTAGGTGCAGCCGAGGCGTAGAGGAGTCCGGTTTTGTGGCCTCAGTATTGCAGCTCTGCTTTTTGCAGATGATGTGGTTCTGTTGGCTTCATCAAGCCGTGATCTCCAACTCTCACTGGAGCAGTTTGTAGCCGAGTGTGAAGCGGCTGGGATGAGAATCAGCACCGCCCAATCTGAGACCATGGTCCTCAGTCGGAAAAGGGTTGTGTGCCCTTCTCCAGGTTGGGGATGAAATCCTGCCCCAAGTGGAGGAGTTCAAGTATCTTGGGGTCTTAATGGAACAGGAGATCGACAGGCAGATTGGTGCAACGTCTGCAGTGATGCAGACTTTGTATCGATCCGTTGTGGTAAAGAAGGAGCTAAGCCGAAACGCGAAGCTCTCGATTTACCGGTTGATCTACGTTCCTACCCTCACCTATGGTCACGAGCTGTGGGTCGTGACCGAAAGAACAGATCCCGGATACAAGAGGCCAAAATGAGTTTCCTCCGCAGGGTGTCCCGTGCACTCCCTTAGAGATAGGGTTAGAAGCTCGGTCATCCGGGAGGACCTCATAGTAGAGCCGCTGCTCCTCCACATCGAGAGGAGCCAGATGAGGTGGCTGGGGCATCTGATTCGGATGCCTCCCGGACGCCTCCCTGGTGAGGTGTTCCGGGCACGTCCCATCGGGAGGAGACCCCAGGGATGACCCAGGACACGCTGGAGAGACTACATCCTTCGGCTGGCCTGGGAACGCCTCAGGATCCCCCCAGGAGAGCTGGATGAAGTGGCTGGGGAGAGGGAAGTCTGGGCGTCCCTGTTAAAGCTACTGCCCCCGCGACCCGACCTCGGATAAGCGGTAGAAAATGGATGGCTGGATGGATGGATATCCGACTTCAACATCAACACAAAGACTGATGTAATTCTTTGGACAAGACCCCCGCCCCATGTCACTGGATGTCTGTGTCAAGTCATATTGACAGTTAACCACATAAAGAACGACCTTTCCTCCGAGTTTCTCCAACTAAACGTCTCGCCTGCCATATGCCAGTGGATTTACAGCTTTCTGACGAGGAGGACATAGCAGGTGAGGCAGGGGGAGGCAACCTCATCCACGCACAGCACCAGCACCCCAAAGTTGTGTCCTCTCTCCGCTGCTCTTCTCTCTCTACACGAACGACTGCACTCGGCCTCATCAAAGACGGTGACGTGTCTGTATATCGACAGGAAGTGGAGCTGATGTGCGGCCGACACAACCTGGAGTTGAACACCCTCAAGACTGTAGAGATGATCGTGGACTTCAGGAGGCATCCCTCGCCACACCTGCCCCTCACGCTGTCCAGCTGCCTTGTGTCAACTGTCGAGACCTTCAAGTTCCTGGGAATTAGAGTCTCTCAGTACCTGAAGTGGGTGATCAACATCAACTCCGTCCTCAAAAATGCCCAGCAGAGGTTGTACTTCCTGCGGCTTCTGAGGAAGCACGGCCTGGCACAGGAGCTCTGAGGCAGTTCTACACAGCGGTCAACAAATCAGTCCTGTGTTTTCCATCACAGTCTGGTTTGGTGTTGCTACAAAAAAAACTCAGACTGCAACGAACAATCAAAACTGCTGAAAAGATTGTCGGTACCCCTCTACCCACCCTTGAGGACAAGAGCATGCAAAATCCTCTCGGACCCTCCACATCCTGGTCACCAGCTCTTCCAGCTCCTTCCCTCAGGTAGGCACTACCAATTAATTCAAACTAGAAATAGCAGACATTCCAACAGCTTCATCGTTCTTGCCATAAACTTCTTAAACAGCTAACCTACAATTCCATTGCAACATGCTGCCAATTTTTTTTGTCTTGAGTTTGTGGTCACATTTCTGTCAGGCCAATTATACATTACTTGTGCACTCACTGTAGCAGTCTTGCCATGCTGCACTATTTGCAAATCTGTTGTTGACCAATACCTGCCACTCATGCCAGAGTAGCATCTGCACCACTTGCACACTGACTGAGGAGTATCTGTAACATTTGCACAATCAACATTGTCCCAGATTATTGCGCTACTAGTCACTTTAAACTCCATAAACTCCTTGAAGTCTCGGCGCCCTTTGCACAATGGTCATTGCACCGACTATTGCTATATTAGTCATTCAAAGTGCTATACGTGCTCGAGGACTCTTCATCGTTTTGCACAATTGTCAAAAAAAATAATAATAAAATTGTACCGGCATTTCCAGATAACTGGGAACCCTTTATTGGTAAGTGACTTTTTCTCAATGTCTTTATGTCTGTTGTCATACTAGAGCGGCTCCAACTACCGGAAACAAATTCCTGATGTGTTTTTTGTAAATACTTGGCAAAGTAAAGATGATTCTGATTCTGACAAGGACTTCACTCTGGAGACATGGAAGATGACCCAGAAGGTCTAAAAGTCTCCTCATGACCCCCACAACGTGGCTTGGGGAAGGAATTGATTGATGACTGTTGAACAATGGAACATGATCATCCACCCCAGTGGTGATCAAAGACACTGCCAGTTAGACTCCTCGTGATTGCGTACCACGTGGTGGAAGTGGAAAATAAAATTACATTGTAGAAATCCCACGTTTAATGCAGCCCTATGGGGGGCACAAGTCAATGCAAACTGTAGGCCGGTCCCAAGCCCGGATAAATGCAGAGGGTTGTGTCAGGAAGGGCATCCGTCTTAAAACCTTGCCAAACAAATATGAGCGTTCATCCAAAGAATTCCATACCGGATCGGTCGTGGCCCGGATTAACAACGTCCGCCACCGGCACCGTCAACCTGCGGGGCGGCGTTGGAAATGCAGCTACTGTGGGTCGAAGTCAAAGAAGAAGAAGAGGTGGAAAGCGGGTTCTTCGGCAGAAAGAGGAAAGCACAGAGCCTAGAACTGAATGTGGGGACTTTGAATGTTGGGACGATGACAGGAAAATCTCGGGAGTTGGTTGACATGATGATTAGAAGAAAGGTTGATATATTGTGTGTCCAGGAGAGCAGGTGGAAAGGTAGTAAGGCTAGAAGTTTAGGGGCAGGGTTTAAATTATTTTACCATGGTGTAGATGGGAAGAGAAATGGAGTCGGGGTTATTTTAAAAGAGTTGGCTAAGAATGTCTTGGAGGTGAAAAGAGTATCAGATCGAGTGATGAGGCTGAAATTTGAAATTGAGTGTGTTATGTGTAATGTGATTTGTGGTGATGCCCCACAGGTAGGATGTGACCTAGAGGTGGAAGAGAAATTCTGGAAGAAGCTAGTCGAAGTAGTTCTGAGCATCCCAGACAGAGAGAGAGTCGTAATTGGTGAAGATTGTAATGGACATGTTGGTGAAGGTAATAGGGGTGATAAAGAAGTGATGGGTAAGTACGGCATCCAGGAAAGGAACTTGGAGGGACAGATGGTGGTAGACTTTGCAACAAGGATCCAAATGGCTGTAGTGAACACTTTTTTCCAGAAGAGGCACGAACATAGGGTGACCTACAAGAGCGGAGGTAGAAGCACGCAGGTGGATTACATCTTGTGCAGACGATGTAATCTGAAGGAGGTTACCAACTGTAAGGTAGTGGTAGGGGAGAGTGTGGCTAGACAGCATAGGATGGTGGTGTGTAAGATGACTCTGGTGGTGGGGAGGAAGATTAGGAAGACAAAGGCAGAGAAGAGAACCATGTGGTGGAAGCTGAGACAGGACGAGTGTTGTGCAGCTTTTCTGGAAGAGGTGAGACAGGCTCTTGGTGGACGGGAGGAGCTTCCAGAAGACTCAACCACTGCAGCCAAGGTGATCAGTACTTGGTGTATCTTCTGGCAGGAAAGGAGATAAGGAGACTTGGTGGTGGAACCTCACAGTACAGGAAATCATACAAGGAAAAAGGTTAGCTAAGAAGAAGTGGGACACTGAGAGGACCGAGGAGAGGCGAAAGGAATACATTGAGATGCGACACAGGGCAAAGGTAGAGGTGGCAAAGGCCAAACAAGAGGCATATGATGACATGTATGGCAGGTTGGACACTAAAGAAGGAGAAAAGGATCTATACAGGCTGGCCAGACAAAGGGATAGAGATGGGAAGGATGTGCAGCAGGTTAGGGATAGAGATGGAAATATGTTGATTGGTGCCAGCAGTGTGCTAGCTAGATGGAAAGAATACTTCGAGGAGTTGATGAATGAGGAAAATGAGAGAGAAGGGATAGTAGAAGAGGCAAGTGTGGTGGACCAGGAAGTGGCAATAATTAGTAAGGGGGAAGTTAGAAAGCCATTAAAGAGGATGAAAAATGGAAAGGCAGTTGGTCCTGATGACATTCCTTTGGAGGTATGGAAGCATCTAGGAGAGGTGGCTGTGGAGTTTTTGACCAGCTTGTTCAATAGAATTCTAGTGTGTGAGAAGATGCCTGAGGAATGGAGGAAAAGTGAACTGGTGCCCATTTTTAAGAACAAAGGTTATGTGCCGAGTTGTGGGAACTATAGAGGAATAAAGTTGATGAGCCACACAATGAAGTTATGGGAAAGAGTAGTGGAGGCTAGACTCAGGACAGAAGTGAGTATTTGCGAGCAACAGAATTGTTTCATGCCTAGAAAGAGTATCACAATGCATTATTTGCCTTGAGGATGTTGATGGAAAAGTAAAGAGAAGGTCAGAAGGAGCTACATTGTGTCTTTGTAGATCTAGAGAAAGCCTATGACAGAGTACCCAGAGAGGAACTGTGGTACTGCATGCGGATGTCTGGAGTGGCAGAGAAGTATGTTAGAATAATACAGGACATGTACGAGGGCAGCAGAACAGCGGTGAGGTGTGCTGTCGGTGTGACAGACGAATTTAAGGTGGAGGTGGGACTGCATCAGGGATCAGCCCTGAGCCCCTTCCTTTTTGCAGTGGTGATGGATAGGCTAACAGATGAGGTTAGACTGGAATTCTCGTGGACCATGATGTTTGCAGATGACATTTTGATCTGTAGTGAAAGCAGGGAGCAACTGGAGGAACAGTTAGACAGATGGAGGCATGCACTGGAAAGAAGAGGAATGAAGATTAGCTGAAGTAAAACAGAATCAGAATCAGAATCATCTTTATTTGCCAAGTATGTCCAAAACACACAAGGAATTTGTCTCCGGTAGTTGGAGCCGCTCTAGTACAACAGACAGTCAATTTACAGAACACTTTGGAGACATAAAGACATTGACAAAAAACAATTGTGCAAAAAGATGCAGAGTCCTCTAGCACTTAGAGCAGTTCGAATGGCTAATATCGCAATAGTCCGGTGCAATCACCATTGTGAAAAGGGCACTGAGACTTCAAGGAGTGTATGCGGTTTAAAGTGACGAGTAGTGCGATAATCTGGGACAATGGTTGTGCAAATGTTACAGATACTCCTCAATCAGTGTGCAAATGGAGCAGATGCTACTCTGGCATGAGTGGCCAGTATATGCAAATAGTGCAGCACGGCGAGACAACTACAGTGAGTGCACGAGTAATACATAATTGGCCCCACAGAAATGTGACAACGAACTCAAGTCAAAAAATTGCCAGCTTGTTGTAATGGAATTATAAGTTAGCTGTTTAAGAAGTTGATTGCAAGAGGGAAGAAGCTGTTGGAATGTCTACTAGTTCTAGTTTGCATTGATCGGTAGCGCCTACCTGAGGGAAGGAGCTGGAAGAGCTGGTGACCGGGGTGGGGAGGGTCCGAGAGGATTTTGCATGCCCTTGTCTTAGTTCTGGCAGCGTGCAAGTCCTCAAGGGTGGGTAGGGGGGTACCGACAATCCTTTCAGCAGTTTTGATTGTCCGTAGCAGTCGGAATTTGTCCTTTTTTGTAGCAGCACCAAACCAGACTGTGATGGAAGAACACAGTACTGATTCAATGACTGCTGTGTAGAACTGCCTCAACAGCTCCGGTGGCAGGGCGTGCTTTCTCAGAAGCCGCAGGAAGTACATCCTCTGCTGGGCCTTTTTGAGGACGGAATTGATGTTGGTCGCCCACTTCAGGTCCTGGGACATTGTAATTCCCAGGAACTTGAAGGTCTCGACGGTTGACACAAGGCAGCTGGACAACGTGAGGGGCAGCTGTGGCGAAGGATGCCTCCTGAAGTCCACGATCATCTCTACAGTCTTGAGCGTGTTCAGCTCCAGGTTGTGTCGGCCGCACCACAGCTCCAGCCGCTCCGCTTCCTGTCGATATGCAGACTCGTCACCGTCCTTGATGAGACCGATGACAGTGGTGTCATCTGCAAACTTCAGGAGTTTGACAGTCGGGTTCGCTGAGGTGCAGTCGTTCGTGTAGAGAGAGAAGAGCAGCGGAGAGAGGACACAACCTTGGGGCTTCCCAGTGCTGATGCTGCGTGTGGATGAGGTGGCCTCCCCCAGCCTGACCTGCTGTGTCCTGCCCGTCAGAAAGCTGTAAATCCACTGGCAGATGGCAGGTGAGACGCTGAGCTGGAGAAGCTTGGATGAAAGGAGTTCAGGGATGATGGTGTTGAACGCTGAGCTGAAGTCGACGAACAGGATCATCGCGTAGGTCCCTGCGCATGAATATACGTGCATGAATGAGAGGGTTGGTGGGGGAAGAGTGAGGCTACAGGGAGAAGAGATAGCAAGGGTGGAGGACTTGAAATACTTGGAGTCAACCGTCCAGAGCAATGGCGAGTGTGGTCAGGAAGTGAAGAAACGGGTCCAAGCAGGTTGGAACGGGTGGAGGATGGTGTCAGGTGTGTTATGTGACAGAAGAGTCTCTGCTAGGATGAAGGGCAAAGTTTATAAAACAGTGGTGAGGCCAGCCATGATGTACGGATTAGAGACAGTGGCACTGAAGAGACAACAGGAAGCAGAGCTGGAGGTGGCAGAAATGAAGATGTTGAGGTTCGCTCTCAGAGTGACCAGGTTGGATAAAATTAGAAATGAGCTCATCAGAGGGACGGCCAAGGTTCGATGTTTTGGAGACAAAGTTAGAGAGAGCAGACTTCGATGGTTTGGACACGTCCAGAGGAGAAATAGTGAGTATATTGGTAGAAGGATGATGAGGATGGAGCTGCCAGGCAAGAGAGCTCGAGTAAGACCTAAGAGAAGGTTGATGGATGTCGTGAGGGAAGACATGATGGCAGTTGGTGTTCGAGAGGAGGATGCAGGAGATAGACTTACATGGAAAAGGATGACGCGCTGTGGAGACCCCTAACGGGACAAGCCGAAAGGAAAAGAAGAAGAAGAAGTAGAAATCCCACGTTTGTGTTAATGTGTTGATTCTACAGGTCTGACAAAAAGACTACTTGAGAAGAACTGTACCACTGGGTTTGAAGCCAAACAGTATGAAATTATGTTGTATTGAATAATAAGTAGTTGATTTGGCAGAACTCAAGTTGAAACAATCATTTTGGATGCTTGACCTCTGCGTGAGACCGTTTCAAAGTTGGGAATCGTGTATTTGAAAATGTGCCGAGTTTCAACACATGCTTAGGGTGACTCACGCATATAGAATGAAATTTAACATGGAAACCTGAGTCGATGGCGTGGTCTCCTACTCCATCTCAGGAGTACAAAAGCCTCGACATCCCTTCAGTTCACGCTCTCTCGCCTCAACCCCACCCCACCCCCCAAACCCCCCCTTTTCCTTTGTTTGTCACCACATGGCACGCGAGGTCCGGACCACAACAAAGGCTCTGTCAGATGAGAAGCCGGCAATGCTGCTTCTGTTTTTTTCCCTTGTTTGCGGTGGCCCAGGAGAGATACTCCTGACATTCCCACAAGTTACACTCACAGTCTTGCGCAAGAGCGTGCCCGCCAACAAGTCCAAATGGTAGGAAACGTTACAAGCGCATCCACAAAAACAACTTTCTTTTTGTCGTCCCTTTTGTGTTTCATTTTTGAGCATCTTCTTCCTCAACTAAACCTGCCTCCTTTCCTCCTGAGACAACTGAGAAAAGACCATCCCCAGACCATGTGATCCACGATCGTAAGTAAAACATTGCAGTGATTACTAGAAAGTACAAATTGGTGCATAGTAGCTAAGTTAGCGATCTAACACGAGTCCCAACTTTGTTCTCTCTCAACACGCTTCAATTCATTCACGCTCATTTCATGAGTTCAGCCCTCCACGCTATATCCTGTCATGTTACGTATGCTTGCTTTTTATTTTTGTAGTAAAGTCACACTGATTTGTCCCCAAATCCCCCTGTAGTTTAAACATCCTATGTGTGTTTGTGTCAAGATATTGGCCTCTGTAATTGAGAATGAATTCTATATATAACTGTGGCAACGCCTTCAGAAAAATATTGATCCTCGAGGTTTTTCATCATTTTGTCCTGCAGTAAGTTAATCAACGACACAGTGCCTCATTTTTATCCTAACTAAACAGCGTTAGTTGTAACATTCGCATGCAGTTTTTCTCTTTTTTAATCTGCAAAAATTTCAACAATTCCGGTTTTTCTGTCAATATGGTGTGCTGTGTGTACATTGAGGAAAAACATTTACTTAAATGATTTTAGTCAAGAGGCGGCACGGTGGACGACTGGTTAGAGCGTCAGTCTCACAGTTCTGAGGACCCGGGTTCAATCCCTGGCCCCGCCTGTGTGGAGTTTGCATGTTCTCCCCGTGCCTGCGTGGGTTTTCTCCGGGCACTCCGGTTTCCTCCCACATCCCAAAAACATGCATTAATTGGAGACTCTAAATTGCCCGTATGCATGACTGTGAGTGTGAATGGTTGTTTGTTCCTATGTGCCCTGCAATTGGCTGGCAACCAGTTCAGAGTTTACCCCGCCTCCTGCCCGATGACAGCTGGGATAGGCTCCAGCACGCCCGCGACCCTAGTGAGGAGAAGTGGCTCAGAAAATGGATGGATGGATGGATTTTAGTCAATGGCTGCAATATAACAGAGTGAACATTTTAAGGGGGTCTGAATACTTTCCGTACCCACTGGATACTGAAATTAGATGACAAAACCCCAATGCTCCTAAAGTGACTGGTGAGACCCTGAGTCTGGTGTGTGCGTGCGTGTGTGTGTGTGTGTGTCTGTGTTTTGATGTGTGTGTGCGTGCGCGCGATTGTATTGCTTTGCTTGTGTGGACCAACCCTTGACAAACAACCTTTACTGTGAGGACATTTTTCCTTGTGAGGACATTTCTGCTGGTTCTCACAAAGAAAATGCTTAGATGAGCCCTATTAGTCCTAATGAATGGTCTGTAAAAGTTTCAGAAAATGTCCTCATTGAGTCAGAAAACACAGAAAGGCATGTGTTCGTACATGTCCCCGGTGGCACTTTTGTGTACTACAGGTGAAATTCAATGGAAAGCAATCCAATTTTCTGATTGGCTAAAGCCAGGAAAATTTCTGATTGGCCGTTTCAGTCACGTGACTACATCGCTGCACAGAAACGGGGCTGCATAAGGAGGAAATGAGGCAGGCAGAACGTTTGAACTAAATAAATCCATCCATCCATTTTCTGAGCCGCTTCTCCTCACTAGGGTCGCGGTCGTGCTGGAGCCTATCCCAGCTGTCATCGGGCAGGAGGCAGGGTACACCCTGAAATGGTTGCCAGCCAATCGCAGGGCACATAGAAACAACCAACCATTCGCACTCACAGTCATGCCTACGGGCAATTTAGAGTCTCCAATTAATGCATGTTTTTGGGATGTGGGAGGAAACCGGAGTGCCCGGAGAAAACCCACGCAGGCACGGGGAGAACATGCAAACTCCACACAGGCGGGGACGCACCTCAGAACCCCGCACCTCAGAACTGTGAGGCTGACGCTCTAACCAGTCGGCCACCGTGCCGCCTTGAACTAAATAAAAGCTGCAAAATAAAGCATTTGTCAAATAGAACTATTTAATTATCTTATAAATGACAATGAAAAGTAAAATTAGTCGTATTACTTAAAAGTACTATTATTGCAAGTGTGAGTCTTTAAATACTACTGCAACAGCACACTAGCCAACGACTTGAATACCTTCTACTGCAGATTTGAAAAGGAAAGTTTCACACCCCACACCAACCCGGCCGCACCCCTGACCACAATCACACCTCTGACCTCTGCGTTAACCATCCATGAACAGGATGTGAGACGCATCTTCAAACAACAAAAGATTAACAAAGCGGCAGGCCCAGACCATGTGTCCCCATCCTGCCTCAAAGTCTGCGTGGACCAGCTCGCTCCAGTCTACACACAGATATTCAATAGATCTCTGGATCTACAGTTCCATTCTGTTTCAAACGCTCCACCATTCCAGTCCCCAAGAAACCTGCAATCTCTGGTCTAAATGACTACAGGCCTGTCGCTTTGACATCTGTGGTCATGAAGTCCTTTGAACGTCTCGTGCTGGACCACCTCAAGAGTGTCACAAGTCCCCTGCTGGACCCCCTGCAGTTTGCCTACCAAGCGAACAGGTCTGCGGATGATGCAGTCAACATGGGACTGCACTTCATCCTAGAACACCTCGACAGTGCAGGGACCTACGCGAGGATCCTGTTCGTGTACTTCAGCTCAGCGTTCAACACCATCATCCCTGAATTTCTTTCATCCAAGCTTCTCCAACTCAGCGTCTCACCTGCCATCTGCCAGTGGATTTACAGCTTTCTGACGGGCAGGACACAGCAGGTCAGGCTGGGGGAGGCCACCTCATCCACACGCAGCATCAGCACTGGGGCGCCCCAAGGTTGTGTCCTCTCTCCGCTGCTCTTCTCTCTCTACACAAACGACTGCACCTCAGCGCACTCGACTGTCAAACTCCTGAAGTTTGCAGATGACACCACTGTCATCGGCCTCATCAAGGACGGTGACGAGTCTGCATATCGACAGGAAGCGGAGCGGCTGGAGCTGAACACGCTCAAGACTGTAGAGATGATCGTGGACTTCAGGAGGCATCCTTCGCCACAGCTGCCCCTCACGTTGTCCAGCTGCCTTGTGTCAACCGTCGAGACCTTCAAGTTCCTGGGAATTACAGTCTCTCAGGACCTGAAGTGGGCGACCAACATCAACTCTGTCCTCAAAAAAGCCCAGAAGAGGATGTACTTCCTGCGGCTTCTGAGAAAGCATGGCCTGCCACCGGAGCTGCTGAGACAGTTCTACACAGCGGTCATCGAATCAGTCCTGCGTTCTTCCATCACAGTCTGGTTTGGTGCTGCTACAAAAAAGGAAAAACTCAGACTGCAACGGACAATTAAAACTGCTGAAAGGATTGTCGCTACCCCCCTACCCACCATTGAGGACTTGCACGCTGCCAGAACTAAGACAAGAGCGTGCAAAATCCTCTCGGACCCTCCGCACACCGGTCACCAGCTCTTCCAGCTCCTTCCCAAAGGTAGGCGCTGCCGATCAATGCAAACTAGAACTAGCAGACATTCCAACAGCTTCTTCCCTCTTGCGATCAACTTCTTAAACACCTAACCTACAATTCCATTTCAACATGCTGGCAATTTTTTTACTTGAGTTCATTGTCACATTTCTGTGGGGCCAATTATGTATTACTCGTGCACTCACTGTAGTTGTCTCACCATGCTGCACTATTTGCATATCCTGGCCACTCATGCCAGAGTAGCATCTGCTCCATTTGCACACTGATTGAGGAGTATCTGTAACATTTGCACAACCAACATTGTCCCAGATTATCGCACTACTCGTCAATTTAAACCGCATACACTCCTTGAAGTCTCGGCGCCCTTTGCACAATGGTCATTTTTTGGACTATTGCAATATTAGTCATTTGAACTACTCTAAGTGCTAGCGGACTGTGCATCTTTTTGCACAATTGTCAAAAAAAAAAATAATAATGTACCAGCATTACCAGATAACTAACAACCCATTACTGCTCAGTGACTGTTTTTTTTTTTTTTTTGTCAATGTCTTTCTGTCTCCAAAGTGTTCTCTGTCAATTGACTGTCTGTTGTCGTACTAGAGCGGCTCCAACTACCGGAGACAAATTCCTTGTGTGTTTTTGGACATATTTGGCAAATAAAGATGATTCTGATTCTGAAATTACTATTAATACTACCACTGTGTGTGTGTATTAAGATAGATAGATAGATAGATAGATAGATAGATAGATAGATAGATAGATAGATAGATAGATAGATAGATAGATAGATAGATAGATAGATAGATAGATAGATAGATAGATAGATAGATCAAATAAATCAAATTTAATGAATTTTAAAATGTTCGACCAAACAAAAAGTGCAACAAATGTGTTACCTTGGACTCAGGTAATTGTAACAGCATTCCTCAGTATTTTCAAAAATATAAATTTTCCTGATCAGGCTTACGAGGATGACTTACAGTTTTAATGCAGGAAATGATCACTGGGTTATAGAGTTAGTTTTTTTACAGTGAGCTCTGTACTTACTTTCTTACTTTTACCACTAAATACATCACTGATAGCTACTAATATTATTTTTTTTCTGAGAAGGACATTCATCACACTATATCATTTGGAATCTAATGAGACCTAAATACAGTGAAGATGTTAATCTAGGCCTGTAACACCTGCTCCAGTGCCCATGGAAGGCTATGATTGGCAGGGGATTCCACCTCGCTAAGACAGCAAAAAACTAGCAAAATTGATAGCAAAAAAGTGGCTGGTAGGGCTGGGTAATATGGGGGCAGTGGGGGGGAACAGATCACAATTATGTTTTTCATATCGTCTGATCTCGATTTCAATCACGATTATTATTTTTGAAACTAAAAATACAAATATTAAAACAATTTTGGCCCAACAGTCCAACAAATGTTGGGTAAATATAAAAACACAGTGAACTCCTCAAGAAGGATTACCACAGAGGTTAGATCAGCCTGCGTCTGATAAGATTGTCTTCTATGATTTTGAGTATGATTCTGAATCCTGACATCCATGTGATGACGATTTCTATTTCTATTAATTATTCTTGTTATTTTGTTCTGAACGCATTCCATTATGTAAAGAGTAAAGATTTTCAACCCGGAATATCTCATTCATAGAGCTCTAGGATGTGTTATTAAAGTGGTCTCTTTATTTATTTCTTTATTATTAGCAGTGTAGTTTACAGTCTTCAACATGTCTGTTTTTAGTAAAAGGTGATACAAAGTTTATTGTTTTAATAATTTATAGCGCTCCAAGACACAATTCAAAATATATGGAAGAATTTTCAGAACTGCTGTCAGTTATCTGCACTGACTACAACTATGTTGTCAAAACAGGCATGCATGTTGACAATAACATGGAGAAGAAAAAAAAAACCTCTCTGCTAAACTGGACACATTTGAACTCTCTCAACATATAAAGAGTATGACCCACTCTCAAAATCACATCTTAGACCTAGCAATTGCTAAGAATGTTGACATTTTATCTGTTGACATTAAAGACTTAGCCATTTCTGATCATTTTTGTGTTCTTTTAATTACAGATTCTCTCAAAAGTTCAGGCAACCTCTGTGTCTACTGAGAAAAGGCACTTAAATGAGAGGCCCAGCACTAAGTTTATGCAGACCATAGCTGTGTCACAAACTGGAAAATGCCAAATGTCATGGATGCTGTTGCTCCTAATAAAACTAAGACACGCTTGAGTCGGCCTAAAATACAATGGAGGAGCACTATGATGGTCAAGGCCAAAGTGTAGGAAAAAAAGCAGAGAGCATCAGTACTACTACTTTATGAACTCCATCTTGCTTACAACAGGACCTCTGACGTGGAGAGGACAATGGTGTTGACTGTTCCCCACTTTTCTGGTTTGCACATTTTGGGGATTATTTTTTTACATGGATTTAATTGTGATATATTGCGATATCTTTGTTTGGCTAGTTATTTGCAGAAGGCACGCGTTACTGGCCATGGTGGAGGCCTGTTGGTTAGCCACTGGGATGAACTCAAACTGTCTCCTCGAGCCCTTCCTGCATTTTCCTCATTTGAATGCCTCGCCTTCAAAATGTCTTCCTTCCTGCCTCACAATTCTACTTATCTACCGACCACCTAAACTGAACCTCTCAACTTTTTGCTCAACATCTGCAAATACTATAATTTTCGGTGATCTGAATATCCACGTCGACAGCCCCTCCTGTCATCAAGCTGCTGAAGTACTGGACTGCTTAAACCTAAATCAACATGTTAACTAACTGCCCTACTCACAATAAGGGACACATCTTCGACCTGGTTATTGCAGGCCATACCTCCATAAAAAACTAAGTGTATGACCTTCGTGTCTCAGACTATAAAGTAATCTCCTTTGAGGTTCTACTTCTGTCCCCTATCTCCAAACCAAGACCGTCAAATCCACTTTCGTAACATCAAAAGCAACAATCCTGATGTCCTATCTTCACATCTCCTGCTTCTAGCCGCTGCCAGTTTCTCCTCAACCACTGAGTCAGTGGATCACAACTACAAATCCCTCAGTACTCTTCTGGATCTCAACGCCCTTCCTAAAACCAGAACTGTCTATTTTTTACACTCAGTGCCTTGGTACACCTGTGAGCTGCGCAGACTCAAGACTGTGGACCATGCCCTTGAGTGGCGTGCTAAAACATCTGGTCTCCTTATTCACAGGGTGGCATTTCAAGACCACCAAAAAGACCATATAAAATCAACCCAGGATGCGCGGTTTCATTTCTACTCAAATATCATCAATAGCAGTACCGGAAATTCAAAGCAGCTTTTTTCCGTTCACCTTAAAGCCCAGTCCCAAACAAACACAAACTACTCTGAGGAGCAATGGAACAAATTTCTCTCATTCTTCAACACCAATCACTCTCAACTCACTAGTCATCCAGTTTTGATCAAGGGCTATACAAATAAACTTGACTTGACGAGCTACAGTATAATCTGGCTCACAGCCCGCAGTACCTTGTCCTTTCCAGTGCTTCTCTGAGGTCTTGCATGGTGACACAGAAATCCTCAAGAAAATAAAACCAACCACCTACATTCGTAGCCCCCTTTCCCACAACACTGATTAAATCAAATCTTTCTGCCAAAACCCCACTTATCACTAGAATGATAAACCCAATAATAAACCTCTCCTTAAAATCTGTTCGGCCATGTTCCACCTGCACTAAAACAGCTGTCATCAATCCACTGGAAAAAAAAAACATCTCCCTCGACCCAGAATACCTAGCCAATTACAGGCCCATCTCTGACTGCCTGTTCATCCCAAAGGTGCTGGAAAAAGTTGTTGCAGCTCAGCTTCATGACCATTTGGTTGTTCATAACCTGTATGAAAAATTTCAATCACGTTTCCGTTCTGCTTACTGTCCAGAAACCACTCAGGTCCGTGTCACCAATGACCTTCGTATGGCAGCTAATGCCGGCTGTCCTTCCCTCTTCATCCTCTTTGACTTAACAGCTGCCTTTGATACCATTGACCACCTCATTCTTCTCAAGCGCCTCTGTGAAGATAGTCAACTCTCAAACTCTGCTCTGAACTGCTTTGCATCCTACCTCTCTGGGAGGACCCACTTTGTCAGCACTAGACCTGCTGTTCTACAACACTCCCTCTCACCTGCAGTGTCCCGCTTCGGTCTGTACTTAGTCCAGTGCTTTTCATCCTGTACATGTTCCCCCCAGTCATATCATCAGCCACTATAGAATATCACTCCATTGCTACGTTGAAAACACACAGTTGTACCTCAAGACAGATTCAACATCATCATCAGCATCAACACCACTCTCACTCACCGCCTGCCTGGAGGAGGTAAAGGCGTGGATCAGTTATACCTTCCTTCAACTCCATAGCTCTAAATCTGAAGCCATTTTTACTCGGTACTCTTGAATTTACCTCAAGCACTCCCCACCAGTCCCCCCGCCCCCACCCATTTTTTTATTTACTTTTTAACTGACTGTACTTTTAAGTTTTTACTATCTACTTGTAGCATTTTGAGATTTTACAGAAAGAAAAGTTAAATGTTATACAACTTCCAATTCCAGTGAGGTTGGATCATTCTTATATTTTCTTTGTCTCCTGCTCTCGTATAGCGCAGACACTTTTTTTGCTCACTCTGCTTGCTTCGCCTCTGTTTAGATTTTTCTTGCTGATAAGCTTGTTTTTCTTCTTCCCAAAAAAATTAGGAGACTGCTAGATATTTTTAAACCTGTGGGATTGTACTTGTTGTAGATAGTCAGAAAGTTAGTCAAAGAAATACACCACAAAGTAGAGCGAGAAGCTTAGTGAGGATAAAATGTGAACCTATGAAACCACTGTCTCTAGCTAAATCTGGGAGATGAGCTCTATTCAATATCAATTCACCGTGTAATAAATCAATATTGATTAATCACATCATTACAACCTACAGTATGATCTAGACTTTAAACTACTAAATGAAACGTGGTTAACATAAAGTAGCTGTAATTTTAAATGAAGCAGCAAATGAAGCAGCAAATTTTAATTTCATGAATAGGAATAAAAAGGCAGTGGTAATGGTGCTATTTTTAAATCATTATTTAAAGAAATTATACTGGGTGATTGTAGCGCTTTTGAATAGCTTTGTTTTTTACTAAAAGTGTTTCAAATGTTATTGTTTTAATAATTTATAGACCTCCATCCATCCATTTACTACTGCTTATACAAGGTCGGGTCGCGGGGGCAGTAGCTTTAGCAGGGACACCCAGACTTCCCTCTCCCCAGCCACTTCAGCTCTTCCAGAGGATCCCAAGGCGTTCCCTGGCCATCCAAAAGACGTAGTCTCTCCAGCGTGTCCTGGGTCATCCCTGGGGTCTCCTCCCGGTGGGACGTGCCCGGAACACCTCACCAGGGAGGCGTCTGGGAGGCATCCGAATCAGATGCCACCTCATCTGGCTACTCTCGATGTGGAGGAGCAGCGGCTCTACTCTGAGATCCTCCTGGATGACCGAGCTTCTCACCCTATCTCTAAGGGAGAGCCCAGACACCCTGCGGAGGAAACTCATTTCGGCCGCTTGTATCCGGGATCTTGTTCTTTCGGTCACGACCCACAGCCTGTGACCATAAGTGAGTGTAGGAACATAGATTGACCAGTAAATTGAGAGCTTCACCTTTCGGCTTAGCTCTTTATTTACCACAACAGACCGATACAAAGTGTGCATCACTGCAGACGCTGCACCGATCCGCCTGTCGATCTCCCCTTCCATTCTTCCCTCACTCGTGAACAAGACCCCAAGATACTTGAACTCCTCCACTTGGGGCAGGATCTCATCCCCGACCTGGAGAGGGCACACCACCCTTTTCCGACTGAGGACCATGGTCTCAGATTTGGCGGTGCTGATTCTCATCCCAGCCGCTTCACACTCGGCTGCAAACTGCTCCAGTGAGAGTTGGAGATCACGGCTTGATGAAGCCAACAGAACCACATCATCTGCAAAAAGCAGAGATGCAATACTGAGGCCATTAATTTTATCCATAAAGTTATGAACAGAATCGGTGACAAAGGGTTGCCTTGGCAGCGTTCAACCCTCACCGGGAACGAGTCTGACTTTCTGCCAGATGTGCGGGCCAATCTCTGACTCCGGTCGTACAGATACCGAACAGCCCGTATCAGGGGGTTCGGTGCCCCATACTCCCGAAGCACCCCCTACAGGACTCCCCGAGGGAGACAGTCGAACGCCTTCTCCAAGTCCACAAAACACATGTAGACTAGTTGGGCACACTCCCATGCACCCTCAAGGACCCTGCCAAGGGTGTAGAGCTGGTCCACTGTTCCACGGCCAGGACGAAAACCACACTGCTCCTCCTGGATCTGAGATTCGACTTCCCGACGGACCCTCCTCTCTAGCACCCCTGAATAGACCTTACCAGGGAGGATGAGGAGTGTGACGTCCAGAGTCGAGGTCAGCAGCGCCCCATCCCCTCTATTAATTTTAAGTTTAATTGTTAACTAATGTCTCGGGAAGGGCACCACGTCACCTTTTATAAGTATCAAATTTAGGAAAAATGACGAGGAACCTTTTCATCAGTCTCGTAATCTGAAGGTTGCTACACTATGAAATTTTTAGTTCTAGATGACAGAGGTTTACTTAAAGTCAGAACATCCATCCATCCATCCATTTTCTGAGCCGCTTCTCCTCACTAGGGTCGCGGGCGTGCTGGAGCATATCCCAGCTGTCATCGGGCAGGAGGCGGGGTACACTCTGAACTGGTCGCCAGCCAATCGCAGGGCACATACAAACAAACAACCATTCGCACTCACATTCACACCTACGGGCAATTTAGAGTCTCCAGTTAATGCATGTTTTTGGGATGTGGGAGGACACCGGAGTGCCCGGAGAAAACCCACGCAGGCACGGGGAGAACATGCAAACTCCACACAAGTGGGGCAACGGATTGAACCCGGGTCCTCAGAACTCTGAGGCTGACACTCTAACCAGTCACCCACCGTGCCGCTAAAGTCAGAACACACACTCAAAATACAACCAAGAGTGGAACTTTATGGTATATTTAATGACATCTAAAGGGATCTAAAGGGGAACCCACAAAAGGGGTCTAACTAAACAAAGAAAATAACACTAAAAACGGAAAAAAGGAGGAAAATCAGCATATGAAAAGGGGAATAGAACATCGTGTGTTGGACTAAAGTTGGAAACGTGAGCACTTACTGTGTCCAGTGCGGACGAGAGAGAGATAGAGGACAAAGTTGTGATTTTGTCTGAAGCTAGTAATTTCCTCAAAATTATTAGGCACTAATATTGTAGTCTGGCAAGGTTGCCGTGTTTACTCACAACCGTAAATTCAAGCTGGTGGGTGGTAGTCTCTCTCTGGAAGTGGCTCAGGTAGCAGACGAAAAAGATGTAGAAAAATAAAGCAAAATAAAAGAGGTGGGAGAAGAAAAATGGCTGGTCGTCACGCCTTCTTGGGAGAACCGGACGTCTCTCTTCCTGCCTCTTTTTGTGGCTCGTTGGCAATTTCAGAGCGATCCCGTTTGGCTGGGAGTGTACCTGGTACCTTCATAGTAACTGCTCTGATCGCTTAGCGGAGGCCCACTGTTAGGCTGGGAAGCCATGTCGGTTCTATCCAGGCTCGCGGTTACCATGCCATGTGCCCGCACAAAAGAAAGGGGAAATGGGGGAGGGGTGGCCAACGGCTAGCCCGCCTGGGGACCTGCCAACAAGGTAAGAGATGAAAAAACACAAGACTAGAGGGAGAAGGTGTGAGTTAAGAGTTAAAAACCCCAGAGGCGGGGCGGGGCAGATCGGTTGCTTATTATTCAATACAACATTTCGTACTGTTTGATTTAAAATCATGAGGAACAGCTTTCAAAATCTTGAAGAGGACCTGTAAAACTGACAATAGTGACACAGACACCAAGGCATACATTTGTAATATTTCTACAGAGTTCATAAGATATCAAAACGGACATGTTACCTCCCGTTAACAAACATCAAAGGCCAGTCCACGGGTTTGAGCTTGCAGTTCCTCTCAACGCCAGGGGGTGGCGCCTTACTTCTATTTTCTATTTCTGTTCTATTTTTTAGAAAAAGCTTAATGGCAGCTACTTTAAGAACTTTAGGAAACTCACCTGACTGAAGTGAGCAATTGATTATTTGCTGCAAATCAGCTTGCACAGACTTCGTAAAAAGTCAGGTGGTATTGAGTCAAGACAGCTCGTTGATTGTTTCAGCTGCTGAACCATTTTCTCTATAGTCTTTTGGTCAACTGTATCAAAGTTTCCTGGGTGGCTACAGGTGTAGTATCATTTTGTTGATTTGTGCTGATATTTAACCTGATGGATTGTAATTTTTTCACTAAAATGACAAGCAAATTAATTGCATTTATCAGCTGTTAGGAGTTTTGGAGCTATCTGATTCGGGGGGGCTGTGAGCTTGTCAACTACAGCAAACGAGTATTGCTGAAGTTCTTACTGATGATTTCAGAAAGGTTTTGCTGTCTAGCCCTGACTAACTCTTGGTTAAAATTACAAAGACTTTGTCTGTAGGGGTCAGTCAATTTGGAGCTTAGTTTTCCCACACTTTGATTTAGAGGTCTTTACCATCATAGTGCTCCTCCACAGTGTTCTAGGTCACCTCAAGATTTTAGTCTTAGTTTTAATAGGAGTGACAGCATTCATGACATTAGACATTTTCCAGGTGAAATTATCCAAAAGTTCATCAACTCAGCATTCACAGTTTGTGGCACAGCAATGGTCTTCATAAACTTAGTGGTGGTACTCTCATTAATGTACCTTTTCTTAATAGACATAGAGGTTGTCTGAATTTTTGGAATAATCTGTAATTCAAAGAATACACAAAAGATTGTCAGAAATAGCCATATCCTTAACGTCAATTGATAGAATTTCAACATCCTTATAGATGACCAGGTCTAAGATGTGAACTTGAGTGTGGGTTGGACTCTTAATATGTTGAGAGAGGTCAAATGTGTCTAGTATAGCAGCGAGTTCTTGCGATTTTTTTTCACCATGTTATTGTCAACATGAATGTTAAGGTCTTCCGTTATGACAAAATAGTTGTAGTCAGTACAAATAACTGACAGCAGTTCCGAAAAATCCTCCATAAATTTTCTATTGTATCTTGGAGGTCTATAAATTATTAAAACAATAACCTTTGGGTCACCTTTAACTAAAAAACAGAGATATTCAAAATAGCTCAACTCACCCAGTATAATTTCTTTACACTGAAATAATGACTTAAAAATAGCACCATTACCACGGCCTTTTTTTCCTATTTATGAAATTAAAATTTGCTGCTTCATTTGAAATTACAGCTACTTTATGTTAACCACATTTCCTTTAGTAGTTTAAAGTCTCATACTCTAGGTTGTAATGATGTCATGACACGTCCTTTTTTTCCCTATTCGACATTTGTTCATAAAATTTAAATTGGCTGGTGTTCCCTCATTTAAAATGGTATAACAGCTACTTTCTGTTCCACATTTAATTTAACAACAAAAAGTCCAGACCATATGTTATAATGATGTCATTAATTAACATTAATTTATTACCCAGTGACCTGATATTGAAAAGAGCTAGTCTCGCAGAGATAACTGGAGACAATGATAGATAGATAGATTCACATTTTATCCTCACTAAGTTTGTAGTTCTACTTTTTTTGTGACATATTTCTGTCACCAACTTTCTGTCCCTTGTAATTACAGGGATGAAAAATGCCTGATCTCCATAAGGGTCTGACTTATTCTGGAAAAGACCCCGCAGATATCAGTCAGATACGCAGATAAGATTCTTCATGGGTGGAGGAAGGGCCCTTCGCATCTAAGATAGCTACCCTTAGAAAAAAAAACGATGGCGGCCCATCTAATTTTCCAGGTCACACTGAGAGCAAGCGCATCATCAGATTTACTTCAAACTTCACAGAAAATAATAATAATAATAGTGAACCACATCCACATAATTTTCTTTGTGTCCAAATGCTATAAACGTGTGATTTTGGAAACACTTTTTGCAGTAACGTAGATCACAATGTAAAATCACCCCATAAGATTCTGAAAAGTTTTCCTGTAGATGTCATCCTATCAAGTGAGAGGTCTGTCGACATTCTTTTCGTTGTTGTCGTAAGTGATCTATTGAACAGGGGGGGGGGTAGTGTGAATGTCCCCTCTCCAGTACCACAACCAGCAGCTAGGAGCACGGCCTGTGGTTGTGGCTCCATGTAAGGAATGCAGAGGTGTGGTTCGAGGGGGTACCTTTGGGCAAAAAGCGGCTGGGGAACAGGACCAGGAGGTACATCCACAGCCTGTGGAATAGAGGTTGGTTTAGGGGTTCCGTCAGGCAGGGTGGGACCAACATTGGTGTTGGTCGCTGTCTCTGTGGGGACTACTGTAATGGTGTGGGCCGATGAGTAGCCCGGCTCTGCCGGTCGCTTAGACATCTGGACGATGTGACCATCCAGGGGCCTGGGGGCACTCCCGGACCAAGTAGCCCGGTTGTCCACAGCCCTAGCTGTGGTCTTAACTGTCATCCTCCTTGTAGTGAGGCTGCACAAACCAGCTGAGTTAGCTCCTCTGCACAGGCAGGTACAATTGTGTCCATTACAGCCCCACCTGCAGCCCTCACCCTCGGTGAATCATCCACTGCGGCCACTGGGGAGCAACACACAGCATCTCCCTCTCTGACGCAAGCTGGGCAGGGATGAGTCCGTAATATCTATACACCCAGGTCGGTTGGACGCAAGCGCCTGGAAGAAGTGGTGCTAGGTTAATTCACTTTGGATGGCAGGAGACATGTGGGCATTGGTGTGGTGAGCCAGCCCTTTAATCCCATGAGCAAGATCTCCCCATGTTGTCTTTTTTGGCTGCGCAATTCAGAGCGGAACAGGCTGGCTGCAGTGCAAAGTCCAAAACGCGTCTGGAAAAAATAATACTATCCAGCTTCTGTCAAAATGATGGATGGCCGGAAGTGACATCATCATATTCTGGAAGTGGCGTCATCATTTGTTGCCAGAAGTATGCCAGAAGTGGCATCATCATCGGTTGCCGGAAATGTGCCGGAAGAGACGTGATTGTTTTTTGCTGGAAATGCACCGGAAGTGTACTGGAAGTTGTGTTGTGTGTTGTTGCCGGAAATCAGGGTGGAAGGTGCGAAAGTCCTGAACGTGTTCGGATATGTTCAGAACAAGTTCTAGACTTGTCTCGTTCCCCCCACCACCCACCATAAACACCCCACCCTTCTTTTTTTCTCCCACTCTGAAACATGCCCGAACATGCCTAAACAATGACATGACATGATGAAAACTATGATTCAAGCCTTACAATGAGAACAGTTCCGCAACTATGATCAGCGAGGCGTGTGTCAGTATCATCCGAGGATCTAATCCAGATACAACCTGTAAATATCAGTTGTTTCAGGGTTCAACAACCTCCGACAGAACTGCTTCAATGTGAATGGTGTCTGAGTTCTGGCGAGAGTGTCTCTACATGGGGTTACAGATTCTATCACGAAATTCTTCTGTACATGAAGAATCAAGACCATGAAAATGCTTTACCGGCCAATATGGGGACATTGAATTCCAATTATTGGGCTGTATTGAACCAGGCCGTGCCAGAAGTCATCATGAAAACTATACACTCATCAGAGGCGTGGACAAACCTATCTATAGTATGGAAATCTAGATCTTCAGCATGTGGGGATTGGTTTTTCGATGTTAAAATAAAATTAATCGAGGAGAAGGAGGAAGGTGAATGTGTGAAGCAGTCGGATTTAGAGTTTGCATTATCATCCTTCAATAGCGAATGTAGAGTGTTTTACAACATCTTAGTCTTACCATTGAGTGAATGGTCTGAAAAAAAGCACTCATTTCCAAAGACATCTCCTCCCACTTTACAACCAGCCGTCAATGGAAGAACATTGTGAGTGTCAAAAGATAATTATAATTTCCATAACTACGGCGCTAATCCAACCCCTAGCACTCAAAAAAATATAAAAAGGTATGACTCAGCACGCACACCAACACTTTTTCTCTGGTGCAACAAACCCTCTGTAAGAAGGAGAATGAAGGCAACGAGCTCCACTCCGAGGCGTCTGGCGACCCGTTGGGAACACCTCGATAAGGGAGATTACTATTTAAGTAAACACTTCTATCATATCATACCAGACATCTGCACAGAACACTTTCTACCAAGTATTCATCCACCATCCATTTTCTGAGCCGCTTCGCCACACTAGGGTCGCGGGCGTGCTGGAGCCTATCCCAGCTATCATCGGGCAGGAGGCGGGGTACACCCTGAACTGGTTGCCAGCCAATCGCAGGGCATATAGAAACAAACAACCATTCACACTCACATTCACACCTACGGGCAATTTAGAGTCTTATTAACGTAGCATGCATGTTTTTGGGATGTGGGAGGAAACCAGAGTGCCCGGAAAAAACACCAAGAATTCACTATATGTTAAATCTATGTCACCTGACAACGGATATAAAGACTGTCAAACTGACCAGATTTGAGGAGTTGGATGGCAACAGACACAAGCTGGTGGTTGACGACGAAAAGCGGAGTTTGCTGGAGAATTACATCAGTAATGGGGAATCTGTTGAGAAAATGTTTGACTCCCCGACAATATGTGGGGTTTGACATTTTGGATAGAACCATCAGGTACACAGCAACCTCAGATAAAGACATGGAAGTTGAAAAAAAAATTGTTAATTATGCAAAAAGTCAGATTGGTCTCAGTGTTATTGTTCCAACAACCGTGGGAATCTTTTGTAGACCAAGTCATATCTGAGCGTGATTCATGTTTGTCTGACACATTTAAAAACATTTTGCAAAGTTGGGAGGTTGATATCGGAGTAGGTCACTTGCTGGCTCTTTTCAGTTTGATCATCAATACCCTAAAATACCGTTTGCAAAACAACCAACCTGTGGACATACCCTATGAAATGATGACTTTCCAAGCTGCTTTAGAGTTAAAAGTCCATCCTATGGTGTTATCTGAGACATTTACGATTATCAGATCGTAGACCTCAGCTCTTACGTATTTTTTTCTTTGTTTTACTAAGACTGCATGTTTCATTATTACCTTTAGAACCTATGTAGACATGCTCTTTAGAACTTTATTCACTTGATTTTATGTGTGAACCAATAAACAACTTAAAGCCCTGTCTGTGTGTGGTAATAAATACTTTTACAAAACAGTATTCTACATCATATGTGACCATGAGTGAGAAGAGGTACATGAAAAAGATATATTACAACATAGCCCACGCAGCAACCTTTGGAGGTGTAGATCGCCTCCATACAGCTGTGCAGCAGGAAATGGAACGAAAAGTAAATCGGGATAAAGTCAAAGAGTTTTTAGCAAGTCAAGATGCTTACACCTTGCATAAACCAGCCAGAATTAATTTCCCTAGAAATAAGAGTTTTTATTTCCAGACCTCTAAATCAGTTCCAAGCCGACCTCTGTGACATGAAAGCTCTAGCAGAGTACAATGATGGATTTAAATATCTACTGACAGTCATAGATGTGTTTTCTAAAAAGGCCTTTGTTCGAGTCTTGAAGGATAAGACAGCTCCGGAAGTCGTAAAAGCATTTGAATCTATTTTATTAACTAGCGGTACACCCAAAAAGCTACAAACTGATGAGGGGAAAGAATTCTTTAACACAAGTTTTCAGAATTTCATGGTATTATTCATTTTCCTACAGCAAGTGATCTGAAAGCCTCTGTGGTAGAAAGGTTCAACAGGACTCTGAAAACTAGAATGTGGTGATATTTCACAGCTAAAAACACGTTATATCGATATTGTACAAGATCTAGTCAATAGTTATAACGAAAGCTATTGAGGTGGATTTTTTCACCTGTGGTTCCGAGTCGGCGGTCACCCGGGAGAACTCCGACATCCGTCGGGCATGGGATGAATGAAGACTTCGAGACACTTGGCGTTTGGGCTAATTTGATTTATTGAACAAGCCTTCGTGTCATAACAGCTGCTTACATTGCCAGAACAACGAAAAAGCCCCCGAAAACACCTGGATCTAAGTTTATCAAGGTTTCCTTTGCTGGGCGTGGCATTAGTGCCTCCCTGGGTGCACCCGGAAGGATGGTGCTCTCATGACCATATTTGGAGTGTTAAACTGGCCTCCATGTTGCGCTTTGGGGGCATGAAGTAACCCTACCGGCCTGCTGGCATCTCTTAGTCTATAATGAAAAACAGTCCTCTTTGAAGACCGGGACGCCTGTTGTAAACCTCAGACAGGTTTCGGTCAGGGAGGAGCAGGAAACCCCAATAAACATATAGCTGGTTAAAAGACGTCCTTTGATGTAGAATTACAAAGAAAAGATAGTTGGTGTGAATACAGGTCTCCAACCATTTGACCCTTGCAAAGGAACTCTGATTGTGTTACTATTAAAATATACTACACTATAATAAAAGTATCAAAATGAAACCCAATGAAGTGCATTCAGCTAATACTTTTCAAGTTTTTCAAAACCTGTACGGTAACTTTCCCGTAGGCGTTAGTGAGAGATTAAAAATGAAACTTAAAAAAGAGGATATTGTAAGAATATCCCAATTGAGAGGTGTTTTTGACAAGAAATATGAGCAGAGCTTTACAGATTAATTATTTACAATTGCGGATTGATATAAACCCTTTCAATTTCGCCATCATAACTTGGAATATTTAGCTCTATGTCAAGAGGGTCGACAAATTCCAGCCAAAGCATTCCAACCTCATTTTAACGCCGGCAATGCTGTGCGCGAGTATCATAACCTTTTTATAGCTACAGGTCGATATCTGAAAGACCAACCTCTCTGTATTGATCGTGAAGAGTTTCTTCAAGGCTACGCTCTTTATGTTTAATTTGAACCCTAACGATGACACGGGGGCTCTAACCGGCAGTTTAAGGTTAGAGATGAGATTCAGAATACCCCTCCCCCATACTACCACTCTCATCGTGTACGCTTGCTACAACTCTATTCTCGAAATAAATTTAAAAAGACAGGTTTTGGTGTATTATTACTGAAAAAATAAACGGACGTGATCTTGAAGCCCTTATGAAATGCCTGCAAGGCATATTATTTGGCAGCGTGTATGCTTCTGACGAGTTACAATTTTTACAGCCTACGCCCCCGTATTCTACATCGTCAATACTCATCCGAGAAACCTACCGGGAGAACATTGGTTGGCTCTCAACTTAGAAAAAGATGGGATAGGTAATTTTTTCGACGGATTCAATTTTTCCCCCGAATTTGAATATTACCCACAGACTATAAAATCATTCTTGGAAGACCATTCTGAACGTATATTATACCATAACCGTTATCTGCAACATGAGCTGTCAGTTACTTGTGGTCAACACTGTGTTTATTACTTGAGCAGTAGAGGCTGTGGTCTGTCTTATCAAGATGTAGTGGCTTGTTATACCGATGATGTAATTAAAAATGATGCAATGGTATCTGAGTTTGCTAGATGTCATCAGCTTTATCCACGCCCACCATGCGGCGGTCAGATGTCATGTTCTTTTCAAAAAAAATTTTAAATGCCATTGTCTGTAACCATTTTGTTGCTTTTCGAACATTTTTATTCAATAAAAAGACAAGAAAATGTACAAAATACGTTTTGTCTCATTATTAAATAATAACCATCATTAAGGGGAAAAACCTATCCGCTTTACTGTCACGGCGGGTCTCTTCCTTTGCCCCTTTCTCTTTTTACTTCCCGATGTGGTTAATTGCTCCGGCATATCATTCTGATGAGCTACAATACCTTCGAGTTTCAGTTGTCTAAATTGATGACACGCTTGGGGGTTAGAAATAGACATCTTGGGGATGTTGGTTCTGTCATATGTGTGTGTGTTCCGGGTTTTGTCTTCACCCCCTGTTTCACACACACCTGCTCATGTGAGCATCTTCATCACCTGTGCCTCGTTCACCCTAATTACCCCTTGTATATAACCTCGTGTCTCATTTCCTCTCGTTGCCAGTTCGTTGTACCTTGTCGTCGCGTTCCAGCATTCCTTGTTTCCACGTCATAGATTCACAGTAAGACTTGACCCTGTTCCGATTATCGACCTTGTCTCTTTGCCTCATGTTTTTGGATACTGTTGCCTCTCTTGGATTGCCTGCCTGTGTACCGACCTATGCCCGTCTATTAAACCTCTCTTTTTGGAAACTGTCAATTTGTTTTGGAGTCGTGCATTTTTGGGTCCTATCCTCTGTTCCGTTCATGACAGGTTCAGGTCTGCTTAATCGATCCATTTGTTGAGGAGTGATAAGAAAAATGTTTTGAGTGCTTCTCCCACTAATTATTTTAACGCTATTAAGCCACTTATTATTCCGCCTAGGACACTCCCCAGAACAGGTGCTCGTGCAGCTACCAACGGGAATACAAAACCACCCCGTTGTGTTAGAGCACTGCGTTTCTTTTTCAGGCTTGTTTTTTATCAGCCAATAGTCTGATAATTCTCTTATTTTTTCAATTTCTTGTACTGTGAAGGTGAGAGTGCTATATGACCTTTCAAAAGATTGAAAGCGATTTCGCAGAAAGCCTTAATCAGATCCGGTGGACTATATATATATATATGTCAATATGTCTTTACGCCTCTTTGGTGTGGCGTGATACAGAGCTTTGAGAAGTGACGCATTTCTTTTTAAAAGCGTAGACATGTTAGCCACTGGTCCTCAGATGGAATTGTTCTGGACAGGTGGGAGTTAAATCTACTAATAAATACCCATGGGCCTCTTGGCGTCTTCATAGCTCTCTAAAAAGTATTTTTTTCTTTGAAGGGAAAATCTGATGAGCCAAAACAGCTGTTTGTAATTTATCTCTAGGATTTTTAAACAGTATCATGTAATTAGAATTTATGCTGATGGTCCTGCTGTACTTGCCTTGATGGAACACATTTTGTGTCAGCATTATAACACTCATGTTCTTATAATGCCTATACTGCGTGAATATTTTTACCACCTCCAGATGTTCTGAGGCTTGAAAGATGAGGTCATCAAGGATTATCAGATGGCTTTGTCGAGCTGGAAACAAGTTTTCATCCTCAAAAGAAGCAGGCAGACCTTTGATGAATTTGATCTTTTTATTCCATTCTTGAAGTTCGTTGTACATGGGTTGAAAAGAAGTATAAGTCCACACAATGTTGTCGGGTTAATTTTTTAATACAAGATTACAATTTTCCACGACACTTTTTACAAAATATGTTTTCCCACATCCGCTTGGTCCTGATATCAGACAGGAAAAAGGAGGTTGTAACCTTGGGTCAAAGTCTGAGCCGCTTCTCCTCACTAAGGTCGTGAGCCAGCTATCATCGGGCAGGAGGCGGGGTACACCGTGAACTGGTTGCCAGCCAATCGCAGGGCACAAACAAATAACCATTGCCAACAGGCAATTTAGAGTCTCCAATTAATGCATGTTTTTGGGATGTGGGAGGAAACCGGAGAGCCCGGAGAAAACCCACGCAGGCACGGGGAGAACATGCAAACTCAACACAGGCGGGGCCGGGGATTGAACCCCGGTCCTCAGAACTGTGAGGCTGACGCTCTAACCAGTCGTCCAACGTACAAATTATGGTGGAAAAGTATTTGGTCAATAACAAAAGTTCATCTCAATACTTTGTTATATACCCTTTGTTGGCAATGACAGAGGTCAAATGTTTTCTGTAAATCTTCACAAGGTTTTCACACACTGTTGCTGGTAATTTGGCCCATTCCTTCATGCAGATCTCCTCCCGAGCAGTGATGTTTTGGCCCTGTTGCTCGGCAACACAGACTTTCAACTCCCTCCAAAGATTTTCTATGGGGTTGAGATCTGGATCTACCACTGCATTGCAATCAGATTCAAGTCTGGACTTTGACTAGGCCACTTCAAAACCTTCATTTTGTTTTTTAAGCCATTCAGAAGTTGACTTGCTGGTGTGCTTTGGATCATTATTCTGCTGCAGAAACCAATTGCGCTTCAGCTTGAGGTCACAAACTGATGGCTGAACATTCCCTTTAGGATTTTCTGTTAAAGAGCAGAATTCATGGATGCATCAATCACAGCAAGTTGTCCAGGTCCTGGAGCAAAGTTGAGACCATCACACAACCACCGCCATGTTTGACTGTTGGTATGATCTTTTTCTGAAATACTGTGCTACATTTATGCCAGATTTAACGTGACACACATCTTCCAAAAAGATCAACTTTCATCTCGTCAGTCAAAATAATATTCTCCAAAATGTCTTGGGAATTATTCAGATGTTTGTTTGTTTTTTTGCAAAAGTAAGACAAGCCTTTATGTTCTTTTAGGTCAGCAGTGGATTTTGCCTTAGAACTCTGCCATGGATGCCATTTTTGCCCAGTCTCTTCCTTATTGTTGTGTCATGAACACTGACCTTAACTGAGGTAAGGGAGGCCTGTAGTTCTTTTAAAAGTTGTCCTGAGTTTCTTTGTGGCCTCCTGCATGAGTCACTGCTGTGCTCTTGGGGTAACATATATATATGTATATAATATATACACACACACATATATACATATATACACACACACACACACATATATATATATATATATAGATATATATATATATATATATATATATATATATATATATACAAATATATATATCTATATATATATATATATATATATATATATATATAGATATATATATATATCTATAGATATAGATATATATATATATAGATATATATATATATATATATATATATACAAATATATATATAGATATATAGATATACATACATATATATATATATATATATATATATATATATATATAGATAGATATATATATATATACATATATATATACATATATATAGATATATATACATATATATATATATATATATATATATATATATATACATATATACATATACATATATATAGATATATACATACAGATATGTATGAGAGTAGCATCTGCTCCATTTGCACACTGATTGAGGAGTATCTGTAACATTTGCACAACCATTGTCCCAGATTATCGCACTACTCGTCACTTTAAACCGCATACACTCCTTGAAGTCTCAGCGCCCTTTGCACAATGGTCATTGCACCGGACTATTGCAATATTAGTCATTCGAACTGCTCTAAGTGCTTGAGGACTCTGCATCTTTTTGCACAATTGTCAAAAAAATAAATAAAAAATGTACCGGCATTACCAGACAACTAGCAACCCTTTACTGCTAAGTGACTGTTTTTTTTTGTCAATGTCTTTCTGTCTCCAAAATGTTCTGTAAATTGACTGTCTGTTGTCGTACTAGAGCGGCTCCAACTACCGGAGACAAATTCCTTGTGTGTTTTTTGGACATACTTGGCAAATAAAGATGATTCTGATATATACATATACATACATACATACACATACATACATACATACATATATATATATATATATATATATATATATATATATATATATATATATATATATATATATAGATAGATAGATATATAGATATATATATCTATATATATATATATATATATATATATATATATATATATATATGTATAAACACACACACACACATATATATGCATGTAAAGTGCTACGAATAAGTATTGGCCGCCTTCTCTAATTCTTATATTTTGGCATAGTTTCCACACTTTAATATTTAAGATCATCATACAAATCTAAATACAACTATAGACAACTATAACCCAAGTTAACATAAAATTCAGTTTTTAAATGGTGATTTCATTTATTAAGTAAAAAAAACAACAACTGTTCAGTTAACTTGCTCTGTGTGCAAAATTAACAGCCCCCTAAACCTAATAACTGGTTGGGCCAACCTCATAGGCAACAACTGAAATCAAGTGTTTTCTTTAACTGGCAATGAGTCTTTAACTTCTCTGGAGATATTTTGGCACACTCTTCCTTGCAGAATTGTTTGAATTCAGCAAAAGAATTGAAGGTTTTTGAGCATGAACGGACTTTTTAAGGTCATACCACTGCATTTCAATCAGATTCAAGTCTGGACTTTGACTAGGCCACTCCAAAACCTTCATTTTGTTTTTCTAAGCCATTCAGAAGTTGACTTGCTGGTGTGTTTTAGATTATCCTGCTGCAGAACCCAAGCGCGCTTCAGTTTAAGGTCACAAACTGATGGCTGAACATTCTTCATCAGGATATTCTGTTAAAGAGCAGAATTCATGGTTCCATCAATCAAACCAAGTTGTCCAGGTCCTGAAGGAGCGAAGCAGCCCAAGACCATCACACTACCACCTCCATGTTTGGCAATTGGTCTAAATCTTTTTTCTGAAACGCTGTTACATTTACGCCAGATGTAACGAGATACACACCTTCGAAAAGCTCAGTTTTCACCTCATCCCTCCATATAATATTCTCCAAAAAGTATTGGGAATCATGCGAATCATTCAGATGTCTTTTTTGTAAAAGTAAGACAAGTCTTTGTTCTTTTTGGTCAGCAGTGGTTTTCGCCTTGGATGCCATTTTTGCCCAGCCTCTTTTATTGTTGTGGCACGAACACTGACCTTAACTGAGGAAAAGGAGGCCTCCAGTTCTTTAGAAGTTGCCCTGAGTTCCTCTGTGGCCTCCTGGATGAGTCATTACTGCTCTCTTGGGGTAATCTTTGTCGGCCGACAACTCCTGGGAAGGTTTACCACTGTTCCATGTTTTCTCCATCTAAGGATAATTGCTCTCACTACTGTTTTAACCCTCTCCAGACGTGTCAGTACCCCAATGTGACCAGGGGGTGCGAGGGCCCTTAATAGTCAGCCAACAATTGTGCGAGTTCTCCCACGTAAAAAAGATGAGGCCTGTAATTTTCATCATAGGTATACCTCACCTATGACAGACAAAATGAGGGGGGGGGGGGGGGGGGGGGAAGAGAAATCCAGAAAATCACATCCATCCATACATCCATTTTCCGAGCCGCTTCTCCTCACTAGGGTTACAGGCGTGCTGGAGCCTATCCCAGCTATCATCGGGCAGGAGGCGGGGTACACCCTGAACTGGTTGCCAGCCAATCGCAGGGCACATGCAAACAAACAACCATTCGCACTCACATTCACACCTACGGGCAATTCATGCAGAGTCTCCAATTCATGCATGTTTTTGGGATGTGGGAGGAAACCGGATTGCCTGGAGAAAACCTACGCAGGCACGGGGAGAACATGCAAACTCCACACAGGCGGGCCGGGGATTGAACCCCGGTCCTCAGAACTGTGAGGCTGATGCTCTAACCAGTTAACCACCGTGCCGCCCCATTTCATACAAACAAAACAAAACACTTCTCTAATAGCCAAACGGAAGACTTTTTCCATCCGGCAGGAGCCGTCTTTTGTCATACACGACTCGTAACCTTTTCTGGAATGTTGTACTCCTCAGCTGAAAGTCTTTTTTATCACGTACAATGCTGTGCAGAGGGGTTTTGATGACTCCTGAGTCAATATCTCTAGTGTCAATGTACAACCCCAATTCCAATGAAGTTAGGATGTTGTGTTAAACATAAATAAAAACAGAATACAATGATTTGCAAATTATGTTCAACCTATATTTAATTGAATACACTACAAAGACAAGCTATTTAATGTTCAAACTGCTAAACTTTGTTTTTAGCAAATTATCATTAACTTGGAATTTTATGGCTGCTACACGTTCCAAAAAAGCTGGGACAGGGTCATGTTTACCACTGTGTTACATCACCTTTTCTTTCCGGGGTCTCCGTTGTCGTATTTTACGCTTCATAATGCGCCACACATTTTCAATGGGAGACAGGTCTGGACTGCAGGCAGGCCAGTATAGTACCCGCACTCTTTTACTACGAAGCCACGCTGTTGTAACACGTACAGAATGTGGTTTGGCATTGTCTTGCTGAAATAAGCAGGGGCATCCATGAAAAAGATGTTGCTAGGATGGCAGCCTATGTTTCTCCAAAACCTGTATGTACCATTAATGGTGCCGTCACAGATGTGTAAGTTACCCATGGCATTGGCACTAACACAGCCCCATACTATCACAGATGCTAGCTTTTGAACTTTGCGTTCATAACAGTCCGGATGGTTCTTTTCCTCTTTGGCCCGGAGGACACGACGTCCACAATTTCCAAAAACAATTTGAAATGTGGACTCAGAACACTTTTCCACTTTGCATCAGTCCATCTTAGATGAGCTCGGGCCCAGAGAAGCCGGCGGTGTTTCTGGGTGTTGTTGATAAATGGCTTTTGATTTGCATAGTAGAGTTTCAAGTTGCACTTACGGATGTAGCGCCGAACTATATTTACTGACATTGGTTTTCTGAAGTGTTCCTGAGCCCACGTGGTGATATCCTTTACACATTGATGTCAGTTTTTGATGCAGTGCCACCTGAGGGATCGAAGGTAACGGGCATTCAATGTTGGTTTTTGGCCTTGCTGCTTACGTACAGTAATTTCTCCAGATTCTCTGAACCTTTTGATGATATTATGGACCGTAGATGATGAAATCCCTAAATTCCTTGCAAGTGTACGTTGAGGAACATTGTCCTTAAACTGGTCAACTATTTTCTCACGCACTTGTTCACAAAGAGGTGAACCTCGCCCCATCTTTGTTTGTGAATGACAGCAATTCAGGGAAGCTCCTTTTATACCCAATCATGGCACCCACCTGTTCCCAATTAGCCTGTTCACCTGTGGGATGTTCCAAACAGGTGTTTGATGAGCATTCCTCAACTTTCTCAATCTTTTTTGCCACCTGTCCCAGCTTTTTTGGAGCGCGTTGCAGCTATAAAATTCTTAGTTAATGATTATTTGCTAAAAACAATAAAGTTTATCCGTTTGAACATTAAATATCTTGTCTTTGTAGTGTATTCAATTAAATAGAAGTTGAACATGATTTGCTTATCATTGTATTCTGTTTTTATTTATGTTTAACACAACGTCCCAAATTCATTGAAATTGGTCTATGATGCTATCGAAATTGACATCATGAGAACATTCATGAGTCTGCGTGACACCTTTGACCTTCATCGCATTTTTTAATTAATTCTGGTCTGATAAGCATAGCTTTTTGCACCCGCTTAAACAAACTATTGAATGCTGCCACCAGACAATTCATCTGTCAAATCCCCTAAATAGTCCCCTAACTTTAGACTTTAGACTAACTTTTATTCACCTTCTTTCACCACATAAATCAAGCTGTCTGTATTGGTGTAAAGGACTTGCTCCTGTAGCTGTTCTAGATAAGCGTACATGATCATAAGCGCCTTCGCTGTCGTCATGCATGCTCCAAAGATATAAGAGGCGGCTGATGGCGGCACAATGGTTATTGTCACGATGGTTGTACTGTACCACGGCGATCTTCTCGTTCACAAAATTGAAGTACTTGATTTCGTATACTCCAGAAAACATTCATTTGAAAAAAAATTCTGTTTTGGTTACAAGTTCAGTCTGCTTCTAATTGTCTCTTTGTGCTGTCTTCCCCCAAATCGTGTTCAGACATATTTTTGCAGTTTTTCTCCTTCCTGGAATTCCTTTAATTCGAGACAGATCTAATTGAATACTTTGATGAATCAGATAGTCATTAATGTATTTGTCCCTACCCTACTGGTCCGCGACATTAGGCGGGTAGCCTGATGTTTCACTTTAAGAAATGTGGTCACATATTATTTAAAAACGTCCGTGCACACTTTATCGAAATGCCACACCTCTGTAATCTGTGCCAACCGATAGCCCAGCTCAAGAGCCTTGGTAAATTCAAGTCACCCACACTCCGGTCAGTGCTCTTTCCTCATCATTATGCTTAGACGGCCCTTCTTGATTGTTAAGTTCACCGCATGTGCGACAGAGTGTGAATAGTAATTTGCCTTTGGCTGTTTTATGAGGAAGCACCGGAAAAAAGAGGCCGCTAGGTGGGTAAACTTTGGCTCGCATGAGCCCAAAGTACTTTTGAGGATCATCAAAATTGGCATGTATGAGGGTGGGATGCCCGATCAGATATGGACATGTACTATGAAGCGACATCTACATATAATACCCTTTCATCAGGTGCAGCTGTGTAGCGTAACGTGAACGCGCTTGTTCGCCTTCCGAAAAGAGCCTGCCGGGGAGAGAGGTTGAGGGAAGTCAAATTTACACCTCCGACAGAACTTTGCTCATGTTCCGGGGGAGACGGGGACATCGAGTCCGAGTGGACCGTGTTCCGCGCCTCCATTGCTGAGGCGGCCGACCGGAGCTGTGGCCGTAAGGTGGTCGGTGCCTGTCGTGGCGGAAACATTGTGCAATTGTAAGTGATGAAGACTTACAAAACTGGCCTTTTATTCATAGGGTCCATTGAGAAATGAAGAGACGGGGAACAAGATATATAACTTTTTAAAGTCAGGCAAGGGTGAGGTGGACAGAGTGTGAGTGAATTGCTCGTGTGTGTGCGTGAGTATCTGTGAGTGGGTAATTGTCTGGGTGTGAGCGGGTTACTCTGTGATTGAAAAATTGTTGAAGTTGGGTTTGTGTGTACATTGTGTTGTAAACATTGTTAATAAACTTTATGCGCACTTCTGTGTGCTTAGTATGTACATTGCAACAGTTAGAAACTGATTGCAATTCATTGGTCAAGAAACAAATTCATTGTCATAGTCTGTGGACCCCCTGAAATAGCCTTGGCCACACCAAGGATAAAAGTCTAGCTCCGCCACTGTATTTTAGTACTTGATTTTGTTCGTACTCTGTGAACAAATTCAGAACAGCCGCAGACCCATGCGTAAGCACAAATAATGTGTTTTTAAAAACCTAAAATACATCCTTTACCCAAAATGCACAACAAATTGATACAGTCATTCATAGAAAACAATCATTTTAATGATAAAACTAATTAGAAATTTGCTAATGAGTTGACATATTTTAACTATGAAAAGGACACCTCTTCACTTTTACCCTTGTTCCGTTTGTTTGTTTGTGGGTGTATCCACCGCTGTCTGTTGCTCGAGTTCATGCTTTGATTGCGCACCCAATTGCTTGTGACGTAACTCCGTGTGGCATGGCGTATGTTTTATGCGACTCCCAACGTTAATTTCATAAAATGCATCAACTACAAATGCCTCTTTGTTGTGCTATAAGTAGTCCTTATTATGTAACGTATGCCATGTATGCTCATTCTAGGCTCAAATAGTTTTTTTTATCGGATGTATGTGCCACATTCTGTAATTTAACTAAGAAATTAATGATGAATGATTAACATGACTTTATGTTGTCAGTTTCTGTGTTTAGCAAGCGTTCCGATTAGACCAATCTTTTAAATATCGGATAAAGATTAAGAAAGTTATTAAAGTTTTGGATCAGCCACCTCTTGTGACTTCAACCTCCGCGGGAGACGAGTCCACGGGGAAATAGGGGCGCGGTTTATGCAGATTGCAGTGCCTCCAGCACGAGCCCCTCATTTAGAATAAATTCAGATTCATTAACATAGGCACGGAGGTGCGAAAAAAATTGGCCTGTACTCACGTGTCATGAATCCAACAGTAACTGAGTATATGCTCAACCTGTTCGCAGAATAAAACATTTCTACGCATTAATTAGCAGAGGTGGGGAGAGTAGCCAAATATTGTACCCAAGTAGGAGTACTGCTACTTTAGAGTAATGTGTCTCATTCTGCTGGGGGACTTTAATGCTCACGTGAGTAATGAGTGAGACCTGGAAGGATGTGGTTGGGTAAAATTAAAAACATTCAAAATAAAGCTTGCATTCGAAGTGACTTCCTGACCACTGTGAACGGCAACGCGGTGAAATGCCCAAAATAAAGGAGGAGAGAGCTGACGAGCTGGATCAGTATGCTGCTGCCGCAGCTTGGGGGTCGGCGGAGCAAAGAGAGCGGGTGAGAGGATGACTGCTAAAATGGCTACTGAGACTGGCTTGGCCAGACTGGCTGCCCCGAGGAGGGACATGACACGCATGCGAATACAGTGACGTCCCCCCATGAAGAGCCCCATGTATGATGGCTGGGCGGATTGGGAGGCTTTTCATGCCCAGTTTGAACTGCTAGCTCGGGCAGGCAAGTGGTCTACTGAAGAGAAAGCCTTCAAACTAGCGATTTGTCTGACTGGTGATGACTGTCAAGCCTGCTGCTTCTGAGTCCGGCGGATAGGAGTGATTATCATGAAAAAAATAATACTATCCAGCGTCTGTCAAAATGGCATGAAGTGACGTCACATTGCTTGCCGGAAGTATGCCGGAAGTGACATCATCATCAGCTGCCAGAAATGTACCGGAAGTGGTGTGATTGTTTGTTGTCGGAAATGACGTCATCGTCTGTTGCCGGAAGTCTTGTCTGAAACCAGAAGCGTGCCGGAAGGTGCGACCGGATGTTGTGTTGTTGCCAGAAATCTAGTTTGAAACCGGAAGTGTACCGGAAGTTGTGTTGTTGCCGGAAGGTGTGAGCGGATATTGTGTTGTTGCCGGAAATCAGTGTGAAATGTCCTGAACATGTTCGGACATGTTCAGAACAAGTTCTAGACTTGTCTCGTTCCCCCCACCACCCACCATAAACTCCCCACCCTTCTTTTTACCACCCGATCCAGGGTGAAGGGATGTTGTGACCTTAAGGCTTCCTCCTGTTTACGTCCTGAACCAGTCGCCCATTCCCTGGGAATAAAAACAGATAAGCGAAGTCGGCACCAGATGCGTCCAATAAATGTTATTTCCGACCAGCATATACGTGGTGTTAGAGCAACATCACCTACAGATCGAGCAATGGCATTATCTACCGTTGTTTTTCAAAATCGACAACGCACATGGGGTCGGCTTACCCGGTCAGAAATATATCACCCAAATACTGAGTTGTACAACTTTAAAAGACTGAGCTCTGAGGACTCAGCACCACACCTACAGCAGACAATTTACCAAGTAGATCGCAAGACAGACAGACAAGATGGCTGGTGAGTAATTAATTATATTCTTTCAATCTTCAGTTGTTATGTATATGTAGTAGATTTTGATATCATATTCTTTACGATTCAGGACGATCAACAGCATCCGAAAACGTAACATATTTTGATGATCACCATTGCAGTTCAAGTATAATTATTTTCTCATATTCATTGCAATTGCAAACTAACACATCAACCCTTACTTTTTTTTTTTTTTTTTTAAAGCAGTTGCATCTGAAGCATCTTCCAATTATAACAGAGAAATGAGAGGTACATATGCATTAATTTGACAAGTGCCAGAGGGCTATTAGGTGTGTAGCTAACCTCTCTCCTTTTTTTTTTTTTTTAATTTCTTGCAGAATTGGTAAATAGTATTCAATCATCAGCGAAGCCGCAGGAAACTTGCTCACCTTTCACACCAGTTTATCGCGACGGGCTGTTTACGCCGCCTGACAGTGTTAAATTGGAACATTCGAGGATCGGGATTGACGACATTCCATCATTCTCGGTGCGCGGAAACTTCTGGCTTGATTCTTCACATAGTAACGGGGGGCTGCGTGCTCCTCCGCCATACCCCAGAAACCGGATCACACCGCCATTAAATGAACGACCACCTAGTTGTTACATCACACAACCGAATCAGCATTTGCCACAGGGTAAGAGTCATTCTTAGCTGCACATTGTGGCTGCACAAACACGTGCGCCACAATGGTCCCGAATCATCAGGCCTCATCCTCTGCAGAACCCTGAAGCTGGTTATAACCATAGAAGGTCACCTCAAAGCACTGTGAATACGGAGGATTTACAACACAGATGAATTGACGCCTTCATTCGAGCTATGGACTTGCTAAAATCTATGTGGACATCATAGATTCTTTTTTCAACGGTAATGTTATTTTCTTTAAATACAACTATATAACGTAATGTAGCAAGCTGATTCTAATCATATATTCCACAGGAGAAACTACTGCCGGCATGAAGATTTGATCGTGAAGACGAACCTAACCCTAAACTAACCCTCTGAGCTGTGGAGACCTACACCCGGCGGACATCTATTACGTCTCCAAGGAGCTTAAAACTTTGTCTTTTTAATATTCTTATCCTCATTTTAACCTATGTACGTTATAGGTTTTTCTCTTTTATACTCATATTAACCTAAAAAAATGTCAGGGGAAATAAGACCACTGTAGATGTAAGTTTCATATTCAAACATTCAGCTACTAAGTGGTTCCCAACTGGTTTTGCCTCAGGAGTCAGATTTTAACTTGGTCATTAAGTCGCAACTGACATTTTTTACATTCTGTAGCAACTCAAATTTATTTCACAAAAAACAGCCCAGTAATACAAAAGCCTTTATGCACAGTTGAAAACATGAAAACAGTTGATATATATGAAACATGAACAAACATGACAAATATGAAATAAAAAGGCACACTTTTTACAAATAAAATGTCTTCTTTTTTTTTGTAGTTGAAAAAGGCAGATTTCTTGAATCAAATAAAACAGACAAAATACTTAAATAAAAAGGCAGAATTTACTTGAATTACAGGTAGGCTATACCTATTTTAAACAAGCTAAATTGGTGATACTGGAGAAATTTCAGAAATCAAACTGAAATAATAAAGGTATAATTAACTTGAATTACAGTATTTATGCTTTTAAACAAGTTACACTTGTGAAGCTCATTAACAGCTCTTTTGTGATGCCCTCAAAGTTTTCTTTGAAAGCACTCCACTCGTTTGTCTTAGAAGTGTTTTTAGCTAGCCTGTTCTGCAGTGCATTATGCATGAAATAAGATTCTACATAGAAGGGAAAAAATGCAACAGCAACACTTTTTGACACTTTCGCAGTGTCAATTTTAAAGCTTTTAAACATACATTTATAGATATAACAAAGGGCAAAACGTGAAGGATAATCCCCCAACGTCCTTCACGTTATATTTCATTTAAGGCAAGAGCACAAAACAGCTCGCTGGCCGATTGTCTGCTAGTTTCATTCCTCTAAAATCACTGGAGAAACACGTAAATATAAGCAGCAAGCCGAATTAAATGTACACGTTAATGTGGAGTGGCTGTTGGAAGCTGACACTGGTCATGTGTAGAAGCTAGGAGATGTAACTTGTTCATTTGGCCATGTTTGTGTGTGCCAGAGAGCTGTTTATTGAAACACTGCATGCAGTGGGTGATGTTTTCCTTTTTACCGCCATGAGATGTAAATGTTAACTTTAGCTTGATACCCACGGCTACTAGCAAAACGATCTCCTATCCGAACACGTGTTTTTAAACAGTGACTCATTAGGACACCACCGTAAAACTTAACTTTAGAATGACGTCGTAGATTGGCTCTGTGGCAAATCCTCTTCTTCTGTGGCGATTCTTCGAATAAATGTGGATTACAACTTTTTGTGGTACAGTGCGCCAACTACTGTACAGGACGGTCTTAGCAGTCAAACGGCGTCACTGCTTTCAAAATGCAAGCGGCTATTTCGACAAGACGTGCGGTGCAGTGATATTTCAATCATCGGTGGGGGGGTCCAATCAGATTTCAGGTGTGTCCAGTGCTACCCCGGCTGCTAACATATTGAGAAAACAGGTTTGTGCGTCAAACGTGCGTACGCAAATCCGTGCATTAGTGAGTGAGGCCCATTGAGTTTTCAAAACAACTTTCAAAATCTCAAGATAAAATAATAGACTACACCACATGACCCTTTATGGTCAAATTTGCCCTGCGATTGGCTGGCGACCAGTTCAGGGTATAGCCCACCTTTCGCCCTCCCTGGGATAGGCTCCAGGATGCCCGCGACCCGAGTGATTATAAGAGGTTCAGAAACTGGATGGATGATTATCTGCTTCGATGCATGACTTAAAAGGCGCTCCATCTGTTGGCTAAACCTTCGAATTGCTTTTCATGGGACACATTGACAAAGCCTTCATGTCTTTTTTACTGTTAAGTGTTCAGTAAAGACCTAGTTGTTTATCATTTTGATTGTGTTCTTTGGTAGATAAATGTTCCAAAGTGACAATTTCACAATAATTTGATGTCTCATAATAGGTGCTGATAGATTAGGGGGTACATTATTATTAATACTATTATTTACAAGTTATACCAAGATCAAATTTATTTATATAGCACTTTTCATACATTCGTCCATGGCTTTTATCCACTCTTTTAATACTGAGTTTAATTCATAGCCTTCTGAAAGGTAACAGGGAAGTTTGACTGAATTGTTATTGTCAATGGCAACTGTATCTGAGGCAGATGTGATGATGAACTGTTTTATTATAAGATCTGGCATGCAATTGTTGCAACATCAAATGTTTTTGCTTAATATAAGCTAGAGCCAACAAGCAACCTTATGTTCACAACTTCAAGTAACGGTGCCGGTCCCACCACATAACAGTCTCTTCCAGAAGTATTGGAACGGAAAGGTCTATTCCTTTGTTTTTGTTGTATATACTGAAAACATTTGTGTTTCAGTTCAAAAGATAAATATGAAACAAACGTTCAGAATTTCACCTTTGAAAATTGCATGTTCTGTTAAGCAACAAAGACCAGAGAGCTGTCTATGGGAGAAAAGGAAACCATTTTGAAACTGAGTGAACCCGGGAAAATCAAACATTGGGCATAGCCAGTACAGCAATTTGGAGTGTACTGAGCAACAGACATCCAACAGATCAGCCAAGGGTATTAAGAGCAGTTGACAGAAACATTGTGAGAGCTTTGAAGAAACACCCAAAGCCAACAGTCTGTGACATCATTGCCAACCTCTGCAGAGCAGGGGTGAAGGTATCACAATCCACTGTTTGAAGACTGAGAGAAAAAATTAAAACACCATACCACAAGATGCAAACCACTCATAAACAAAAAGAATCGGAAGGGCAGATTGGATTTTGGAAGTCCAGAAATGAGCCACAAAAGTTTGGGAACAATCTTGGACTAATGAGACCAAGATTAACCTTTGCCAAAGTATGGAGTGAGAAAGGATCTGCTTATGATCCAACACACAAGCTCGTCTGTTAAGCATGGTGGAGGTAATGTCATGTCAAGCCCAAGGGCTTGCATGGCTGCTTCTGGAACAGGCTCGCTAGTCTTTATTTATGATGTATGTGCCTTTCGGCTTGTCCAGTTAGGGGTCGCCACAGCGTGTCATCCTTTTCCATGTAAGCCTATCTATCTCCTGCATCCTCCTAACACCAACTGTCCTCATGTCTTCCCTCACGACATCCATCAACCTTTTCTTTGGTCTTCCTCTAGCTCTCTTGCCTGGCAGCTCCATCCTCATTACCCTTCTACCAATATACTCCCCCCCCCCCCCCTAACTTTGTCTCCAAAACATGCAACCTTGGCTGTTGCACATCACCCATGTTCTTCAAAATGGGCACCAGCAGACTTTTCCTCCATTCCTCAGGCATCTGCTCACCTGCTAGAATACTGTTGAACAAGCTGGTCAAGAACTCCACAGCCATGTCTCCTACATGCTTCCATACCGCCACAGGAATGTCATCAGGACCAACTGCCTTTCCATTTTTCATCCTTTGTCTTTCTAACTTCCCCTTAGTAATCATTGCCACATCCTGGTCCACCACACTTTGGTCCTCTACTCTTCCTTTATCATTTTCCTCATTCATCAACTCATTGAAGTATTCTTTCCATCTATCCAGCACACTGCTGGCACCAGTCAACACATTTCCATCTCTATCCTTAATCACCCTAACCTGCTGAACATCCTTCCCATCTCCATCCCTTTCCCTATCATAGTCCCAACATTCAATTCTAGGCTTTGTGCTTTCCTCTTCTCTTTCTGCCTAAGAACCTGCTTTCCACCTCTCCGACTGGAGTGTCTTTGAAAATTCAGCTGGCAGCCTGGATGAATATTCGGACACTGTCACATCCTATATCAGTTTCTGTGAAGAGCTTTGTGTACCAACAAAGTCATTTCGCACTTTCAACAACAACAAAAAGCCGTGGTTCACTGCCAAACTTAAGCAGCTTCGCCAAGCTAAGGAGGACGCATATCAGAGCGGGGAGAGGGCCCTGTGTAATCGAGCTAGAAACCAGCTGACTAAAGAAATTAACATTGCAAAGAGAACTATGCAGCAAAGTTGGAAAAACAGTTTAGCACTAACGACTCTAAATCAGTCTGGCATGCATTCCAATCGCTGTTAAATACTTCAATAAAGTACAACCGAACTCAGTTTTGCTCCCGCTGTCTTTTTAAAAACATTGTTTTAGCGTGCATGCATGCTACCGTATGTTTTAAGCTAGCGTGTTTTACCATGCCTGCGCCCTATGTATGTTAAATACAGAAATAGACCTCGTAATTGAGTCTGTGCCTTTTAATAAGGTGCGCCCTATGGTCGAGAAAATACAGTAATTGAAATATATATCACCCTACCTTGTTTTTTGAACATGATTGTGATGTACTGTATCAACAACACTTTAAATCTCTCAAAAAAGCCATTTGGCGAGTGAGATGTCAGTAATCACGTTTGAACATGTACTGTATCAACAAAGCTTTAAAGCTCTCAAAAAAAATATTTGGCAAGTCAAGTCTCAGTGATCATGTTTGAACAAAGTGTCGAAACACTGCTTCGCCACTCCCCTACTTTGTTTGGTCGAATCAGATTCGAGCAGACAGGCTCGAGCCTAACATCCCTAAGTTACGGGTACGTTATTATGCAAGTGCATCTGAAAACGTAGTGCTTATCAAATCAAGAGGATTCTGATAAGCGGTACAGAAAATGGATGGTTGTACTAATGTTAGCTGAATAAATTTGGAGTCACGGGTTTCTATGTACGTCAGCAGTGAGGTGCGAATACACTGCTCGTGTATATGCTAGCGTTTGAGAGAGCCAATCACTCTTGAGGAGTAAGTGATTGGGGGGAAGCTTTCACATTGCTACAGTCATTTTTTTTCTCTCTTTTTTTATTGAAACTGAAGGGTTGAAGTAGGTTCAGGCAATGCTGCCAGCATTGGAGGCAATCCTGGGCCAAAGATCAGCACACTCCTTGGCTACTGGACCAGTGATGGCAGAACCTGAGGAAATAAAGGACAAAATAATTCACTTATCACATCTGTTGAGCAGTCTTAAGGACCAGTTCAAATACATCTATACGCATCGTTCCTTATGTAATGATATGCACCTTTAATAAACATTGCAAATTATTATGCAGCCTCCATGAGACTAGAAACCTAACAGTGGCTACAAAATTGCACCTCTTTTCAGTACAAATTACAAAATATATGCTACACGGTGCACTTCATATTATGCCACATCACAACACACGCTGTAAAACAGCTTACTGAAAAGCTCCAAAAACATGATTCTGTCAACAATTTGGAATCAACAAGTGCAATGTAACCACAACATTGCTGGATCCTAGATTCAAGTATTGGCTTTAGTCCATCTTAAAGCCAAAGATGCCATAAAACTCATACAAGCAGAAGTGCTGGTAAAATAAGGAGGATTGACAACAGGTTTTTTTTTTTCCTATGAAAATGTCCCAAGTACATCCACTTCTATGCCTTTATGTGATTCTTCCAGTCACTGTATCTGTTGACACCTAATGACACTCAGTGACACTAAGCTCAGTGTCCAGTAAGGCACTGGCTGAGCAATTCTTAAGTTTTTGTTGGAGGTGCATTAGGAAGTTTAGATAAATTAATTCCTTGCCAATGCCGTCCAAAGACGTCATTAAGAATCAATTTATTCCCTGCCAATGTCGTCCAAAGACATCAATGGCGTTTCTTAACGGAGATGGGTGGGGTCTTGTGCAGTTTGTGTGTGATCGTCAAGCCTCTGGATAACTGCAATGAGGATTAGCACCCTGTAGATGGCAACAATGCCTTGAGGTGAACGTCCCTTCCTCAGATTGAAGAAGAGGAAGAAAAGGGAGGGGGCGGGCCGGCAGGGTATAACATACAATGAGAAGAGACAAACAATGGTGGAAAAGAGAGAAGACAAAATGGAAACAAAATCTTAAAAAACAAATAAATAAATAAAACAGCAGCACTTGCAGTATTAGAAATTTATTGCGCCAAGGCAAGAAAAATATTCCTGCGAGGGATGACGCCTTGGATCATGCGGGGAATAAAGGATGATGCTAAAGCATACATATGGCGAGATGCCTTACAAAATGGTGATATCAAAGTTAGGCCATATCGGCCGGCACTAATCAAAACTACTATAACCCACCTTTCATTTCTCCTTTATTATTCACGATGACACCTGCATTGTCCTCAAAGTAGAGAAAGACTCCATCTTTTCGCCGATAGGACTTCCGCTGCCTGATTACGACTGCAGGGTGCACTATGGAGAGGGGACATTGTTAGTACAAGGTTTAAGAGTAAAAAAATTAAACTAATTCACAAACTTCCTGCAGTTTGACAGTTTGTAAATCTGTAATAGGTCAAGTTTTCATCCAATATTGCATTTACCCAATTTAAATTTAAAAACGACAATCTAAAATAAGGTATCTATTACGTTCCAGATTTTCCGGCCAAAATTGGCAACTCCCAGCTCGTCTTTAAAAAACTAATTCCTGGTATTATCCTGTTCTGTTGAAGTATAGGAGAAGTCATAAAACCCTACCGCAGAAAACAACGCAGTAGCAGAAGCCTAAAAGAAACTTTCAGCTTTGTCACAAGCACAGTAAAGTCAGTAAAAATAAAAAAGTAGAAGTCAGTAAACACATTAAAGTCCAAGTTTTTGAACATTTAAGTGAATGCAAGATTAAGTTTGAAAAATTGTTCTGTTGTATAAACGATCTTGCGGAGCAGGCAGTTGTTAGGCTTCTGATGTGCCAATTTGCCACAAAGGCAGTGTGAAAGGGGCTCATCTGGCTACAGACTTCAGGCAATAGCAGTAATCTCACTCGGTATGCTTTCATGTCACATTGGTAGTAGTGCTGGGCAATATATCGTGAAGCTCAATTTGATCAATATTTTATTACTGCTTGGTATTGAATATCAACATTAGGCAAAAAAATAAATTTATATTGTGATATCAAATTTAGGCCATATTGCCCAGCACTAATCGGCAGTCATCAAGGATGAGCGTGGCGAAGTTTTTTTTTTTTTTTTTTTTTTTTTTTTAACATACCTTTTGGTACTCACTTCCTGCTCGTCTTGTTTTCATTGGTGATCTAAAAGTAAATGTATTTACAGTTGAACCTCCGTTTACGAACAACTGCGTACGAACAATTCGTGTTACGTACAAAAAATACTTCTAGTTATATATTTTTGGGTTACGTACAAAAATTTAAATATTGTTTCATCACTGATTAAGATTAGTCAGTCACAAAGTGTCACTGTCATCTCACCCACAGTGATGAAATCACTATGCCCTTCATCGACAACTCACCCTGTCACAGAACAGACAGAGAAAGTGCTTTTTTGAAGGGGTGATATGTTCTATCATTGTATACCAGGTTTTGACTCATTAGCAACTAACAGTTTGTGGACAGATTTAGGAATGGCACTTTTAGCTGGGACAAATTTAAAGCAGATAATTGCACCGACCCACGAAAAATAGGCTTTACATGATCAGGATTTTTGGGGCCGATCACAGAGTAAAAAAAAAAAGTACAAAAATTACCTCGAGTTACGCATTTTCGGGTTACGTACAAAAATTACCTCTGGTTACGTATTTTCAGTTTGCGAATGGTCTTGGTATGGACGAACGGAAGGATCTATGTTGTTACTTGCACTGTGACGAACATTGACTCTGTGCATAACGCTTGAATGTAAAGTGAAAACTAGTCTGCTCCGCGGAGTAAGGCGGAAATCTGTTCTTGGCGGAAGTTCCGCCTCCACATCCTTGATCATCCAATCAAAAATCTAATAGCATTTGTGATTGACATGGTAAAAAGAAAAAGTCTGGTACCATGGTATGTTCGTCAAAAAATACTGTTTACAGTAGGTATGTTATTTATTGAATTGTAGTGTCTCTAATTAAAACAATGAACAGTTAATGTTGGAGTAATCACATCAAAATAGGTCTCCACGCACGCATTCACTTGGTGGAAGTTCCGCCTATACGCACATTCGGCCAATCAAATGCGACCAGCAGCCGCCACTTATGAAGACTGAAAGAGGTGCACTATCGTCACGCAAAACTTTTTCTGAAAAAGTAAAGGGCTAAACAGTCAAAATGGCACCGAAGATAAAAAAGGAAACTGCTAAAGATAGTGTCAGGATGCACTTATCACAGATGAGCAGAAATATGTGCGTTTGTGCAATCGTCATTGACTGTGAATCGTGCAATGCATTTAAGGTAGGAAACTATCTTTGTTTTGTTTTTTTGCTCTTTATTAGACTGACAGAAATGAGAAAGCGCTCAATGGTGATAGCATGATTGAGGCAAAAAAAAAAAAGAGAAATATGCAGAAAATTTGTCAACAGAGCAATTAATCTTTTAAAGGACAATGCTACAAACTTTCTGCTTTTTTTTTAACATAAAAAGTCAAGTTTCAAGTTGTGCCAACCAATGAATTAAAAAAGAAAGTTTTATTTTATTAGTTTTATTTCTTTAGAATAGTGTTTATGTTTAATATATTTCTATATTGCCCTATATTTTTCAACACACACTGTATAATTTAATTTTGGGGCTGGAACAGATTAATTGCTTTTCAATTAATTTCAATGGGGAAAATCACCTTGGTTTAATAACGTTTTGGGATAAACATGGGGTCACGGAACGAATGAAGTCCGTAATCCGAAGTTCCAATGTATTTTGCCGCAAAACAAATACACCTTGGGTAATAAGTAAGTAAACCAGGTACATTTTATGAAAAATAGTTAACCTTTAATTGTGTGACAGTTAATGTTTAAAACAATGCCATTAAATACCTGTAGGTAAAGTATTTTAAATTTGAACAATTCACAGGTCATTTCGGATGAATTTTGCAATGATTGGCACTTATTATAAATCAGTATACAATCCTGTAGAATCCAAGTTAAAAAAATGTTTTTTAATAATAATTAAAAAAACTTTTGTTACCATCAGTCCGCTTTCACTCACCCTTCTTCCTGAGCTCAGGCTTGCCCTTCTTGACTGTCGCCATCACCATGTCACCCACTCCAGCAGCAGGCAGACGGTTAAGACGCCCTTTAATGCCCTTCACAGAGATGATGTAAAGGTTCTTGGCACCTAGCAAAGATCAGAATTAAATCTGGAATTTTATGGGGCAGGAAAAACAATACTGCACTTGGGTTAAAACTTTGTAGTATCTATGCTCATGATGACTTCTCAGAGCTTCTCTCTCAAATTCAAATCACATCATAATCATATTTATCAGCTATATTGTTTCATCACTGATTAAGATTAGTCAGTCACAAAGTGTCACTGTCATCTCACCCACAGTGATGAAATCACTATGCCCTTCATCGACAACTCACCCTGTCACAGAACAGACAGAGAAAGTGCTTTTTTGAAGGGGTGATATGTTCTATCATTGTATACCAGGTTTTGACTCATTAGCAACTAACAGTTTGTGGACAGATTTAGGAATGGCACTTTTAGCTGGGACAAATTTAAAGCAGATAATTGCACCGACCCACGAAAAATAGGCTTTACATGATCAGGATTTTTGGGGCCGATCACAGAGTTAAAAAAAATAAAAAAAAATTAAAAAAATTAAAAAAACGATAACCGATCAGATCACAAGCTGGAGCAATGTGTCTATTTAAATGACTTGCTCATTTACTGTATATACTTGTGTACTTAATTGCTCAAAAGATTATATTTACAAAAAATAGTGGATCTTTGTTCATCCATTTATGCCAGTGAGGCATAGTGACAGACAGAATGAATGGTCTTCTATTAGATGGCAGGAAGTACAAACAGTATACACTTTTTGTGAAAATTTTTGTTTGTTGGTGTGCCATGAGATTTTTCAATTGTAAAATATGTGCCATGGCTCCATAAATGTTGGAAATCACTACTCGTCAGATAATGTATTGTAATCAGTCAGGTCAAACCAAGATTACAAACTGACAGAAATAATGGGTGCTAACTTACTGCAATTAAATTACTTCACACACACCAAAATTGAGAGCATGTCGGTTACAACCGTTAGTGCTAGCACTAGCTTGCTAGGCTACATAACGTTTTGTTGCCTGCTTGCGAGCGGTATCACATTAAAAGTACGTGAACATACCTCAAGCAAGCCTTAAACGAACATCCTCTGCTGAGCACCGGTGACCACCAACACGCGTTTCCCCCCCATTTTGTTCTTATAAACACACGGCACAATCCATTAGCGTTGTCATCGCCATGGTAACGAGTGTATCCGGTCGACATAGTGCAATCGTGAAAGACCAAATTTGTCTTGTCGTCTGATTCGGCCGGGCATTACGTGTTCTCTCTCCCACACCGCCGACATGTTTTTTCAAAATAACTATTGGTATCTACAGATATATATCAGATATCTACAGTACTACGTCAAAAGACATGTGACAAGACTAAAAATAAACTAGCTTTTGGATTTTAATATACTGCAAACGACAGCGACCAGGAGTAAATGTCTTTTGCGGAGCCGATCAATGATCACCGAATTATGACAAAGCCGATCAGCATAAAAAACTAATTATCAGCCGATACGGATCAGATCGGTGCAAAGTCTGCAAAACAGGATAAACACCCTTTAAATTGCTGGTCTTTGTGCAAAACTCGTCAAAAAAATGTGCATTACAATGTTTTCATTCTATATAAAGCGTTAATGTAATTTTCTATCTTTTTCCTCTTTAAAACGTATCTCAGCAAGCTGCTTTCTGTTGATCAATTATAGTTTGCGAGTTTGATGTCTTTTGCACAAAAATTACTCATATCAGACTACAAATTGTTTTTTTGGTGTTTACCAGCATGCCGACAGCATTTGATCTTTTCATAAGCATGTCCACTACAATGACTTATGTTCTTTACTTCTCTCTCTTGCTACGGGATGTCTGCATTACATGACGTTCAACAGACAGTCTGTATAAAAGTGGCGTCTTCCGGGATCACATGATGTGTTCCTGTCCAGGTGAGAGTAGTACTGATGGAGCATGGACATGTTTTAAAATAAGTGGCAACTTGGAATTAAAAATTATGGAAAATCTAATTGCAAATTTGTAGCTGTTGACAACTTGGCTGGTGGCTGCCATCTTCAAAACGTGACGTGGATGTGTTTTGATTTGCCCTCGCTCAAGTAGCACGCACGCACAGTCTTTTTTACCTCACCAGGCAAAACATATCAAACATGTTAGATATTCACCTGCTCTGCTCCCACTGACCAGTCAAATCGCCTTTGGGGTCATAAAAAACTCACGTTTTGTCATATCACGATATTGCAAATGCAATGAATCGCTCGGTACTAGAGGCAACCTCAGAAATCAGGATGAATGTGACACTGGGAGGTAGCAACAGTGTGGACCCTGGAAAAGGTTATCGATACTAAAATACAACATAGCTGAGGAGGATCAGCATCGCAGAACAGATTTGGGTTCAACCTTAGGAGGTGGCACTGTCCTGAAATTATGATAACCATTACTTCAAGCATACCAGTGTTGTCGGCACAATTAATAACTGCTCCCACTGGAAGACCCAACGAGATTCGGAACTTCGCACCGGATGAACCCCCACGTCCTGTAAAAAGAAATATTGTGTTCAGCACAGACTACAATCAGGATATCACTCGGTTCAGATCAACCTTTCAAAAAAAAAAAAAAAACATGTTCAGAGATGCCGACTTCTCAGATATTTTGTCAAGAATATTTTGATTTTGTCAGGAACATTAATGTCTCAGCCAAAACAAACAAGCCATCAGAAACGCTCGGGGGGGGGGAATGCAAATATTTTCGTTTGTGCCGGGACTCGCTCCTAAAGGGTCTATCTCACTGGCCTCGAGACTAGTTGGTGACCTAAATGTGACTCGAGTCTCTGCTGGTTGAGAAGACATCTTCGTGACGTCTCTTGGGAGTCCCCTGAAGACTAGCAGTGTCGCCAAGAAGTCGCGCTGAAATCAAACATGTTCAATTTCAGCTGAGACCTTTTGGAGACTGCTCAATACACACGAGGGCTGCAAAGAGTACTCGAATGTTTTGAGTAGAAAAAAATGCTGTAGGATTTTTTTTCCACCTCGGGGATCTGCTTATTTAAATATTAAACCTGTTCAATATTTACAACCAAAAATGTGTGTGGGGAAATCAGACTACTCACAAGTCATGAATCTGTGAATTGTGCCATGAAAGGGAATCAAGAAGCGACCTGAATAAGGAAGTGGGCGTATATAAAAACTAACATGTCCTACCAGATGTCGTATTTTGTATAAGTGGGTTCACCAGACTGCAACAAGTATTTTCCAAAGCAAGTCTAGAGCTGGGTTTACATGGAGACATTTTTGTTATTCCAATTGAAATCATTTGGATGGAAGATTTCCATCTTACATTTACATGTGATGTGATCTATTCTGATTGGATGTATAAATGTGCACTATATTTAAATCGGAACAGCCGTGTGACATGCATGCATTGATGTGAACGTCACATCATTAATCAAGATGGTCCGTCTATTTAGCACAGTAGTTATGATTGTTTTTAAATAAAAACAACCGCTTGATAAAAACAAGTTTTATATATATATCTATATCTATCTATATATATATATCCTGTTCAGCTGCATGGCCATGCAGAGTGGTGGATCGGTATGCCTTTTGTGCTGAAACGCTTTTGCTGTGCAACAGAGGAGTTTGAAATACTCCATTTATTTATTAATTATTTTTGTTTATTGAAAATGCAGCCGGACAGAAAGGGGTTTTAGGGGACAGACAGAGGGACAGAACGGACATGGGTAATAGGGGTGCAAACCACAGCAGAACAATAGTTAGTCTAGATATTTGACCCGAAGTAACGTTACAAAAGTCAAACAGTTGAGGACATGCAATAACTAACCAATAAGACAAAATGAGTGAGGACAGAAAAGGGTAAGGCGGGACAGGATGTGGGACCTGAGCAAGGCAGTGATATGAGTGTTGACGTCAGGACAGATCATGCGCAGATAGCGTGCGTCCCAGCTCTATTCCGATTGAGAGTTCACATGACGAAAATTTATTTCTGTTCGGTTTGGCAGAAGCAATTGGCCACCCCCGTGCAGCCGGCTTAGGCTTGTTTATTCCGATTGAGATGTTTCTCCGGAACATTTTCATTCGGTTTGGGCTTCTAAACCGACAACAATCGGAATAGAAGGCTCCATCTAAACTCCCTTATGTTGATGACATCACCATTCTACAACGCTTGCGCCTCCGGTAACTTCGCAACGCTCAGGAAACATTGGCGCAAACATATATGTTTGCCTGTAAAATCAACCTTCAAAACAAAAGCATATCGTAACACGGTTCACACAGCCAAAACACAAAGGTGGACCAGCTCGTGGAGCCGTAGGAAGCCCCAGAGTGCTTATTAAACGTCTCTGCCAAGTTATTTCGCGGTCTTTTTTTTTGTTTGAGAATTTTTTAACTAGTCCCAGGCCACCATCATTAACCCTCTCGTGTGTCCACTCATACACGTTACGTCGGATACACACGTATGCCGACGTTACATCGACAGAGGGGTTTACCGGTTAGCACAAATAACATTTTAGAATCATGTCACTATTTCATCTTCGAATACTCTTTACACAGCACATAGCGCAGCATTGAGAACGCTTGTCTTCCTACTTAAGCGTGAACATGGCGTTTACCGCGAGGCCTAATATGCAATCCTAACTGCTATCCAAAGTACGAAAAATTAAAAGACCAATGGAAATAAATGCAATAATAGCTCATCAATTTGATAAAGACCATAACGACTACAAAGTATCATTCGATGGGAAACGAAAAATAGCTGATGACTGCGGATTTAAAGATGTATCTTTCTTACCTCTCTTCGACATGGCTGCAAAAGGAAAAGAGGGCGAAAACAGAAGGGATTATGGGAAATAAAGAATTCTACATCCGGGTCGTGTTTGACTGCTTTCAAGAGCTGTCACATAGGTATGATGGATAGATACACCAGTGTAATGACGCTGCCCGGATAACCGATGTGCCTAAAGAGCGGCCATGTTAAGGAGGTCGACGTTCCCATAGAAGGCTTTAGATTCTAAAGTATTCTAAAGTTTAGAATAATACGACTCAAGTAAAAGTAAAAAGTACTCCTCCAAATAATTACCAAAGAGCAGCGTTGTTGTGTTGGGAAGATTACTGTGGAACTGTAGAAGTTACCTTGTTGAAAATGTAACAGGAGTGTAACTATTTCAATTACTTTCTCAAAGTAACAATTACATTTTGAATGAATGCATCAACCTTGGATGTTTTTTTCCCACTAAAAAGAGTGTATTAAAACCATATATCATTAATTTGGAATTCACCACATAATTGTTCTTTATACAAATAAATTGAAAACAAAAAATGATGAAATGTAAATACGAAATAATGAAAATTTGTTGCATGATACATATACTGTACAGCATGTGGAAAACGCGATACAGTGTTGACCAAGTGACAAATGTGCACAATTTAGACAATATGATTTCATATGATCAGATCAGTAAATGTTCCATAGAAAAGTCCAAAATTATAAATATATAAATCAATGTTCTATGTGTTCAAAAGTTTTAAAATGAGTCTAAATTTGTCAAAATCTCAGACAAACTAATCGATTACACCACAAGGTGGCACTTCGATGTCACATTTGGAAAAATATGTCATTTGAGATTACAGCAGAATAGCACATGACCAGAGAAAGACAATCACAAGCGTCAGTTTTTTACGGAGGCCCCCTGGTGCCAAGGTATGAGAAAAATAAAAATCATTGATACTCTGTTCCCTCAGTTTAGTAAACTGTACCCTCAGTTTAGTAATCTGTACCCTCAGTTTAGTAATCCGTTCCCTCAGTTTAGTAAACTGTACCCTAAATTTAGTAATCCGTTCCCTCAGTTTAGTAAACTGTACCCTCAGTTTAACAAATGTCTGGGGCTCCATATACCTATGTATTTCTGTCAAGTGAAGTAAGTTCTATTTGTATGTTATATTTTTTCTGTTGTGAATTCTGTGTATAAATTGTCATGTCGTGATATATCCTACATCCCATTTTTACAACTGAAAGGCAATATTGCTGTAGTTCGAGGGGGTTGATCATTATATAGCAGTACTTGCAGGACCGGCTACAATTATCCTGTGTGTTTCCTTTCACTTTCCGTGCTTTTAAGCATTCGCTCGCTGCAATCACGCTATCATGACAACCTTCTTATCCCCGATGTGTTGACGTTTGTGTGTTTTTTTTTCTTTCTGGCACATAGCGGCCACCAAAGGGGTCCTAGTTGAGTTGAGTTCTCGCCGCAGAAGTGAAAGTTCGCAGACAGACAAATGCGTCTGTGATGGATCAAGCAATGTAAGTATCTTGTCTGCAGTTATTCATCTTTTTGTTTCATGATAACAATTTGTTGGGGCTATTTACTGCCGTACTGAGCTACCAGATTTTCTTTTTCAACTGAATGACAAAGTTTGAGGGGGTTGATATTGGCAGTGGCCGGCTATAATGAATGCACGTTTCTCTGCAACGATGTTTTTATCGGACTTTTAAGACATTCACTGGAGTCATGCTATCATATAAAGCTCGTCTATACCCTGCATGCTCCGATTTAAGGAGTGTTCAGGAAGAGATTTTGAGCAGCCGTCTAGATATCTTCCTCATTCCTTATCACAGGGGTTCCCAAACGTTTAGGAAAGAACCCCCCACTGCCCCCTCCAAAAAATAGCAAACCCGCTCACTGAGGACCCCCCCCACACACACACACACACACTTGTTTGGATAGGTGGTTAAAGCTAAACATAACACTGACATTTTTTCTTCAATGATTTTAGCAAATGGCTGCAATGTAACAAAGAGTGAAAAATTTAAGGGGGTCTGAAAACTTTCCGTACTCATTGTATGTAGGCAGCACGGTGGACGACTGGTTAGCACATCTGCCTCACAGTTCTGAGGACGGGGGTTCATGTGCCGGCCCCGCCTGTGTGGAGTTTGCATGTTCTCCCCGTCCCTGTGTGGGTTTCCTCCGGGTACTGCGGTTTCCTCCCACATCCCAAAAAAATGCATGCTAGGGTGAATTGCCCGTAGGTGTGAATGGTTGTTTGTTTCTATGTGCCCTGTGATTGGCTGGTGACCAGTTCAGGGTGTACCTCGCCTCTCGCCCAAAGATAGCTGGGATAGGCTCCAGCACGCCTACGACCCTTGTGAGTATAACCGGTACAGAAAATGGATGGATGGGTATGTATGTATTTAATTTACAGGACATTTTTATTTCTGTTAATACAGGTAAGGAGAGGTTACAAAGGATATAAAGGATATACAAAGGTTACAAAGGATATAAAAAGTCAACACACCCCTGTTCAAATGGCAGATTTTTGAAGAGAGGGGATGGGGGAAAGTGGGAGCATATGTGGAATCCTCCCAAGGACTCAAATAAATGCCCATCAGATTTCAAAACACTTGATAAAATTGTGGACAGAGAGGGTTATTTATTTATTTGATTGGGGGGGGGGGGGCTCCAGCAAAAAAAGAGCAGGTGCTTGAGCAACACCTAGTGGGTATGTGTGCACGCGCCTGTTCCTTGGTGAAAAGTTGAAAAGGATGGAGTTGTCAGTGGTGAACTGTTAAGATGTCAGACATTACTCTACTGGTCTGGATCTGATGGCTATGCAAGTCTCTGCTGATTGAAAAGTAAATACATGCTACTTTTTAAAATAGGTTGTTATTACAAAGAGGATTATGTCTAGCCAAAAATATGGTCGTGCTCTAACAGTCAATTGTTCGAACAGTCATTGTTTCAACTATGATTACGGTATACTTATAAAAATGTACAAGTTTACCTCAATATGGACACGGAAGCTGGTTTGACCTCAGTAAAGTTTTTATGAAAGATGTTGAAACTGCTGTCAGTTTTTTTCCTTCACTCTCACTTTGCCACAAGATTACAGAAGGCATCCATCCACATTAGTAGAGGTGCGATTGTACACTTAAATGAGATGCTACTTTAATAAAAAGGTGTCAATTTTAAGTTTTTATGATCTATTATTCCGTTAACCAATTTGTTATGAGAATTATTTTTGTAACCCCTGTAGGATGAGTTGGATTCCACCAAGTAAGTGTGGAACAGCCATCTGATTCGTCCATCCAAGAACGAGCGGGTGCCTCATGGTCGGCCTCATGCAATGTTCATGGTACCTGAGCTGTATGGCACCCAGGACTTTTTGTGCCAAGTTGGTGAGGAGGACTTTATGAGGTGTGAAGATGACTGCATCCACCGCAATGATGATGCTGATGTGTTCACTCTCTGTACACATATAATGGCACAGAACAACCTTCAAGTCCCAGTCGATGGATATATGGCCATGGACAACTACCTCTACTTGAGAGAGGAGCTCATTTCACTTTTAGGCCTTAGTAGATAAAGGTGTAAAGGGTTTTAAAGTCTTATACAATTTCTAACATGTCATATCACCCAACCAATGTATGTACCTCTTAACTCCTAATGACATGCATGCATCCTCTCTTCTGGATGGTACAACACCTGATTTGCCTCTGTAATCCAGCAACCAGAATGTAAAACCCCTAGCATATTTTGAATCCACTTGATCATTTAAAAAAGCAGGTGGACATCCCAGATCCAGAAAGTAAAAATATAATGGGTCTAACCATTTATTATACCAACTGAATTTAATCACCACAATATCTCAACAGGGTAGATGAGTTCTCAACTGGCATTCTGTGAAATTCTTGAGATGCTCAGATGGATCCAAATTATGGGAGGGTTTTTATTTCCCGGACCTGGATTGTACAGTTCTCTGCCCCACCAAGCCTCTTCAGAATCAGAATCAGAATCATCTTTATTTGCCAAGTATGTCCAAAACACACAAGGAATTTGTCTCCGGTAGTTGGAGCCGCTCTAGTACAACAGACAGTCAATTTACAGAACACTTTGACATCTGTGGTCATGAAGTCCTTTGAACGTCTTGTGCTGGACCACCTCAAGAGTGTCACAGGTCCCCTGCTGGACCCCCTGCAGTTTGCCTACCAAGCGAACAGATCTGCGGATGATGCAGTCAACATGGGACTGCACTTCATCCTAGAACACCTCGACAGTGCAGGGACCTATGCGAGGATCCTGTTCGTGGACTTCAGCTCAGCGTTCAACACCATCATCCCTGAACTCCTTTCATCCAAGCTTCTCCAGCTCAGCGTCTCACCTGCCATCTGCCAGTGGATTTACAGCTTTCTGACGGGCAGGACACAGCAGGTCAGGCTGGGGGAGGCCACCTCATCCACACGCAGCATCAGCACTGGGGCGCCCCAAGGTTGTGTCCTCTCTCCGCTGCTCTTCTCTCTCTACACGAACGACTGCACCTCAGCGAACCCGACTGTCAAACTCCTTCCTCATTACTCCACTATTGAGCCTCCACCTCATTTCACCATTTATGAGCCTCCTCTTCATTTGACCTTCGATGGACAAGCTCCTCAATCTTCCGCCAAACAAGCGTTCTTTTCATGCCTCATTTGACCGGCATCCACTGATGGAATTCAGACCCTTTTTTGAATTGTTCAGAAAAAAAGGTACCTGGACAGACAGCTGTCTTCAGCCATGAAAATTTCTTTCAGCTCTTCTGGTTTGTGAAATGTTTTGTTGTTGCAGTTAATTTCACAGCATACTTTTCATTGTATATATTCTATTACATCATTATTATGTGTATTTGCCTTGATATTGCCACTCAAATTGCTGATGTATACACATTTTTGTGATCAACATATGTAGCTATAAACCTCAATCAGGCATGTAGTGAGTAATTCAGACAACGTCACAATCAGGCGGCACGGTGGCCGACTGGTTAGAGCGTCAGCCTCACAGGTCTGAGGACCCGGGTTCAATCCCCGGCCCCGCCTGTGTGGAGTTTGCATGTTCTCCCCGTGCCTGCGTGGGTTTTCTCTGGGCACTCCGGTTTCCTCCCACATCCCAAAAACATGCATTAATTGGAGACTCTAAAATTGCCCATAGGTGTGACTGTGAGTGCGAATGGTTGTTTGTTTGTATGTGCCCTGCGATTGGCTGGCAACCAGTTCAGGGTGTACCCCGCCTCCTCCCCGATGACAGCTGGGATAGGCTCAGGCTAGTGAGGAGAAGCGGCTCAGAAAATGGATGGATGTCACAATCAGTAATTGTTAATGAAAGCAACATTTAAGTTTGTTGCTATAAATGTGTGTGGTAATTAAAATAAGTTTAAAGAATAAAACCAACTGTCTTCTACTGGTTCAGGTAGCTAAACCAGCTGGAGTTCGAACTGTATTTTGACCCTTAGGTTATCCTCAGTATACTGCACATTTCTGGGAGGATGGCGCAATGACCAAGTGAAACGAGGTGGTCAAATTTACGTTAATGCACGGTGGCAAATCAGGCGGTAACAAGGTGACGAACTTAAAGCTGCAGACTGTAGACAATATCGACATAGCCTGTGTGAAATGAGTGAATTTGGCTTTCTCCACACAGAAAAAAATTTCAGATTGGAATATTTGCAGACTTTATTTTTATACAATCCGTGTACAACAAGGCACCATGGTAGTGCAACAAACAGTATTACCCTGAAACCTGCTTTATGAAAATATGCATAGTACATTGCATAAAAACTTGCAGTAAGAGCGGTTTTATAAAGGGAGGGGAAAAAACTACTTAAAACTTGCATGACAATACCAGTTAAAGTTGTGTGTAACCACACCAAAAGGGCTTCTTTTGTCAAAAACAATGTGCAAATGTAATGTAAACAATGTCAACTCAGTGTAAACAAGTAGTCACTCTGGCTGGTATGAATAGAGTCATTGCATGGACAGCGTAGCAATCAATCTGAGGAAAAAAGAAGAACATTTGTAATTCAACAAGAAGCTGTAGCAATACCTAAATAGCATGATCATCAATAATTCTGAAACATAATGAGTTAAAAGTCTACAGAGTAAAACATGTTTGTTACAGCCAGGTAGATAAATGATTGACAATAACAGAGCTCTTTTTTTCTGATCTAGCTGCCAGCAGCTACTGTATGAAACAGCTGATCAACATTTCCCACTGTTCACATTGCAAGATTGCATTGCCATATAGCACACTGTATATAACCCATACCTAATGTACATTGTAGTTCACATGACTGCCTTGCCACACACTTACATTGATTACAGAGATATTCACAAACGAGGTCATTGGTGCATGCACTCAATTACTACAGTTAGGCTATTTATTTAATGTAAAATAGTTTATGTACTTCTTGATTTACACTGTGTACTAGATTCACTACCTGGCAAAAATAATTTGTGTGCAAACTCACTTCGCCACATAAACCCTGATTACTGAGACTGATATTGCACATTTACAAACTCAAATATCAACCATATCACACTACACGTATATGAAGCAAAAACATTTTCTTGAATATACATCTCGATGAAATGACAAATGTTTACAAGGGGATACATACCTTCTCTTCAATAAAGGTGGCAATGACATCATCATCTAACCTTCTTTGCTCTTGAAGGAATTTTCGAAAATTTTAATCCATCCTGTGAAACAAAAATAAGGTTCCTGTCAAGCTCAACAATGTGCAAAATGACTGAATCTGCCCTGTGCGTATATTAGCACGTCTGGAGTTCAATCTCTGCATTCCATATTTGTAGTATAGTTTGCAGTTTAGTCTATCACACATAGCATTGGTTTCACAATTCATGTAACTTTGTGTCTTTTCCATAAATTCAGTAAATGACCACACATATTTTATGGGTATTGGCATAATCATCGTGGTCATTATCATCAGACCACAGCCTACCTGCAATTGATTAGAATGAAATGGCTTACACTTGACAACCAGAGGACACTAAGCTTCATTGAATAACCATGGCAAACTTTGAAGACACAACAAGATGAAAAGTACTTGAACTTGGCAACATGATTCTCCTAATTTGTAAAAGGGGCATGTAACGCAGACAACATTCCTCAATCAATCAAATGAATATTTGAATCTGAATGTGATTCTCTGGGTGTGTATTAGCCATATGTTTTAGCATATAATGGAGCACCTCAGCAGAACCCAGTAGCTCAGTACGGCAGTAAATAGCCCCAACAAATTGTTATCATGAAACAAAAAGGTGAATAACTGTAGACAAGATACTTACATTGCTTGATCCATCACAGACGCATTTCACTTCTGCGGCGAGAACTCAACTCAACTAGGACCCCTTTGGTGGCCGCTATGTGCCAGAAAAAAAAAACACACTAACGTCAACACATCGGGGATAAGAAGGTTGTCATGATAGCGTGATTGCAGCGAGCGAATGCTTAAAAGCACGGAAAGTGAAAGGAAACATGCAGGCTAATTGTAGCCGGTCCTGCTAGTACTGCTATATAATGATCAACCCCTCGAATTACAGCAATATTGCCTTTCAGTTGTAAAAATGGGATGTAGGATATATCACGACATGACAATGTATACACAGAATTCACACCAGTAAGAATATAACATACAAATAGAACTTAATTCACTTGACAGATATACGGAGCCCCAGACATTTGTTAAACTGAGGGTACGGATTACTAAACTGAGGGTACAGTTTACTAAACTGAGGGTATGGATTACTAAAATTGAGGGTACGGATTACTAAATTGAGGGTGCGGATTACTAAATTGAGGGTACAGTTTACTAAATTGAGGGTACGGATTACTAAACTGAGGGTACGGTTTACTAAATTGAGGGAACGGATTACTAAACTGAGGGAACAGATTATCAATGAATAAAAATTTTTCTCATACCTTGGCACCAGGGGGGCTCCGTAAATTGATGATGTGTCCATCGGCATAATTTATGTGCGTTTGGGGTGGGGACATGTCCCCTGCAGTTTTTTTTACTGTCCCAAAACAATGTAACACGAAATTAAACTGAAATAAACATGGTCTTGGACCACGAGGAAACCACTCGCCAATTACAGCAGTGCATTTGTCAAAACTGTATCGGCTGGCCCAATCACGTCGCTTAGATGTTTTAACAACTGACGTTATATCATAGATAAGAAGAGTAGATAAGACAACGTGCTGTAGCAGCTCGGCTAGGCGACGTGCCTACGTGGGAGCCATGTTGGGGAGGTCGACGTTCCCATCAAAGCCAATACATGGTAATTGAAAGTAGGGACGCAGAAACCGAGGCTTTCGGAAGCAATGAATCACTTTGAGACAAATGACCTCAAATAATTCAATGCGTCAAAGCATTTGACACCCTTAAAAAGAGCTCTATCAATTGGCTAAACGTGTATTTGTCATGAACGGAACAGAGGATAGAACCCAAAAATGCACGACTCCAAAACAAATGGACAGTTTCCAAAAAGAGAGGTTTAATAGACTGGCATAGGTCGGTACACAGGCAGGCAATCCAAGAAAGGCAACAGTATCCAAAAACATGAGGCAAAGAGGCAAGGTCGATAATCGGAACAGGGTCAAATCTTACTGTGAGTCTGTGACGTGGAAACAAGGAATGCTGGAACGCGACGACAAGGTACAACGAACTGGCAACGAGAGGGAATGAGACACGAGGTTAAATACAATAGGTAATTAGGGTGAACGAGGCACAGGTGGTGAAGATGCTCACAGGAGCAGGTGTGTGTGAAACGGGGGAAGACAAAACCCGGAACACACACCCATGACAGTACCCCCCCCCCCCTTAACGGCCGGCGCCAGACGGCCCTGGGGCCCCTGGATGCGGAACGTGGAAGTCCCGAATGAGCGAATCATCCATGATAAACGCAGACGGCACCCATGAACGTTCCTCAGGCCCATAGCCCTCCCAGTCCACCAGATATTGAAACCCCCTCCCCCTCCGACGAGACGACAACAGCCGCTTCACATAGAAGACAGGGCCCCCATCCACAAACCGGGGGGGAGGAGGGGGCCTGGAAGGCAGGACCAGAGGGGACTCCCGGGCTGGCTTGAGTAGGCTGACGTGAAAAGCAGGGTGGACCCGCATTGACCTTGGGAGCCTCAGCTTCACGGTGACAGGGTTGATGATCTTTGTGATGGGGAAGGGCCCAACGAACCTGGGAGCGAGCTTCTTGGACTCCACCCGGAGTGGAATATGTTTGGTCGAGAGCCAAACTCGCTGACCCACTTTGTAGTTCGGGGCCAGTGTCCTCCGACGGTCAGCAGCGGCTTTGTAGGACCGCCACTGGCGCAGCAGCATCTGGCGGGCTCGCTTCCAGGTCCTCCTGCAGCGTCTCACCAAGGTCAATGCCGCTGGAACTGTGGACTCTGGGGCTATGGCAGGAAACAGAGATGGTTGGTAACCATGCACAACGTGAAAAGGCGATAGACCAGTGGATGCAGAGGGGAGGGAATTGTGGGAGAATTCGACCCAAACCAGTTTCTGAGACCAGGATCGCGGCTCCTGTGAAGCGAGACTATCAGACACCACATTCTTGGGGAAACCATGGAATTTGAATACGTGATTGATCATTAACTCTGCAGTATCTTTAGCTGAGGGGAGTTTCGGGAGTGCAATGAAGTGAGCCATTTTAGAGAACCTGTCAACTACGGTGAGAATTGTGGTATTACCTTTTGAGGCCGGTAATCCTGTCACAAAGTCTATGGAAATGTCTGACCAAGGACGTTGTGGTATTGGCAGGGGTCGCAACTCCCCAGAAGGACGTTGACGAGAGGGTTTGTTAGCAGCACATACCTGGCAAGCGTTGACGTAATCGATAACATCCCTCCTAAGATTAGGCCACCAAAAGCGCTGTTCGACCACTGATTGAGTCTTGGCAATGCCTGGGTGACATACCGTTCGGTTCGTGTGAGCCCAGTGGATAACTCTTCCCCTTAAGGTCGGAACCACATAAAGCCTGTTTTCAGGGCAATCTTCAGGGCTAAGAGTGTTTTTCAGAGCCCCTTTAACCGCAGTTTCAATGTCCCAAACAAAAGCGGAAATGAAACATGACTTGGGCAAAATAGTCTTAGGGTCGGACAAAGAATTCTCTTCGCAGAAAATACGTGACAAAGCATCTGACTTACCATTTTTAGAACCAGGTCGGTAGGATAACATGAAATTAAATCTAGTGAAGAACAGAGCCCATCTAGCCTGCCTAGCATTTAATCTTTTAGCAGTTTTAATATACTCAAGGTTCTTGTGATCTGTCCATACTAAAAACGGAGTCTGTGCCCTCTCTAGCCAGTGCCTCCACTCCATCAAAGCCACCTTGACTGCCAGCAGTTCACAGTCACCAATCTCATAATTTTTCTCAGCTGGGGTCAGTTTTTTGGAGAGAAAAGCACAAGGATGTAATTTATCATCCTTGAGAGATTTCTAGGAGAGCACTGCTCCTATTCCGGCATCAGACGCATTGACTTCTACCACAAACTGCTGTTTGAGATCTGGCAAAGTAAGGATGGGAGCGGAGGTAAAGCTCGATTTAAGTTTTTGAAAAGCTGCCTGACAAAGCGGGTTCCATACAAAAGGTTTGTGTGGCGAGGTAAGATCATGCAATCACGCAGGACATCATTGACAAGGTTTTGGAAAACAGCTGGAGCGTTAGTAAGCCCAAAAGGCATTACCAAATACTCATAATGTCCCGTTGGTGTGTTGAATGCTGTTTTCCATTCATCCCCCTCCCTTATCCTGACTAGATGATATGCATTTCTTCCAGTTTGGTGAAAATCTTGGCTCCCTCCAGGAACTCAAAGGCGGTGGAGATGAGAGGAAGAGCGTACCTGTTTTTTACAGTGATCTCGTTGAGACCCCGGTAATCGATACAGGGTCGCAGGGTCTTGTCCTTCTTGTCCACAAAGAAAAATCCTGCTCCCGCAGGGGATGAAGATGGGCGAATGATCCCGGCTGCCAGTGATTCTTCCACGTACTCCTTCATGGCCTTGTGTTCCGGCCCTGAAAGAGAGAACAACCTCCCTCGTGGGGGTGTGGTTCCAGGCAGCAAGTCAACAGCACAGTCATAAGGTCTGTGCGGTGGAAGGGATTTGGCCTTGGCCTTGGAAAAAACGTCTTTAATATCCTGGTAACAGGTGGGCACTTGAGATAAATCAGGATCCCCAGATGGGGTCTGTGGATTGTCCTTAGAAACATAGCCCTGAACATCACATGGCAGCTTGAAACAGTTGCTGGACCATGGGTTCCCTAAGATAAGGTCATGATTCATGGCGTCAAAAACATGAAAACTAATGCGTTCCGAGTGAGAATCAGGAAATGTCAATGTGAGTGTTTGGGTGCGGTGAGTGATCTTGCCCATAAAACTGCCGTCTGCAGCATAGGTGTTGCGGTGGCGTTTTATTTGAAAGGTTCTAAGGTGCATACGTCTAACGAGGAGGGAGTTAAGTAAGTTAGCGTCAGAACCAGAGTCAATTAATACAGGTGTATGAATTTCTTGATCAGGAGAGCATAGTGTCACTTTAGGAAGAACCCGTGTAGGGTCTTCCTTAATTAAATTCAGACTCACCTCTCCCGTGCCCTTGCTACCGGCACCGGCAACTTTGACGTGACAGTTGCTCACGGGATGACCCAACTGACCGCAGTAGAAGCACTGCCCTTCCCTCAGCCGGCGTTGACGTTCCTCAGGGGAGAGACGGAACCTGCCCAGTTGCATGGGTTCATCCGTGGGGACGCTAGTCAGTGGGTTGAGAGCGGAACCAGGGGATCTGCCTTGGTTTGGCTGGTCACCGAGGCTCGTCCTCCAAGTGCGCGGTGACGCAGCCCTCCGCCGATCTCCATCCAGCTCGCGATCCAAAAGCCTCTTGTCGATTTTTACGGCGAGAGCGATGAGTGTCAAAGTCGGTCGGCAGATCTAGCGGGACTAAATGATCCTTGACGGCGGGGGATAGTCCTTGAAAAAAGGTATCGAGTAGCGCCCTATTATTCCAATGACTCTCAGCTGCTAGAATGCGAAACTCAATCGCGTAATCTGACACCCTGCGCTTGGCTTGTTGTAAGGTGACAAGGGAGCGAGCTGCCTCACGATCTGGTGTGGAAAATTGATAAATTTGCTCCATAGTCTTTACGAAAAAAGCTCATGAATGACACGCGGCGGAATTGCGGCTCCATTCAGCAGTAGCCCACACCTCCGCACGACCAGTCAGGTGGGAAATGACGAAAGCGATTTTTGCCCGCTCGGTGGCGAAGGAAGCTGCCTGCAGCTCAAAGTGGAGTTCGCACTGCGTGATGAACGGCTTAATGTTCCCAGAATCTTCAGAGAACCTCTCCGGTCGAGAGAGCTGTGGGCAGACAGCAGCGGCGGTGGCAGGTGGCTGCATGGTGACTGCTTCACATGGAAATACCGCGGCGGTATTGGGTGGTGTGCCAACTGCTTCCTTCTCTTGAATAATTTTCATAAGAAGTTCAAACTGCGAGGCCACCTGTCTCATCATATTGTCCTGATGCCTTGACAGTCCTCTCGATGAAGGTGGAGGGCAGCAAGCTGCTCATCCTGCTTCGATAGGCGTTGACCCTGCGCTTGAAGGGCTTTGCGCACCGGGTCTGAGTCTGCTGGGTCCATGTTATGGCCAGTTCGTTCTGTCATGAACGGAACAGAGGATAGGACCCAAAAATGCATGACTCCAAAACAAATGGAAAGTTTCCAAAAAGAGAGTTTTAATAGACGGGCATAGGTCGGTACACAGGCAGGCAATCCAAGAAAGGCAACAGTATCCAAAAACATGAGGCAAAGAGGCAAGGTCGATAATCGGAACAGGGTCAAATCTTACTGTGAGTCTGTGACGTGTGAAGGGAATATAGAATACTTTATATTCTAATATGTAATTCTATATGTAATAGAATATAATATAGAGTTTCATGGTGTAACTAGTTTGCAAGGTGAGCAAGGATGTGTATTGCAATATAATCAGATAAGGGCGTAGGAGTTTATTGCAGGGAAAAAAAAACCATCAGGGTGTATTTGGAAACAATGGGAAGCAGATGTCAATGAAGAAAAAGACGGCGGGGAGCCACGATAAACATTGAATGCAGGAATGTGGGTCGGAGTCTGGAGCCAGATCAAATGGTCATCATTCTGCAGAACAACGATAACGTCAGATTACGGACCAATCAGACGACAGCGATTCCATTCTGGCCCGTTTGAAACATTGTTTCAGTCTGGGGTAGATCAGATAGTTTTGGTTCGAATAAGATAGGGGTAGTTACGGACCCAGAGCTCTGCAAAATGTATAGACTCCTCTGTCAGGAATAAATTGGTTGGTTTTTATACATTGTTGTGAACGTAGTTCTTTCACGAAAACGAGCACGCTTGGAACCATCCTGGAAGAACATTAGATAAAAAGACAGAGGAGCGGACAGGAATTCAGTTGGACTGCAAATCTCCCCGGTGCACCGAAATAAAAAAGGTGAGCAGAATCCTGTTTGATTATATCACGAATTCTGCACATTGGAAATGGCAAAATTTGGGAGACTTGTGGTACAGTTGTTTTGTTGTCAATAGTTAATAAGACGTTGTGTTGTTAAAATTGCATAATTAGAAGTCAGGGTAACGGAGGACCTGACGTCAGGGTAACAAGGTACCTGACAGACCAGGATCAGAGAAAATCCTGGGAGTAGGGTAACAAGGTACCTACTTGTCCCGTCGTAGACTGACTTGAAATCGGACGCGGTTTCAAATTGTAACGTTTCGGTAGACGTTGGGGATTTTGGGACCCCAAAAACCAATTTAGAATAAGATGAGTGTGCCACCAAAACTCGGGGTTGTGAATTGGACAGTCGAGTGTAGAGGTAATGAATGTGATATGTGTCGGAGTGAAATGACCAGAAGTCATTGGAGGATTTGCGGAATGAAATAGAAAGTCAGTTGTTAGCGGGCATTGAAAGGAAGAAGCATAAAAAGAAACGAGTAGAATTTAGAAGTGTGTGGGCAATGTGGAAAAAGGAAAATATGATAGAAAGGCAGAAATGTACATTGTTTCATGTAGCGGATGAGTTTCAGAAGGAAGAAAGAGTAGTTATTCAGAAGGGAAAAGAAATGAAGGAGAAGTTGGATGCTGCAGGGTAGAGAGAGAAAATATATTTGAATAAGAAAATAGAAGAGAATGAAAAATTGAGGAGAAAAAATTTATGAGATTTGTCTGGGGTGCCCTGCCATGGCAGCTGTTCAGCGAAAAAAAAAAAAAAAAAAAGAGCGACAAATTCCCCCGCTGAATACAATTTACGGACCTTCCTGAAAACGGCCCCAGTGACGTCACAATGACCGGCATTGCCGGTCAAGGGAGCTGCTCAAATGGCAGACCAATTGTAGAGGGGAAATAAAACTATGAATTCCGCACAAGCCCACATTCAAAAAGGTGGGTAAATATACAAAAATTGTCTTTAAAAGATTTTGAGTTTTTTACAGAAACGGCTGCCCGGATTGCCTCCTGTTGGTGTAATTTTGGATCCAGGGGCTGAAAAAGTTGACGGACAACATGAGCCTGGCGTGTGGTGACATAGTGATATTGATACGCGCCTGTTGCATTTCGGTTCACCAATCGGATGATATTTTGACACGGTCGGGTCTGAATAATGTCGAACCTGAAATTTTATTTGCCCCTTTTGCTCCTATAGTAGTTGCAGTCATCCGTGACATGTTCCCGTCCTCTTCCCCAACGGTGCCGAAGCTTCCGGACTTCAAACCTCTCATGGATCCCAGTTCTCACTTCGAAAATTGCCTAAGTATTTGGACAGATAAGACAGGGTCACATCCCTCCCGTTTAAGGGAGGCAAATGTTATTTATAGAATAGCTTTACTTGACACCTTGCCGGTTGAAGTTAGGACTGAACTTTTAAACCCTCTTCTTCTTTTCCTTTCGGCTTGTCCCGTTAGGGGTCGCCACAGCGCGTCATCCTTTTCCATGAGAGCCTATCTCCTGCATCCTCCTCTCGAACACCAACTGCCATCATGTCTTCCCTCACGACATCCATCAACCTTCTCTTTGGTCTTCCTCTAGCTCTCTTGCCTGGCAGCTCCATCCTCATCATCCTTCTACCAATATACTCACGATTTCTCCTCTGGACGTGTCCAAACCATTGAAGTCTGCTCTCTCTAACTTTGTCTCCAAAACATCGAACCTTGGCTGTCCCTCTGATGAGCTCATTTCTAATTTTATCCAACCTGGTCACTCCAAGAGCGAACCTCAACATCTTCATTTCCGCCACCTCCAGCTCTGCTTCCTGTTGTCTCTTCAGTGCCACTGTCTCTAATCCATACATCATGGCTGGCCTCACCACTGTTTTATAAACTTTGCCCTTCATCCTAGCAGAGACTCTTCTCTCACATAACACACCTGACACCTTCCTCCACCCGTTCCAACCTGCTTGGACCCGTTTCTTCACTTCCTGACCACACTCACTATTGCTCTGGACGGTTGACCCCAAGTATTTAAAGTCCTCTACCCTTGCTATCTCTTCTCCCTGTAGCCTCATTCTTCCCCCACCACCCCTCTCATTCATGCACATATATTCTGTTTTACTTCGGCTAATCTTCATTCCTCTTCTTTCCAGTGCATGCCTCCATCTTTCTAACTGTTCCTCCAGCTGCTCCCTGCTTTCACTGCAGATCACAATGTCATCTGCAAACATCATGGTCCACGGGGATTCCAGTCTAACCTCATCTGTCAGCCTATCCATCACCACTGCAAAAAGGAAAGGGCTCAGGGCTGATCCCTGATGCAGTCCCACGTCCACCTTAAATTGACCTTCTGTCACACCTATAGCACACCTCACCGCTGTTCTGCTGCCCTCGTACATGTCCTGTATTATTCTAACATACTTCTCAGCCACTCCAGACTTCCGCATGCAGTACCACAGTTCCTCTCTGGGTACTCTGTCATAGGCTTTCTCTAGATCTACAAAGACACAATGTAGCTCCTTCTGACCTTCTCTGTACTTTTCCATCAACATCCTCAAGGCAAATAATGCATCTGTGGTACTCTTTCTAGGCATGAAACCATACTTTTGCTCGCAAATACTCACTTCTGTCCTGAGTCTAGCCTCCACTACTCTTTCCCATAACTTCATTGTGTGGCTCATCAACTTTATTCCTCTATAGTTGCCACAGCTCTGCATATCACCTTTGTTCTTAAAAATGGGCACCAGTACACTTTTCCTCCATTCCTCAGGCATCTTCTCACGCACTAGAATTCTATTGAACAAGCTGGTCAAAAACACCACAGCCACCTCTCCTAGATGCTTCCATACCTCCACAGGAATGTCATCAGGACCATTTTTCATTCTCTTTAATGCCTTTCTAACTTCCCCCTTCCTAATCATTGCCACTTCCTGGTCCACCACACTTGCCTCTTCTACTCTCCCTTCTCTATCATTTTCCTCATTCATCAACTCCTCGAAGTATTCTTTCCATCTAGCTACCACACTGCTGGCACCAGTCAACATATTTCCATCTCTATCCTTAATCACCCTAGCCTGCTGCGCATCCTTCCCATCTCTATCTCTCTGTCTGGCCAGCCTGTATAGATCATTTTCTCCTTCTTTAGTGTCCAACCTGCCATACATGTCATCATATGCCTCTTGTTTTGGCTTTGCCACCTCTACCTTTGCCCTGTGTCGCATCTCAATGTATTCCTTTCGCCTCTCCTCGGTCCTCTCAGTGTCCCACTTCTTCTTAGCTAACCTTTTTCCTTGTATGATTTCCTGTACTGTGAGGTTCCACCACCAAGTCTCGTTCTCTCCTTTCCTGCCAGAAGATACACCAAGTACTCTCCTGCCTGCTTCTCTGATCACATTGGCTGCAGTGGTCCAGTCTTCTGGAAGCTCCTCCCGTCCACCGAGAGCCTGTATCACCTCTTCCCGAAAAGCTGCACAACACTCGTCCTGTCTCAGCTTCCACCACATGGTTCTCTTCTCTGCCTTTGTCTTCCTAATTTTCCTCCCCACCGCCAGAGTCATGTTACACACCACCATCCTATGCTGTCTAGCCACACTCTCCCCTACCACTACCTTACAGTTGGTAACCTCCTTCAGATTACATCGTCTGCACAAGATGTAATCCACCTGTGTGCTTCTACCTCCGCTCTTGTAGGTCACCCTATGTTCGTCCCTCTTCTGGAAAAAAAGTGTTCACTACAGCCATTTGCATCCTTGTTGCAAAGTCTACCACCATCTGTCCCTCCAAGTTCCTTTCCTGGATGCCGTACTTATCCATCACTTCTTCATCACCCCTATTACCTTCACCAACATGTCCATTACAATCTGCACCAATTACGACTCTCTCTCTGTCTGGGATGCTCAGAACTACATCATCTAGCTCCTTCCAGAATTTCTCTTTCACCTCTAGGTCACATCCTACCTGTGGGGCATAGCCACTAATCACATTACACATAACACCCTCAATTTCAAATTTCAGCCTCATCACTCGATCTGATACTCTTTTCACCTCCAAGACATTCTTAGCCAACTCTTCTTTTAAAATAACCCCGACTCCATTTCTCTTCCCATCTACACCATGGTAAAATAATTTAAACCCTGCCCCTAAACTTCGAGCCTTACTGCCTTTCCACCTGGTCTCCTGGACACACAATAGATCAACCTTTCTCCTAATCATCATGTCAACCAACTCCCGAGATTTTCCTGTCATAGTCCCAACATTCAAAGTCCCCACATTCAGTTCTAGGCTCTGTGTTTTCCTCTTCTCTTTCTGCCGAAGAACCCGCTTTCCACCTCTTCTGCTTCTTTGACTTCGACCCACAGTAGCTGAATTTCCAACGGCGCCCTGCAGGTTGACGCCGCCGTTGGCGGACGTTGTTAACCCGGGCCACGACCGATCCGGTATGGAATTCTTTGGATGAATGCTCATATTTGTTTGGCAAGGTTTTAAGCCGGATGCCCTTCTTGACGCAACCCTCTGCATTTATCCGGGCTTGGGACCGGCCTACAGTTTGCACTGACTTGTGCCCCCCATAGGGCTGCATTACTTTTAAAGACCCTGACCTCATGAAAGGGGGAGATAGCTTCTTTAATTGTCATGTGTCACACCATTTGAAAATTTTTGTCGACAGACAACACAAATCATCAGATGAGGTAAAGGACATGCAGGAACAACTTTTGAAGCTACAATTGGCCCAGGCCCGTAAAGTGGCCATTAAAAAAAATAAATAAATAAAAAATAAAAATGGAAGCAGAAAAGCAGATGTGGATGGCGCAGGGGTCAACGAGGAGACGAGGCGGGAGTCGTGACAGAGTACACCAACGGAGGCAGGGGAAGCGCTCGCCGACCTCCAACGGACCAAGCGTGCGTCAATGGTGGTCAGTATGGACACTGGTATCGCCAATGTACTGCTTACCCAATGATTCAACAGCGACCTCCAGTGAAACCCGGAGAGGCCACACCTCAAAGAGGAGGCTACAGAGCTCCACGAGGGAGAGGTGGGCGCGGCCCGACACCCTGACCACAGCATCCGCAGCAGGCTCCACAGCAACAAGAGCCATCTCGCCAGTATTACTGCGATGAGGACTGGTCCGAATGCCCAATGAGCCCGGAGCCAGGGGACGGAGGAAAGACAGAGCCTCTGAACCCCGCTAAGGGAAGACAACCACCTGAATGAGCTGTGCAGGAGTGCCCATGAGTCTGCCGATTACGACACCATTAAAGACTGAAATTGCTGGACAGACACATGAACATCAGTTTGTCGTCATGAAAGGAGGGGCTCCAGTGAACCTGATGGGCAGAGATCTGCTTATCTAAACCAGGGCTACCATCCTTTGTAGCCCGGACGGACTGACGATATGAACTGAGAGTGGAAAATTGTCCACTGCATGGAACTTCCGGAAGCGACCGCTGCAGAAACCAAGGAGGGAGGAGGCGTTTACTCGGCCTTCCTGCGGTGGAAGCCCTGGATCGACGCTCTTGCCCCCTATCGCCCTCCAATTGATCCCCTCCATCTCACACTGTTTTATGATAAAAATGACGATTTGGTTTATAGGGAAGCTTTCGATACAGGAAGAAAATTGGAGGCTCAATGGTACAGGTATTTACATAGGAAAACAAGGTGTGGCGGCTGCCTCCACCTTGGCGACAGAGCAGAGTGAGTGGTTTATGATGAGCTTTACATCTTTTCCACACATTTCACTTGCACTAGCATTAGGTCATGAAGCCCGAGAACTGGGACCCATGGTGAGAAAATGCCATTTGGCAAATGATTGGCAACAAAGTCAAATACAATGTGTTGTACTTTCCTAGTACTGAATGTTTTGTATTCAGGGTGCCACGGTAGACGGGGAATGTTGGAGCATGTGACCTTGGCGCGATTCCATGGCAGAGAGCTCTCGGACCATGAGGACGCCGCACAGCTGTTGAACTCGCTGCCGGACTCACTGTGGTCCGAGGGGGTCTGTGTACATCCGTGACTCCGGTAACATTCGAGGTAGACCCGACTGCTTTTGTTAACGTGCCGTAGTATCCTTGTAAACAAGAGGCCGTAGAAGATATCGCGGAAACACAAATTCTGAAATCCAAACGCTTTGGTCCATAAATTATGTTATGAAACCCTCCGCTCAAGCTGCAGAACTGCTGGCCATTTGCAAGGCACTGGAAGTATAAGAAAGTCATAGTGTTACTATTTATTAATGGTGCTGAAAAAAGTAGCAGGCTAATAAATGGATCCTGAAGGAAAATATGTTGTTAAACAGGATCAGTTAATTGACTTTCTCCCTGCAGTAACAGTTGAGGCGGCGCCAGAGGAAGACAAGCATAAAAGACAGGTTCTGAGTATGATGACAAGGAGAAACTGTGGTTTGGCCCGAAAAGAGGACCTAGGAGAATGGTGTTACCTGCAGGGAAGTTCATGCGGTTAATGGTTGAGGAAGCACATGCCCCGACACATGAAAGTTATGTGTCAATGCTGAACAAGCTGCGCTTTTGGTGGCACCCTGATCTTCTGCGTAAGGTAAAAGATTTTTGTGTTTTTTGTGATATATGTCAAAATTTCAGTGTTTCCCCTACAACGAAGAGGGAATTGCAACACACTGAGAGGAATGATGTGGTAATGGACCAAACTGACAATGGTGGTCCCAGTCCAAAGCATAAGGTACTTATTAATGATTGTCGGCACTTTTTCTGGATGGCCCAAAGGCTATCCTTGTGCAAAAGAAAACGTGCCGTCTGTCGACAAAGCGCTGGTTAACCATTATATTCCGACGTATGAGTTTCCACGAGTAATCAGATCGGACAAGTGATGTGATCAAGCAAGAGTGGCATCGTGACTTTCTATTTCCGGGTCAGCAGAGCGGACCAGAGCGGCTCTGCGTGCCTGGGATAAAAGCCTGAAAACAGTACGGGAGGTTTTTGGGGTAAGAAAACGCTTCGGAGTTTGAATAAATGACGTGCAAGTTGCTATCTGAGCTGGTGAATGGGATTTGCATGTTCTTCCTGTGCCTGCGTGTGTTTTCTCCGGGCACTCCGGTTTCCTCCCACATCCCAAAAACATGCATGGTAGATTAATTGGAGACTCTAAAATTGCCCGTAGGTGTGACTGTGAGTGCGAATGGTTGTTTGTTTGTATGTGCCCTACGATTGGCTGGCAACCAGTTCAGGGTGTACCCCGCCTCCTGCCCGATGATAGCTGGGATAGGCTCCAGCACGCCTGCGACCCGCGTGAGGAAAAGCGGCTCAGAAAATGGATGGATGCTTAAAGAGCACTTGAAGTGATAGAGGATTGTGAGAAGCACATTAACGCATACGATGGCTTTAATCTTGTTTATGCCTCAAAGAGGAGCTTTGACATAGGTTGCAAAGTAATGAAAAATGTGTTAACTTGTGTGTCAGAGGGAATAATTTTTTTTGGAGTGGCACACAAGTAAGTTGCAGGATGGTTGTTATTGGGAATATACAGGGAGGCTGTGATTTTTGTAAATAGATATACATAGAAGTGCCTGTTTGTAGCAAACCGGATTAAGAAAATTATGCGAGGTACACCAGTCAACTAAAGACATCCTTACAATATTTAGTTGATACAGTATAGTGACTATTAATAAAGCATAGTGAATGCAATTCTTTTCATCACAGAAGTGAAGGATATGCCAGAGGTGTCAAGTTGAGTTGCTACTTATAGTACATACTTCATGAGACTGTGCCTAAATTACATCATGTACAAGGGAAATGTGTGGAGTACATGTTTTTGAGAATGGCTAATATGGTATGAGGATTAATCTGTTTGATTGTCTCCCCAGATTCAGCACTAGAGCAGGGAGGACAAAGAGGATTTTTCCATCTGTCTGGATAGTCAATTTTGAGGAGGTTTATTTATTTGCATTCTGTCTCCTAAGTCAGGATGATTACAACAAGTTGTGGACAAGCGGAGAACTACTTTTTGAGCAAAAGGTAATAGTGAAGCACCATATATAGATTAATAAATACAAGTTAAGTTTTATTGAGGAAATAGCTAACAGAATAATCTGGGAGGTCCTTCTGAGACCCAGAGCTCTAAAATTCACAGGGAATGGGCACCAAATGGTTTATGGCAAGACACAGGCGTCCTCAGCTGGGGGGGGGGAAGCTTTACGATGGGCGTGTGTGAGTTTTACGAGTTTATGGTATTGCAAAGGCCAGGGAGATTTAAAATAGGATCGTTTAATTAATGCAATGGATAGAAGCCTGGTCTGTAGTGGTTTAGGTTGACTTGATTTGAGAATTTGTCAGATGTAATATTGGGAATTAAGGGACTTAGGCTAACAGTTGGTTGCAGTAATTATTATTAGCCTGAGCTATTTTAAATTGTCACTCGATTTTACTATAATATCGCTTTACTGAGGAGGAAGACCTAGTGTGGTGATGGTAATATTTATTTCAAACCTAACAACCTTCAAATGCAAGCTGAGTGGTTGCAGGAGTTGGGTGTTTAGGTGTTATGGTTCAACCAATAAGTGTGCTGTGTTCAGTTTTGTCTGTGTGGTATATGTGAGAGGAGATTCACTCCTGGGTCCAGGTTAATGTTATTGTCTGTGAAGTCTCGCTTGTCATGACATGTTAATTGTTTATGTTTTGTGTTTAATGTTTGTGTCGTCTTAATTAAAAGCAGAAATGGAGCACTACTGAGCTGGCTGACAGGAGTAAGGAAGGATGTGATCACGTGAAAGAGACCATAGACCTTTAGTTACCAAGGACAGTGTGACTGACGAGAGAATACGGTCTACAGACTGTTGAATGACTGATTTGTTGAAATAACATTATTTTACTGGACGCCCAGGAGGATGGAGCTTGATAGTGTTGTTGTTGTATTGCAGGATGTTGGTGTGCTGACTTAACGCTGATTTTATGTGATTCTCGGTTTATTGACATTAACACTTTTGTGAGAAAAATTAACAATTGGTTGGGGAATAATATCAATGTTGGGTGACAATTGCCGACTTGTCCCTTCTCTGGAGTATGTATACAGGAATTATGTAGTCCATCCCTCTGGCACGGGTATCTTTTGCAGAGTTGTGATTAATTTATATAAGGGTTTGTTTGCAGGTCTGGTCAGGGGCCTCTCCGACGAAGGAGATGACCTGCTTGTATGTATATGGTGTTGTGTGTGGATACTCTGTTTTGGTGTTAAATGAGTCATTTAACAAAGGGGGAAATATGTACATCCTGTATGTCTGGTCAAAGAAGGTTAGAATCATGACTCTGGTGATCTCCCTGATTATAGTTACAGGAATCTATTTTGGAATGCCTTCAATACAAGGAGAAAGAGTGACCAAGAGGGCCGTGAAGCCAACAGGGGCCCTAGAATTAAACTACACATTGGGGGAAAGGACGGTATACCAATTTGATTTGTGTAAGGTGGTAAATTGTGCACGCTGGGGCGACCCGGCGGGACACGATATTTACTTGTGAGCTTTGAGTACAGGACATGGGGGAGCTGGCCGGTATCCGGTGAACCATAGGTTCAAAGCGAACGAGCAGGTGGATTTGTGTTACAGCTGGAAGCAGGTGATTATCCACTCGAAACCGGGATACTGGGAGCCGACGAAGAATAGAAATTGGCGGTGGAAGGACAGGATCAAATTGGAAAGAGGTAGTATGCACTCGGTAACCCCGGGGGACAGACATCCCGTACTGTTGACCTTGGGTATAGATGTCTCAGGGGCCGATCCCCTAGGACTGATTATTATTAATTGGCTACGTCCGACAAAAAGTTAATCTAGTCCGATAATGAGAAAATTTGCTAAAGTACCAGTATAAACAAAAAGTGCGGATCCAGTGGTTTTTCGAACCTCCAAAGTGACGGGATATGACCTGAATAATGAATTAATATAGGTAATTTTTGGCTTAAGGAAATTACTATGGAAGGGTAGGGACGCAGTCAAAATCTATCAAAAGGACTGTCTTGTTTGTGCTACGATGAATAACCTCAATTGGATTGCATCTTTCAAAATAAGAGTAAGATAACTTTAGGTCCCAATAACAAAACTTTCCTGATCAATTGGCCACCTGGATCCACAGTTTTGTAAATTCACACTTTTTATTGGTTATTAGGATGCGGCCCGATTAAGTAAGATGAGGTCTGATTTGTGGTGGATGTGTGGTGTTGTTCTGTTGTGGGACTTCCTGCCCGGGGAATGGACAGGCACTTGTGCATTGGTTTCTATGATAACCCCCACTGTGATCAAGCCTCTCTCTCAGCAGGAGATCAACCATATGGCGGATTTCAACTGGGAGAGTGACTGGTGTGGGGGGTGTTTTATTCATTTTCTCAGGAGTCTTGTCCTCAGGTTTGCTCTCAAGGCCTTTGAAGAGAAGAACCCCCACTGCCAAGATCTGCAGCTGCCGCTGAAAGAGGACGGGGAGACAATGAGCACGCTCGCTGCCTTGATCGACGGCTTTGTATCCTCTTCACAAGTTTTTTTTTATTCAATTTGCTGTGTTTTAATTAGGTTTTGTTGAGTATTGTCGTGAAATAGGCTGCAGGTATAGGGGTTGTTGATCTGATTATCAAAAGATCAACTTGGGGGATTGAAGGGAATATAGAATACTTTATATTCTAATATGTAATTCTATATGTAATAGAATATAATATAAAGTTTCATGGTGTAACTAGTTTGGAAGGTGAGCAAGGATGTGTATTGCAATATAATCAGATAAGGGGGTAGGAGTTTATTGCAGGGGAAAAAAAAACCATCAGGGTGTATTTGGAGACAATGGGAAGCAGATGTCAAGGAAGAAAAAGACGGCGGGGAGCCACTACAAACATTGAATGCAGGAATGTGGGCCGGAGTCTGGAGCCAGATCAAATGGTCATCATTCTGCAGAACAACGATGACGTCAGATTACGGACCAATCAGACGACAGCGATTCCATACTGGCCCGTTTGAAACATTGTATAAGTCTGGGGTAGATCAGATAGTTTTGGTTCGACTACTTTATCTGCTAAGGATAAGATAGGGGTAGTTACGGACCCAGAGCTCTCTAAAATGTATAGACTCCTCTGTCAGGAATAAATTGGTTGGTTTTTATACATTGTTGTGAACGTAGTTCTTTCACGAAAACGAGCACGCTTGGAACCACGGGAGTAATAGGAGATTTTAAACACAGGTTCCTTCACGTGGAAACAAGGAATGCTGGAACGCGACGACAAGGTACAACGAACTGGCAACGACAGGGAATGAGACACGAGGTTAAATACAATAGGTAATTAGGGTGAACGAGGCACAGGTGGTGAAGATGCTCACAGGAGCAGGTGTGTGTGAAACAGGGGGGAAGACAAAACCCGGAACACACACCCATGACAGTATTGTTCAATGTGCTTTACATGATTAAAAGCATTTCAAAACAAAGAAAACAATTGCTTATAAACATTTAAAACAAAGAGAGAAAAAATTAAAGTACAATTAAAACAGTGTACAGTGCAAGAAATATCATTGAAAAGTGGAAATGCTCTCAAAACAACAAGCCGTGGTTCACTGCCAAACTTAAGCAACTTCGCCAGGCTAAAGAGGACGCATAACGAAGTGGGGATAGGGCCATGTATAATTGCGCTAGGAACCAGCTGACTAGAAATTATGCAGTAAAGTTAGAAAAACAGTTTACCGCTAATGACTCAAAATCTGTCTGGCATGCACAAGCGACCATCCCCCCCAAGCTGAAAACATTAAAGAATGAGCCGACGACTTGAACACCTTCTATTCCAGATTTGAAAAGGACACTTTTCCTCCTCTCCTCCAAGCTTCTTCGGCTCAGCGTCTCTCCTGTCATCTGCCAGTGGATTTACAGCTTCCTGGCGGGCAGGACACAGCAGGGGCCACATGTACAAAGACTTGCGTGGATTTCCTACTAAAACTTGGTGTACGCTCAAATCCAGAAAATGTCGTACGCACAAAAATATCCAGATGTATGAATCTGTGCGTACACATGAATCCAAGCACATTTCCTTCGTACATTCTAATCAACGTGGAAATGAGCGCACATTCTGGAGTAGTCGACTCCTCCCTGTCCACGCCCACATTTAAATATGCAAATCATATTTAAATGAACCTAAGATCCCGATCTCTGCATGATCAAGAAAAAAGGAAAATGACAAGGTGATGAAGAAAAATAAATTTTCTGAATGAGAAGCTGCTCAATGAAGTGGAGGAGCGAATGGGACATCGTGTGTGCGGCTGTCAATGCTGTGGGGTCGGAACAGCGCACGCACACTGAACTAAAAAAGAAGTGGTCAGACATTAAGGTGGATGTGAAGCAGAGGACAGCTTCCCACCGCCAAAGTGTGCCTAAAACAGACGGAAGAACCTACGCGGAGGGCCTCAACCCGTTGGAGGAGAGAATCGCTGCGATCATGGGTGACACTACTCTTTTCGGGTGGTGGGAGCACATGTGGCTGACTCTGATCACCCCACAAGGTTAATACCATGTATTTTTATAACTCATAACAAATGTGTTCATACAGTAACCTACACTCAACCCTGTTAGATAATGGTTCATGTGTAAATGTTGTATGTATGGTATTTGTAATAAATCTTTTGAATTAAAATAGACACACATCAGCATATCAAAGCGGATATAAAAAACTTTGAGTCATTTTTGATGACTCAATTTATTATTTTAATACACAGGAGAGGACACGCACACTGAATTTTTATTTTATTTTTTTTTTAGGAGAAGGGGGAAATTATGTCATTTCAACACATTTTAATCATGTGCAACCGATGTACATGTTCAAATTAAGGAAATTCAAAGGACTTTTTTTATGTGCAGTCGCAGCCACATGCTACATGTTCAGGGGAATCGTCCACAGTCCCTGTCGTCTCCGCCGGCATCCCCAGGGTATCCGACGCAATTACGCTCCAATAGATGTATGAATCTGTGCGTACGCATGAATCCAAGCACATATCCTTTGTTCATTCCAATCAACGTAGAAATGAGCGCACATGTTGGAGTAGCCGACTCCTCCCTGTCCACGCCCACATTTAAATATGCAAATCATATTTATATGAACCCTGCACCTGAGATCCCGATCTCTGCATGATCAGGAAAAAAGGACAATGTCAGAATAAAAGTATAAAAGTTATCTCATGTTTACTCTAATCCTATTTCAAAGCATGCATTTAGCAGTATAATGTTGATTGTATCATGTAAATTGAAGTTGTCTGTGAGTCTGTTTACATGTTGCTGCTATGTGCTCCCCCAACTTCATAGCAGCAACAGCTGTGTAACTGGGAACCACCCTAAGAAAATAAAGAGAGAGGGATCGGCAGAGTGTGTTCAGAGCGGTAAGAGATTGTAACTGCGAACAACTCTTTCCGTTCTCCTCGCGAGTATATAAACCATCTTTTGTCTTCCTTCCTTGTTTATTGTTTATTAAATGTTCTAGGTTGTTTGAACCTGACATTAACTTGGTCCTTCGAGCCGGATGCCAAAATACCTAAGGATTCCAGCGGGTGTGGTGGACTCCAGAAAGATCGTGGCCACGGTAGGCTCCCTAGAGTTAGCCTGAGATCCTTTTCCAGGACTGGACCTCGACCCACCAGCTGGGATCTGACGGTTGACGGCATTTTGACGGAGGGAAGACAACAGTGGTGAGTTAAACTTCCTTCAAGGGGGGAAGTGAATGGATTTCATTGTGCGTTAATGACTGGAGATCATTGCGTGTTAGAAAACCCTGTGAATACTAGTAAATGGCAGGTAAATGAGGGACGGCGGAGTCCGATAAATTCCGTAGAAAAAGGACGGCGGAGTCCTGTGTGCACTTAAATTCCGTGAAAATCGCAGTAATAAAGCGCTTGTGTGACTGAGAAGTGAATGAATGAGATAAAATACCACTAGGTATTTATCTCATATAAAACAGTGGGATTGTAAACAGCAGACTGTTGTGGATGCAAAGGCAAGAATTCTCCACCTGAAAAGGTTGAAGTGAGAATTACCACAACAGAAAATTTGAGTTGCTGTCCTACTGATAAGAAACCAGTTTTTAGAACATCCTAGGTGTTGACAAACTGGACCAAATTCTCTAAAATGGGGAAAGGAAGTGGTAAAATAAAACCCAGGGATACACTGCAGTGTAAAGATTGGAAGTTCATTAAAAAAAAAAACAGGATCCTGATAAAAATAAAATATTTAGACACATGGATAACTGAACACGGCTTTAATGGTTAGTTAAATACACAAAAAATAGCCGCGTTGCAGGAATCAATCATGAAAAAAAAAATGAAAAAAAGAGAAACCTTTAAAAAAATGAAGGAAAATGGTTTTGAGGAAACAGAATACTGGATGAGAATTTGAGAGGGAGACAGAGAACGGAAAGAGAATGTAGACAAAATAAGAAGGGAAAAAGAATGTGAAAAGAAAGACAGAATGTGTAGAGAAGGAAAAAGAACAATTAATGTTCCATAGAAAGGAGGATGATCAAACAGGGTCAGTGTCGAGGAGAAGAGAGAGTTGTTGAAGTAAGTGAAAACGGGGGAGGTGCAACTGCCCCCCCTTTATCCTAAATTACCACCACCTCCACATTAGAAGGACTGACACCACATAAAGCAGACATAAACCAGTTTGTTGAGGAACTGGAAATTTTAAGGCAATCATATAACTTAAATGGTGCAGAAGTCCAATAAGTGTGGATGGCAGCCATGGGTCCAGATTGGCATAATATTAGAGGATCGTGGAATCCAAGAGATGCAAATGGGATTTTGTCCCATGATAGTAGCAAATTGGGACACCGGGTGCAAGGATTAATTATCAGAGCAACCCAGCGTTTCAGACAGAGAGCAAATTACACTGAAATAGGAAGAGTAAAACAAAAGGATGATGAGCCTTTTGAGGAATACAGAGTAAGAATGACAACTGTATTCAAGACTCACAGCAGCCTGCAGGAGGATGGAGATGTAAATGAGCCATTTCAACAGCAGTTGAAGAATGCTCTCCATGCAGGTTTAAAAGACGCAATTCGCAGCTGGGTTAACAAACATTACATTGGCCTGCCTACAGGCACCTTGGAGGAGTATGTATATCACGCCCTCCATGCTAAAATTTTTTTTAAAAATAAAATAAATTAATAAATAAAATAATACAAGATAAAAAGAAACAGCAACAGCATTAATTACTGAAGGGAGAAAGGTGATCCCCAAATTACAAGACAAAATGTCAGAGAATGATTTGCATATTACACTCTGGTACAAAGGTACACCTGGTCCAGATGTGGAATATGAGAGAAAATTGGCAAAAATAACACCAGCTAGAGTCAATGTGACTTATTTATACACTGATACAGAAAGCACAGCAGTTGCACGAGTGACATTAACTGAAGAGACGGAAGCACTGTTTAGAATGTGGACTCCACCCTACATCTTTTTGTACAAAAATAGACATCAAAAATGGAAAGACTTAGGGAGAATAGTTGAACAAGGTGAGAAAGCAACTGATTGGGTTACCTTTTCAAGCAATACAGAAATAAGTGCCTCAACAGGAATAGAAAGAAAGGCACCATTTTGGAAAATTCAGGCACAAGAAGGGATACACCTACATTCTCAGCAAAAATTAGACTTAATGCTCACTGAGGATGAGGAAGATTTGTTGAAGGAAGTGTCAGAGAAGTTATGGTCTAAAGGACCTACAGATGTTGGGTTAATAAAAGGAACCTTACAAGTACAAATCAGGCCGAAAACTGAATACAGACCATGTGTGAGACAATATCCATTGAAACAGGATGCATACGAAGGCATCAAACCAGTAATTGAAGATTTGATTGCTGCTGGAGTAATAGTAAAATGTGATGACTCGCCATGCAACACTCCAATATTCCCACTAAAGAAAGCGCCACAATCTGTAGGATGCCACATGGTGCAAGACTTACAAGTGGTAAATAATGCAGTCATTCAAAGAGCTCCATGTGTGCCTGAACCTTACAATTTGTTGAATACACTCAGGCCAGATGCTACAGTCTTTACTGTAGTAGATATCAGCAATGCGTTATTTTCTATACCGGTAGATAAGGATAGTCAGTTTTGGTTTGCATTAACATTTGGAGGACAGAGATACACTTTTACTAGATTGCCACAAGGCTACTGTGAAAGTCCAACTATTTATTCCCAAGTCATGACCGCTAGTATGGCTAAATTTCAACCACCAGGAGGAAGTCAAATCTTACTTTATGTATATGATGTATTGCTGGCATCACCAGACATGGAAACATGTATAAAAAACAAAAACAAAAAACAAAAACAAAAAACATACATTTTTGCTGTAACTGTATTGAGATGACAGCACCCTTGTTCATTGGAAGCAAGAGCAGCTTGGAGGAGTGCTATAATGCACATTTCACAAGGCAATAAAGCCCCCACACCTCCAGGCATTGACCACATCTTTAAAAGGTCGTGTAATGTGATACCATCTACTCAAGCCTTAATATAAAAAAAAAGCAAATGCAGGACAGACACATGTGTTAGCTGTAGAAGATAACAAATTATTGTTGAATCTGGGTTCCAAATTATGCTGAACTCACTGCGCCCCTGAGTAAAATGATGTATGAGGAAGACCTCAAAATGACATCACCCTTAAAGTGGATTGATGAAGCAGAAAAAGCTTTTTGTGAAATAAAACATGATTGTCAAGAGTTAGCTGAAACAACAGCCAAAAGCAGAAGTGACCTGAAAGATCAGCCTTTAGAAAAAGGAGTGGGCCTATTTGTAGATGGCTCATCTAAGAAAAATGAACTAGGGAAAACACAAACAGGTTATGCAGTAGTGACTAAAGACACTGTAATAAAAGCTGAGCGGTTACCATCAAATTACTCAGCTCAGGCAGCAGAATAAGCAGCGTTAACAGAAGCGTGTAAAATAATGAGAGGAAAGGATGTTACTATTTACACAGATAGTCAATATGCATTTGCCACAGTACACACCTTTGCACAATATTGGAACAATAGAGGCATGATATCATCAACAGGCCAATTGGTTACACATGCAGAACTCTTATCAACATTACAAAATGGCATTTATGTATGACCAAATAATAAAACTATCCTACCAAAAAATCGATACAAATCTTCTTCTTCTTTTCCTTTCGGCTTGTCCCGTTAGGGGTCGCCACAGCGCGTCATCCTTTTCCATGAGAGCCTATCTCCTGCATCCTCCTCTCGAACACCAACTGCCATCATGTCTTCCCTCACGACATCCATCAACCTTCTCTTTGGTCTTCCTCTAGCTCTCTTGCCTGGCAGCTCCATCCTCATCATCCTTCTACCAATATACTCACTCTCTCTCCTCTGGACGTGTCCAAACCATTGAAGTCTGCTCTCTCTAACTTTGTCTCCAAAACATCGAACCTTGGCTGTCCCTCTGATGAGCTCATTTCTAATTTTATCCAACCTGGTCACTCCGAGAGCGAACCTCAACATCTTCATTTCCGCCACCTCCAGCTCTGCTTCCTGTTTTCTCTTCAGTGCCACTGTCTCTAATCCATACATCATGGCTGGCCTCACCACTGTTTTATAAACTTTGCCCTTCATCCTAGCAGAGACTCTTCTGTCACATAACACACCTGACAGCTTCCTCCACCCGTTCCAACCTGCTTGGACCCGTTTCTTCACTTCCTGACCACACTCACCATTGCTCTGGACGGTTGACCCCAAGTATTTAAAGTCCTCTACCCTTGCCATCTCTTCTCCCTGTAGCCTCATTCTTCCCCCACCACCCCTCTCATTCATGCACATATATTCTGTTTTACTTCGGCTAATCTTCATTCCTCTTCTTTCCAGTGCATGCCTCCATCTTTCTAACTGTTCCTCCAGCTGCTCCCTGCTTTCACTGCAGATCACAATGTCATCTGCAAACATCATGGTCCACGGGGATTCCAGTCTAACCTCATCTGTCAGCCTATCCATCACCACTGCAAAAAGGAAGGGGCTCAGGGCTGATCCCTGATGCAGTCCCACGTCCACCTTAAATTCTTCTGTCACACCGACAGCACACCTCACCGCTGTTCTGCTGCCCTCGTACATGTCCTGTATTATTCTAACATACTTCTCTGCCACTCCAGACTTCCGCATGCAGTACCACAGTTCCTCTCTGGGTACTCTGTCATAGGCTTTCTCTAGATCTACAAAGACACAATGAAGCTCCTTCTGACCTTCTCTGTACTTTTCCATCAACATCCTCAAGGCAAATAATGCATCTGTGGTACTCTTTCTAGGCATGAAACCATACTGTTGCTCGCAAATACTCACTTCTGTCCTGAGTCTAGCCTCCACTACTCTTTCCCATAACTTCATTGTGTGGCTCATCAACTTTATTCCTCTATAGTTGCCACAGCTCTGCACATCACCTTTGTTCTTAAAAATGGGCACCAGTACACTTTTCCTCCATTCCTCAGGCATCTTCTCACGCACTAGAATTCTATTGAACAAGCTGGTCAAAAACTCCACAGCCACCTCTCCTAGATGCTTCCATACCTCCACAGGAATGTCATCAGGACCAACTGCCTTTCCATTTTTCATTCTCTTTAATGCCTTTCTAACTTCCCCCTTACTAATCATTGCCACTTCCTGGTCCACCACACTTGCCTCTTCTACTCTCCCTTCTCTATCATTTTCCTCATTCATCAACTCCTCGAAGTATTCTTTCCATCTACCTAGCACACTGCTGGCACCAGTCAACATATTTCCATCTCTATCCTTAATCACCCTAATCTGCTGCACATCCTTCCCATCTCTATCCCTCTGTCTGGCCAGCCTGTATAGATCCTTTTCTCCTTCTTTAGTGTCCAACCTGCCATACATGTCATCATATGCCTCTTGTTTTGCCTTTGCCACCTCTACCTTTGCCCTGTGTCGCATCTCAATGTATTCCTTTCGCCGCTCCTCGGTCCTCTCAGTGTCCCACTTCTTCTTAGCTAACCGTTTTCCTTGTATGATTTCCTGTACTGTGACGTTCCACCACCAAGTCTCCTTCTCTCCTTTCCTGCCAGAAGATACACCAAGTACTCTCCTGCCTGCCTCTCTGATCACCTTGGCTGCAGTGGTCCAGTCTTCTGGAAGCTCTTCCCGTCCACCGAGAGCCTGTATCACCTCTTCCCGAAAAGCTGCACAACACTCGTCCTGTCTCAGCTTCCACCACATGGTTCTCTTCTCTGCCTTTGTCGTCCTAATTTTCCTCCCCACCACCAGAGTCATCTTACACACCACCATCCTATGCTGTCTAGCCACACTCTCCCCTACCACTACCTTACAGTTGGTAACCTCCTTCAGATTACATCGTCTGCACAAGATGTAATCCACCTGTGTGCTTCTACCTCCGCTCTTGTAGGTCACCCTATGTTCGTGCCTCTTCTGGAAAAAAGTGTTCACTACAGCCATTTGCATCCTTGTTGCAAAGTCTACCACCATCTGTCCCTCCAAGTTCCTTTCCTGGATACCGTACTTACCCATCACTTCTTCATCACCCTTATTACCTTCACCAACATGTCCATTACAATCTGCACCAATTACGACTCTCTCTCTCTGTCTGGGATGCTCAGAACTACATCATCTAGCTCCTTCCAGAATTTCTCTTTCACCTCTAGGTCACATCCTACCTGTGGGGCATAGCCACTAATCACATTACACATAACACCCTCAATTTCAAATTTCAGCCTCATCACTCGATCTGATACTCTTTTCACCTCCAAGACATTCTTAGCCATCTCTTCTTTTAAAATAACCCCGACTCCATTTCTCTTCCCATCTACACCATGGTAAAATAATTTAAACCCTCCCCCTAAACTTCTAGCCTTACTGCCTTTCCACCTGGTCTCCTGGACACACAATATATCAACCTTTCTCCTAATCATCATGTCAACCAACTCCCGAGATTTTCCTGTCATAGTCCCAGCATTCAAAGTCCCCACATTCAGTTCTAGGCTCTGTGTTTTCCTCTTCTCTTTCTGCCGAAGAACCCGCTTTCCACCTCTTCTTCTTCTTCTTCTTTGACTTCGACTTCGACCCACAGTAGCTGAATTTCCAACAGCGCCCTGCAGGTTGACGGCGCCGGTGGCGGACGTTGTTAACCCGGGCCACGACCGATCCGGTATGGAATTCTTTGGATGAACGCTCATATTTGTTTGGCAAGGTTTTAAGCCGGATGCCCTTCCTGACGCAACCCTCTGCATTTAACCGGGCTTGGGACCGGCCTACAGTTTGCACTGACTTGTGCCCCCCATAGGGCTGCGATACAAATGGGCTGCTATATTGAGTCATGGTGTAACACATGTCTCAACAGGAGGGATGGTGGGGCAGATACATCAACATTATACAATTTATGGTTTTAATTCTTATTCAAAAAATTTTTGTAGGGCATGTTTGCAAGGCACAATCCACAAGGTAATTTGAGACCACGTAGAGGGCGTTTCCCTACACCACAATGCCCGTTTCAAATTATCCATATGGACTTTATTGAATTAAACCAAAGTGAAGGAAAGAAATATTGTTTGGTCATCATAGATGCCTTTTCAAAATGGATAGAAATCTTCCCAACCAAACATCCAGATGCATTGACAGTGGCAAAAGCACTTTGCAAGGATATCATTGCTAGATATAGTATTCCTGAAAAAAAAAAAAAAATATATATATATATATATATATAGTGATATCGGTGCCCATTTTATTAACCAAATTGTGAAAAAGATAGGAGTAATGTTTCACATTGATCTAAAGAATCATTGTGCTTACCACCCTCAAAGCGCTGGATTAGTGGAAAAGATGGATGGAACAATAAAAAACACACTTAAAAAGTGCATTGAAGAAACAGGAAGGCCGTGGACACAGTGTTTGGAATTAGTAAAGCTGTATATAAACAGAAGTACTTCAGGGCTAACACCCTATGAAACATTGTTTGGAAGGCCTTATAAACTACCTCAATTTAAGAACCAATGGGAAATGATGAAACTAATTTAGCTGACTACATGAGAAAAATGTTAGAATAACAACAGCAAGACCAAAAACAAGGTGGTGAGGATCCTTTTGTCTCCCAGCAGGATGCCAAATTAGTGGAGCCGGGAGACTGGGTTCTTGTAAGAAGTGTGAAGAAGAAACATTTGTACACACCTAGGTGGGAAGGCCCATTTCAAGTATTGTTGACAACCCCCATAGCTGTAAAGATAGCAGAAACGTCAACTTGGATTCATTTGACATATTGTAAAAAGGTCATTTCGGTTGAAAACTCCGACAAGGGAGGTGAACAAAAGTCTGATAATAGGGTGATCTCAGACGTTTAGAATCTGGGAAGACCCGAAAGTCAGTGAAGATTTTATAAGACACCAAACTAAAGTAGAGGGGATATTTCAACCAGAATGACCACTAAGTGATTAAAATCAGCTATTGGGTGTTGGATGTCAACGCTATCTGTGTATTTTGATTTTTCTGTTAGTATGGTATTTGTGGGAACCACCCAAGGTTAAACGAGCGGACCATAAAATAACCACTCAACCCTTACTCTTACACAAGGTTAGACATAGTAGCGGACAGTCAGGAACACCAATTCCTGTCATTCCCTGGATAGTCTCATGGGCATATAATAATTCAATTAGGGTAACCATAGCACCAAACACAACGACTAAATTGAGGCTCCAAATTACTAATTTAAAGGGATTTGCAAACACCAAACAGATAACTGGAAATGGTTATGAGACGTTTTGGTGGTACCTTACAGGACATGTATTAGATTTGAGTTAGAAATACATGTATGAGTTGGAACAGCGTGTTTCCTGTGACTAGAGTTGATAAGCACAAACCTATGTCTGTCTGGGAGTAAACAAGGGTGTTTATTGCAGTATAGTATAAAGTGGAAATCAGATAAGGGTGTGGGAGGTTATTGCAGGAAAGCTCCCACCAGGGTGCATGTGGAGGCCACGGAGAACAGATGTCAGAGAGGAGGTGGCTGCGGGGAGCCACTGTGGACATAAGATGCAAGAATGCGGCTGGAGCCAGCGGCAAATGGCCATCATTCTGCAGGACAATGAGGACGTCAGATGGGACCATGGACCAATCAGATGACAGCGATTCCATACTTCCTCTTTGAAACATTGTATAAGTTGGGGGCAAGAACAGTTAGCTTTGTTCAGTCTGCGCTGTCTCTGCTGAGGCTAGGATAAGCGTAGCAACTGACCCAGAGCTCTGTAAAATGTATAGACTCCTCTGTCAGGTATAAATTGGTTGACTTTTAACACGTCGTTATAATTGTAGCTCTTTCACGAAAACGAACACACAAGGAACCTTGAGAGTAATAGGTGATTATAAAATTCAGGTTACTACAGTATCAATAGTGGTAGAAATTAACTTCAATCCGCAGCCAAGAGGGGACATCTGGTGGTGGTGTGAAAATGCTAGACTATTTGCTAAATTGCAAAAGAATGTAACAGGTCCCTGTGCCCTATTAACCTTGTTGTTACCGATATCGGCACATCCTATGTCTGTAAAAGAGTTAACAGCTAGTTTATCCACTGTCATGCCAGAACATTGGCGATGTCAGAAAAGAGCAGCAGACTGGCAGGGCCAAAATGATCCAACATACATTGACGCCGTTGGTGTTCCCCATGATGTTTCAAGTGAGTACAAATTCGCGTATCAAATAGCTGCAGGATTTGAGTCCTCGATCTGTTGGTGGTGTACAACCAACAAAAACGTAGACAGAATCAACTACATCCATTACAATATGCAAAAATTGGGCAATTGGACACAGAGTGGGTTTGAAGCTATACATGAACAGCTCTCAGCCACATCACTTATGGTATTCCAAAACAGCTGTTGACATGTTGTTGGCTGAGAGGAGGAGTATTTGCTAGGTTCAGGAGAACAATGCTGCACATTCATTCCCAACAACACAGCTACGGATGGCAGTCTCACCGATGCCATAGAGGGACTCCGAACCCTTAATGGTAAAATGGTGTTGACACCTCCCTGTGGAACTCCGGGATGAATGCCTTTGGAAAATACAAAGCCGTGGTGTCCTTAATTTTGGTATCAATCGCTGTTTTTACAGCAATTTTGACCTTGTGTGGATGTCGTTGTATTCTTTGTCTGGGTTTCTCATTAATAGATTGATAACAACAGAAATCTCACCCATGGCGAACCGGATGGCTCTAATGTATCCTTTACTTGGTCCTGACCCTGAAGATAATGATAATAATGATGATAATGATGTGTATTATGAGCTGCCTGATTTATTTCTAGATCCAGGTGACTATGAATAAAGATTAACATTGCCTCTGAGTGTAAATGTATTTGTTTTCATAAACAAATGATCCTACAGTCGAAAATCTAATTGAAGTAACTGATGTAAGGTGATGTGAGAATTTGAGTAAATATGTGATAAACAGGAGGGAAATGTCAGAATAAAAGTATATGTTATCTCATGTTTACTCTAATCCTATTTCAAAGCATGCATTTAGCAGTATAATGTTGATTGAGTATAATGTTGATTGTATCATGTAAATTGAAGTTGTCTGTGAGTCTGTTTACACGTTGCTGCTATGTGCTCCCCCAACTTTATAGCAGCAACCGCTGTGTAACTGGGAACCGCCCTAAGAAAATAAAGATAGAGGGATCAGCAGAGTGTCTTCAGAGCGGTAGGAGATTGTAACTGAGAACAACTCTTTCCGTTCTCCTCGCGAGTATATAAACCATCTCTTGTCTTCCTTCCTTGTTTATTGTTTATTAAATGTTCTCGGTTGTTTGAACCTGACAGACAATGAGCAAGGTAATGAAGAAAAAATTATTTTCTGAATGTGAAGTTGCTCAATGAAGTAGAGGTGCGCAAGAAAATACTCTTTGGCACGCTGTCCTCCGGCGTTAACAACAAATGAAAGAGGAGCGAATGGGACAGCTCATGTGCAGCTGTCGATCCTGTGGGGTCGGAACAGCGCACACACGCTGAACTGAAAAAGAAGTGGTCAGACATTAAGGTGGATGTGAAGCGGAGGAAAGGTGCCCACCGTCAAACTGTGCCCAAAACAGGCGGAAGAAACGGCGCGGAGGGCCTCACCCCGTTCGAGGAGAGAATCACTGCGATCATGGGTGACACTGCTCTCTCAGGGGTGGTGTTTCAGTAGAAAATCCACGCAAGTCTTTGTACATGAGGCCCCTGGGGTTGTGCAGTGTCCCCCAGAACTGGACTGGTGTTGCGATATCTCAGATTTTTCTTAACAGATTTTTCAGTCAGAGGTAATGCAAGCAAAATATGCAGTTTTCAGAGAATTTTATTTTGAAATACAATATCAGATATTCATCAAACCTCTTTTAGTGGAGTCCTTGGTGGTCTGTCACACAGACCTGGACCTGCCTTGCGATACCAATGCGATTATTTTGGGGTGGCTTTGGCTCAGTAGGTAGAACAGGTTCGAATCCCTGCTACAACTGTCCGCATGTCGAAGTGTCCTTGGGCAAGACACTGAACCCTAATTTGCTCCCAGTGGGCCTGGCAGTGCCTTACATGGCAGCAGTCGCCCATTGGTTTATGAATGTGTGTTTCCTTTCATTAGGAGTAGCGTTTGGGCTCAAGTTATTTAAAATGTTGGGTGTTCGATTTAGCATTGCTCGCTCGCGTAAGATAACGTTAAAGTAAACAGATTAACAGATCATGCGATTTACGTTTCTCGGTCCACTCTGGGAAGGCGTGTACAAAGTAGGCTTACACGATCAGGATTTTTGGGGGCGATCACCGATCAGCAATTTTTTAAAAATGATAACCGATCACCGAGACGATGAGTACTGTATCCATCCATCCATTTTCTGAGCCGCTTATCCTCACAAGGGTCGCGGGAGTGCTGGAGCCAGCCAATTGCTGGGCACATAGAAACACACAACCATTCGCACTCACATTCACACCTACGGGCAATTTAAAGTCTTCAATTAACCTACCATGCATGTTTTTTGGGATGTGGGAGGGAACCGGAGTGCCCGGAGAAAACCTACACAGGCACGGGGAGAGTCTGCAAACTCCACAGAGTCGGGATTGAACCCCGGTCCTCAGCCTGTGAGGCAGTCGCCCATCGTGCCGCCACCTGCCTGTAATATAGTCAATTTGTTCCAGCCCATATGGTGCCCAAACCCCTATTCCTTCATAATTTTTTGCTTTACACCCCCCTTGCGTCATGGGCTAGCCCATGCGCCTCCTGAAGTAGCTGACCCAAAAAGGTGCCACTATGAGACCCTCCTGATTTCTCCCCAATCCAGTGAGTTTTGGCACACTCCCCTAACAACCCGCAGCAGCTTGCAATGTTTTACCCCTCAGTTGTACTGAAATTCGCATTAATTTTCACACCATTCCCCCTTTATTCCCGTACATCTTATAGACCCTAGTTCGGACCCGCCTGCGTCATCTAGTCCATATTAGACCCCATACTCTAATAGCTCATTATACCATAGTTACTCTATTTTTATTCTTAATGCCAACTTCCATATATCTGCCACTTTACGAATCATAACCTCTGCAGGGGTGTCAATTGATGTTTCTTATTACTCATTACCCCTCAGTCATATCATACTCACCGTCAGTGTGATGCTAAAGTACTTACTACCATATCATGTAAACTTCCTCGACAGTATTGCATTAGACGTTCCGATATTGGTCATACTCTGTATCCCACCAGTCATGCATGTACCATATCTTCTTAAGCTTTCATACATCCACCGTCCTCCCATGGAGACAGCTTCTCTCCTGTCGGATGGATGGATGGAGTCCGGGTGTTTTTTTTCAATTTCGTTTACTTGTTCAGTGAGCATTAGCAGTGCGGCGTCCGTGTTAGCTTGAGGCGGAATGTAGACACCGGCGAGAATGAATGATGCAAACTCACGAGGCGAGTAGAATGGCTTACAGTTCAAAAACAGCGACTCTAAATGCGGGCTGCAGTGTGTGCTGAGCTCCGTGACGTCCGTACAGCCTCACAAAGCCAAGTCTCCGTAAAGGACATGGCGGCGGAACGTCCAAAGTCTTTACTGGTCTTTATCAGAAGATGAAGCTCGTCCATTTTGTTTGATAGGGACCGCAGACTCACGAGGTGGATCAACGGAAACGCTAATCTGAATCCTCTCTTGCGGAGCTTCACTTGGATGCCGGCTCGCTTCCTTCTGTTGTGTCGCCTTCACCTCCATGCGCCAAAGAACGCGGTCGCTGCTCTTGTGAGTAACTCGGGGGGGGAAAAAACTGAGCGGGTTTGCGAAAGTTGGTGAAAGAAAGTCCGGAGAAGCCTCCTTGATGGTTAGCAAGTCTCCCCTTGTGTAAGTATTTCTGCATTTCCTAATGAAAACCACCTCCAAAAGATAGAGACTTGTAAGAAAACCAGATCGCCCTTTTGCTCAGGTTATTCGAAGACTGGCAGAGCAAACTTTTTGGGGGCATTTTGCAACTACTGGTAGGGTTCCGTGCTCTTTACTAAAACAACACTTTGATGACCCGATTCCAGACGGACTTCATGTGAAAGTACAGTACAATCAGTTACATACCGATGAATTGACAATGAAAGTTTCAACAGTTTCGTTTTTATTGGCTATTATGTTTGCGTGATAAAAAAACTTTGAGTGTGCTGATGGTATATTCGTTGTATAAAGAAGTCGCCCTTTTAGTACCCATTCGGGTCTGACTTTCTGAATATATTCTTTGTGTCTCATCCATCAGACTCAATCAAGTGTGCAAAAGTGTCATAAGTTAAGTGTGTGACCCCCTCATAGGGGAGGTTTTGTGGTCATGCCTCTACGGCCTACATTTGAAAAGTAGTGGAGTGTCATCTCCGTATTTGATGGTATGTGAGCAGTCTGTGGTTTGGGATTTTTAAAAATATTTTTATATTGTATATCCTCTTAATTTTTTGCAGATCTAGCATTCCTCTTTCGATAAAGTTGTTTGTATGGGACCATAAACTAACCCGCAAATATCGTAATTTCTCATGTGTAATGGGCACCCCCAAAGTTGACCTCAAAATTCTGGAAAACCCTTCTACCTATGTATAATGCATTTTGACAATTCATGAGTTTGCTTCTACCCATATGATTAAAACATGAAGTATAATCTGTATTTTGTTAGTTTTTTTTCAATTAATTATTCTGAAGTTAAGCATTTTATTTGAACACGTAATACTTTTTTTAAATTTACTGGTTCTTATTTTGAAATTCACAGCCCCACTTTTATTTAGTAAATTAGAAAACACACAGTTGTGCTCATATATTTGATTACCCAGGCAGAATTTGTAAGATGGGTACAATTCTTGAAAGAATACATGAAGGACCAGGTGAAACACATTTAATTTTATTTTAATGGCATTCAAATTAAACGGTCAATCATTTCAGAAAAGCATTATCATTAAACAAAACAACAAACATAATGATGGTTGTTGTTCAGTCATCAGTAGACTTTATCGGGCTGATCGGTATCAAACGATAATTAGCATTTTAGGTTGATTGGCTTTAATGTCATAATTCGCCGATCCGATCAATGACTCTGCAAAAGACATTTAATCCGCGTCGCCATAGTGCACAGTATATTGAATCCAAAAGCTAATTTATTTTTAGCGTTGTCACTTGTCTTTTGACGTGGTACTGTAAATATATGACGGCCAATAAAGATATTGAAAAAAAAAAACAGATAACACATCTGAGACAGATAACACGTAATGCCCGGCCGGATCAGACGCTAAGACAAATTTGCTCTTTCACGATTGCACTATGTCAGACCACTGCAATAAAATCTGGTATTCCGATACCACCGCATCCCGTTTTTTTTATCATCATTGGGCTTTATCTTGTCAACTCAAATGCGACCGGATAACACTTGTTACCATGGTGATGACAACAGGAGTGGATCGCACCGACTGTATTATAAGAAAATAATTGGTAAAAACGTGTGTTGGTGGTCACCGGTGCTCAGGACAGGAGAGGATGTTGGTTTAAGGCTTGCTTGAGGTATGTTCACATACTTTTAATACGATACGGCTCCCAAGCAGGCAACAAAAACGTTATGTAGCCTAGCAAGCTACTGCTAGCACTAACAGTTGTAGGTAAACATGCCGCTGTTCTGTCGAATCATGCTCTAAAGTTTCGGTGTGGGTGAAGTAATTTATTTACAATAAAATAATTTATTACAGTAAGTTAGCACCCATTATTTCTGTAATGTTGGTTTGACCTGACTGATTAGAATACATGACCTGACAAGACAGTGATTTCCAACCTTTATGGAGCCAAGGAACATATTTTACAATTGAAAATCTCACGGCACAACAACAAACAAAAATGTCTCAAAAAGTGGATACATTAATTACTGTATTTACTTCCTGCCATCTCATAGAAGACTATTCATTTGTTCTGTCTGTCACTGTGCCTCACTGGCATAAATAGATGAACAAAGGTACATTATTTATTGTAAATATAATTATTTTAGCAATTAAGTACACAAGTATATACAGTAAATGAACAGGTCATATAAATAGACACATTGCTCCATCTTGTGATCGGATTGGTGATCGGTTATCGTTTTTTTTAAACTCGCTGATCGGTTATCGGCCCCAAAAATCCTGATCGTGTAAAGCCTAGTCATCAGTCATATTTAAAATAAATAAATATATAATTAAAAAATTCTGCCAGGGTATGTAAATTTATGAGCACAACTGTACATATATGCAGTCATACGTACCTCTGTTATATTGGAATGAAAGTGTACGCTACACCTTTTTTATAACCACAAGGTGGCGTCCGCATATTAGAATGATAGCGTGTACCTTTCTCATAACCTCTAGGTGGTGGTGGGATTTTGGAATGAACGTGTACATCTTTTTTATACCCACTAGATGACGGCATACATTTATAAAATGTGAGTTTTTTCCATTTGCCCAATACCTATGTATAATGCGTACTATTGACTCCCGGGCTGGCTTGAGTAGGCTTACGTGAAAAGCAGGGTGAACCTGCATCGACCTTGGGAGCCTAAGCTTCACGGTGACAGGGTTGATAATCTTTGTGATGGGGAAGCGCCCAACGAACCTGGGAGCGAGCTTCTTGGACTCCGCCCAGAGTGGAATATGGTTGGTAGAGCCCCAAACTCGCTGACCCACTTTATAGTACGACAGTCACCAGCGGTTTTGTAGGACCGTCCCTGGCGCAGCAGCATCTGGGGCTCGCTCCCAGGTCCTCCTGCAGCGTCTCACCAAGGTCAATGCCGCTGGAACTGTGGACTCTGGGGCTATGGCAGGAAATAGAGATGGTTGGTAACCATGCACAACGTGAATAGGCGATAGACCAGTGGATGCAGAAGGGAGGGAATTGTGAGAGAATTAGACCCAAACCAGTTTCTGAGACCAGGATCGCGGCTCCTGTGAAGCGAGACATCGGAGCCCAGTCTCCAGGTCCTGGTTCAGCCTCTCGGTTTGGCCATTGGTTTCAGGGTGAAACCCAGATCACAGACTGACGGTAGCACCTATGAGATTGCAAAACTCCTTCCAAAATTGCGAAATGAATTGGGGACCCCTATCAGACACCACATTCTTGGGGAAACCATGGAGCTTGAATACCTGGTGTATCATTAATTCTGCGGTGTCTTTAGCTGAGGGGAGTTTCGGGAGTGCAATGAAGTGAGCCATTTTAGAGAACCTGTCAACAACTGTGAGAATTGTGGTATTTCCTTTCGAGGCCGGTGATCCTGTCACAAAGTCAACGGAAATGCCTGACCAAGGACGTTGTGGTATTGGCAGGGGTCGCAACTCCCCAGAAGGACGTTTACGAGAGGACTTATTAGCAGCACATAACTGGCAAGCATTGACATAATTGGTAACATCCCTTCTAACATTGGGCGACCAAAAGCGCTTTTCAACCACAGATTGAGTCTTGGCAATGCCTGGGTGACATACAGTCCGGTTAGTGTGAGCCCAGTGGATGACTCTTCCACTTAAGGTCGGAACCACATAAAGCCTGTTTTCAGGGCAATTTTCTGGGCTAAGAGTGTTCTCCAGAGCCTCCTTTACCGCAGTCTCAATGTCCCAAACAAAAGCAGAAACGAAACATGACTTGGGCAAAATGGTTTTAGGGTCGGACAAAGAATTCGCTGCGCAGAAAATGCGCGATAAAGCATCTGGCTTACCATTTTTAGAACCAGGTCGGTAGGATAACGAGAAATTGAATCTCGTGAAAAACAGAGCTCATCTTGCCTGCCTCACATTTAATCTCTTAGCAGACTCAAGATAGTCCAGGTTCTTGTTATCTGTCCATACTAAAAACGGAGTATGTGCCCCCTCTAGCCAGTGCCTCCACTCCACCAAAGCCACCATGACTGCCAGCAGTTCACGGTCACCAATGTCATAATTTCTCTCGGCTGGGGTCAGTTCTTTGGAGAGATAAGCACAAGGATGGAACTTACCTTCCTTGAGAGATTTCTGGGAGAGCACTGCTCCTATACCGGCATCAGACGCATAAACTTCTACCACAAACTGCTGTTTGAGATCTGGCAAAGTAAGGATGGGAGCGGAGGTAAAGCTCGATTTAAGTTTCTGAAAAGCTGCCTGACAAAGCGGGTTCCATACAAAAGGTCTGTGTGGCGAGGTAAGATCATGCAAAGGCGAGGCTATAGAACAGAAATTTCTATTGAACTTTCTGGAGAAATTAGCGAACTCTAAGAACCTTTGTACATCTTTGGGTGACGTGGGAGTGGGCCAATTAGTCACGGCATCAACTTTGCAAGGGTCCATCTTGATTTCACCTGGAGCCAGCACGAACCCCAGAAAAGAAACGGAAGCCTTGTGGAACTCACATTTCTCAGCCTTGACATATAGTTCATTCTGTAGTAACTGCTGCAACACAGAGCGGACATGAATGATGTGAGTCTCCTCATCCGGGGAGAATATCAAAATATCGTCTAAATATACAAAAACATACACATTCAACATGTCACGCAGGACATCATTGACAAAGTTCTGGAACACAGCTGGAGCGTTAGTTAGTCCAAAAGGCATCACCATAATGTCCTGTTGGTGTGTTGAATGCTATTTTCCATTCATCCCCCTCCCATATCTAATTAAATGATATGCATTTCTTAAGTGTAGTTTGGTGAAAATCTTGGCTCCCTCCAGGAACTCAAAGGCGGTGGAGATGAGAGGAAGAGGGTACCTGTTTTTCACCGTTATGTCGTTGAGACCCCGGTAATTGATACAGAGTCGCAGAGTCTTGTCCTTCTTGTCCACAAAGAAAAATCCGACTCCCGCAGGGGATGAAGATGGGCGAATAATCCCGGCTGCCAGGGATTCATCCACATACTCCTTCATAGCCTTGTGTTCCGGCCCTGAAAGAGAGAATAACCTCCCTCGTGTGGGTGTGCTTCCAGGCAGCAAGTCAACAGCACAGTCATAAGTTCTGTGGGGTGGAAGAGATTTGGCCTTGGAATTGGAAAAAACATCTTTAATATCCTGGTAACAGGTGGGCACTTGAGATAAATCAGGATCCCCAGATGGGGTCTGTGGATTGTCATTAGAAACATAGCCCTGAACATCACATGGCGGCTTGAAACAGTTCTGGGCGCAATTGCTGCCCCATGACATAAGCTGCCCAGAGGACCAGTCAATGCGGGGGTTATGTAATTTCAACCATGGGTTCCCTAAAATAAGGTCATGATTCATGGTGTCAAAAACATGAAAACTAATGCGTTCCGAGTGAGAATCAGGAAATGTCAATGTGAGTGTTTGGGTGCGGTGAGTGATCTTGCCCATAAAACTGCCGTCTGCAGCATAGGTGTTGCGGTGGCGTTTTATTTGAAAGGTTCTAAGGTGCATACGTCTAATGAGGAGGGAGTTAAGTAAGTTAGCGTCAGAACCAGAGTCAATTAATACAGGTGTATGAATTTCTTGATCAGGAGAGCATAGTGTCACTTTAGGAAGAACCCGGGCAAGGTCTTCCTTAATGAAATTCAGACTCACCTCTCCCGTGCCTTTGCTACCGGCACCGGCAACTTTGACGTGATAGTTGCTCACGGAATGACCCAACTGCCCGCAGTAGAAGCACCGCCCTTCCCTCATCCGGCGTTGATGTTCCTCAGGGGAGAGACGGAACCTGCCCAGTTGCATGGGTTCATCCGTGGTGACGCTAGCCAGTGGGTTGAGACCGGAAATAGGGGATCTGCCTTGGTTTGGAGGCTCGTCCTCCAAGTGCGCAGTGACGCAGCCCTCCGCCAAACTCCGTCCAGCTCGTGATCCAAAAGCCTCTTGTCGATCCTTATGGCGAGAGCAATGAGAGTGTCCAAGTCGGTCGGCAGGTCTAGCGGGACCAAATGATCCTTGACGGCGGGGGATAGTCCTTGAAAAAAGGTATCGAGTAGCGCCCTATTATTACACTGACTCTCAGCTGCTAGAATGCGAAACTCAATCGTGTAATCTGACACCCTGCGCTTGCCTTGTTGTAAGGTGACAAGGGAGCGAGCTGCCTCAAGATTTGGTGTGGAAAACTGAAAAATTTGCTCCATAGTCTTTATGAAAAAAGCCCACGAATGACACGCGGCGGAATTGCGGCTCCATTCAGCAGTAGCCCACGCCTCAAACTGTGAGGCCACCTGTCTCATCATATTGTCCTGATATTCTGATAGTCCCTCTAGATGAAGGTGGAGGGCAGCAAGCTGCTCATCCTGCTTCAAGAGCGTTGACCCTGCGCTTGAAGGGCTTTGCGCAACTGGTCGGAGTCTGCTGGGTCCATGTTATTGCCAGTTCATTCTGTCATGAACGGAACAGAGGATAGGACCCAAAAATGCATGACTCCAAAACACATGGACAGTTTAAAAAAAGAGAGGTTTAATACAGGCAAGCAATCCAAAAAAGGCAACAGTATCCAAAAACATGAGGCAAAAAGGCGAGGTCGATAATCGGAACAGGGTCTAGTCTTACTGTGAGTCTTTGCCGTGGAAACAAGGAATGCTGAAACGCGACAAAAAGGTACAACGAACTGGCGACGAGAAAGAATGAGACACGAGGTTAAATGCAAGGGGTAATTAGAGTGAATGAGGCACAGGTGGTGAAGATGCACTCAGGAGCAGGTGTGTATGAAACAGGGGGAAGACAAAAACCGGAACACACACCCATGACAAGTACAAAAAAAACATTAGCTTAACCGTACCCGTTACTTGGTAATATACGCCACACAAGTTACAGAATGATGTCGTTAACATGAAAAAATAACTTGAATATGAGTGTAGTTGAAGCCACATTAAATGAGTAACTTAGAGCAGACTTGACATGCCAAATAGCCACCTAAATATAAACAAGCACTTCTTTACACTTCTTTAAAGACTCTTAACTGATAGATAGACAGACAGAGACACAGACTAGCAATGCTGCCGATTGTGTGGGGGTCCATGAAGGCAACCGTGTGTGCATGCAACAAACCTTGGTATTGTCCTCTTTAGAGAAACTCCAAGTAGTGACTCTATTTCCAGTTTAAGTATGCCAATCCCTCGTCACCGTCCATTGTGTTTGCGCCGCTGGCTGGTTGGGTACACGTGAGTTGACTCTGTGCGGGAAAACGTGCAACACGTCACGTAACGTCATTGCCCCAGACGGCCTCGTTTATAAATACTTCGCCTTTTTTCGATATTGTAGTTAGTTGTTGTGTGCATTTTAGTTATGGATAGTAAAGAATATAATGTGTTTCGTCTGTTTTATTAGTCATTACTAAAACAAAGGCTGAAAATTGGTCAACACTTATGACATGCACCGTGACTGAATCAAGTGTCTTGGTTATTGACTTGCCTCATGTTCCCATGCACTGCAGTTTCTTCATGATAAACATCTGTCACCTGAGCATAAATAGCATATTACTATTCAAAAGCATATGAAGCTCTGGTTCCCGTGAACAAAAAATAAAACTATTGGCAGATAAATCAAAGTAACTGTAATTTGACGACTCTACTATAAAAAGTAACGCGTTAGATTACTTATGATGTCATCGGACCACATTTTTTGAGTGACTCGTTTCTTTGTAACGCGTTACTGGCATCACTGTTTGGAACATCCTGTCACATTCTTGCTTGATGTACAGCTTCAGCTGTTCAACAGTCCGGGGTCTCCGTTGTTGTATTTTACGCTTCATAATACGCCACACGTTTTCAATGGGAGACAGGTCTGGACTGCAGGCAGGCCAGTCTAGCACCCGCACTCTTTTACTACGAAGCCACGCTGTTGTATCACGTGCAGAATGTGGTTTGGCATTGTCTTGCTGAAATGAGCAGGGGCGTCCATGAAAAAAGACGTTGCTTGGATGGCATCATATGTTTCTCCAAAACCTGTATGTACCTTTCAGCATTAATGGTGCCTTCACAGATGTGTAAGTTACCCATGCCATTGGCACTAACACAGCCCCATACCATCACAGATGCTTGCTTTTGAACTTTGCGTCCACAACAGTCCGAATGGTTCTTTTCCTCTTTGGCCCGGTGGACACGATGCCCACAATTTCCAAAAACAATTTGGAATGTGGACTCGTCGGACCACGGAACACTTTTCCACTTTGCATCAGTCCATCTTAGGAGCTCGGGCCCAGAGAAGCCGGCGGCGTTTCTGGGTGTTGTTGATAAATGGCTTTTGCTTTGCATAGTAGAGTTTCAAGTTGCACTTACAGATGTAGCGCCGAACTGTATTTACCGACATTGGTTTTCTGAAGTGTTCCTGCGCCCATGTGGTGATATCCTTTACACAATGACCTCAGTTTTTGATGAGGGATCAAAGGTCACGGGGATTCAATGCTGGTTTTCGCCCTTGCCGCTTACATGCAGTGATTTCTCCATATTCTCTGAACCTTTTGATGATATTATGGACCGTAGATGATAAAATCCCTAAATTCCTTGCAATTGTACGTTGAGGAACATTGTCCTTAAACTGTTCGACTATTTTCTCACGCACTTGTTCACAGAGGTGGACCTCGCCCCATCTTTGCTTGTGAATGACTGAGCAATTCAGGGAAGCTCCTTTTATACCCAATCATGGTAACCACCTGTTCCCAATTAGCCTGTTCGCCTGTGGGATGTTCAAACAGGTGTGTGATGAGCATTCCTCAACTTTCTCAGTCTTTTCTGCCACCTGTCCCAGCTTTTTTGGAGCGCGTTGCAGCTATAAAATTCTTAGTTATATATATGATTATTTGCTAAAAACAATAAAGTTTATCAGTTTGAACATTAAATATCTTGTCTTTGTAGTGTATTCAATTAAATATAGGTTGAACATGATTTTCAAATCATTGTATTCTGTTTTTATTTAACACACGTCCCAACTTCATTGGAATTGGGGTTGTACATTTAAAATAAGATTCATATCTAAAAACCTGTTTTCATGATAAATTTCACTTGTTTTTACTTAAAATAGAAAACCTGTGGTGGTTTTTTTAAAAAAAATTGTTTTTGCTCATAAAAACAAAACTTTCTCTGCTCCATGGACTGACTAATATTCTTGGCAAGATTCAGTTTTTGCAATGAGTGCATGCAGAATTGAGCTTACTTGCACCATTTGCATTTTTATTCATTCATTTTCATGTTTACAAATTAAAATGTTAAACATTTTGTTACTATTGCAATATATTGCGGCACGGTGGCTGGTTAGAGCGTCAGCCTCACAGTTCTGAGGACCCGGGTTCAATCCCCGGCCCCGCCTGTGTGGAGTTTGCATGGTCTCCCCGTGCCTGCGTGGGTTTTCTCCGGGCACTCCGGTTTCCTCCCACATCCCAAAAACATGCATTAATTGGAGACTCTAAATTGCCCGTAGGCATGACTGTGAGTGCGAATGGTTGTTGGTTTCTATGTGCCCTGCGATTGGCTGGCAACCAGTTCAGGGTGTATCCTGCCTCCTGCCCGATGACACCTGGGATAGGCTCCAGCACGCCCGTGACCCTAGTGAGGAGAAGCGGCTCAGAAAATGGATGGATGGATGCAATATATTTATCAAAAATGCTGTTTACGGGTTTTAGCATTTATCATGCTAATCTGTACAATGTAATGATGCTGTTGTAAATAAATGGCACTTTAATGAAACGTCAATGAAGTACTGTCATTGTTTGGATATATCAAAGTATGACATAAAAAAGACCAATATTTAAATATTAAAACAGTTTTGGTACAAATCTGGACCACATCTGGTCTGGAGCTGATCAGGATCGAATTTCTGGTGGAGCGGACATGCCACGCAAAAGATGCCACCCGGCACCCCAGCCTCGCACTACCGCCGGTCCCTGCCGAGGTAGACGTTAAGTCCAGAGTCACACGCAGACTCTAAATGGATCAACACCATAAACTATCTTCAACAAGACACAGACATTTGCTTTGCCATGCCGACGCTAAGTGAATCACGGCTGTCTGGCCCTTCAAAGTGGAGACCCAAGGATGCCGAGTTCGCCCCCCGACGCTAAGTTAATTAACTCCCCACCAGTCGAAGGATTGTACCCACAAAAGCGCCTCCACCTGCCTCTTGGGAGTTGGAACAGGCAACAGCGACACCCACGGGCGAAGGAACGACACTACAGACATGGGTTCATAAGAGTCTATAACTCGACTGGGAGTTAATATTTTAAGAACTTTACATGAACGCCACTAATGACTGTATTGCTGCAAACTTGAATGTCTAACGTCGAATACGTTAACTGAACCAGATGTAATGTTCTCCACACCACACAACATTTGAAACACAACATTACAGGTATAACAGAGGATGAGCGTGGAACAATGCAGGGTGAGGAGATGGTCTCGTTATCTTAAATCCAATAATTGATATTTTATTCCACTGGTTTTAAACCACAAAATAATCCTAAAATGGAAAAATAACGGCAAAAGGCAGTCCACCCCCTCGGAGTTTGCGAAGGTGGTAGAAAAGGAGGGGGGTTAAACCCCCCCTTTTTGACCCGCTCCGGGCATAAAAGGGGCCGGAGCTGGGATCAGAAAAAAAGAAGCTTTTGGGAGTTTTCGTCTCACCCCGACCAACTCGCCGACGACCGGGCCAGGCAGGACGCCCACCTCACCCGAGGTGGCAAGGACACATCGGACGATCCCCGGCTGCAGCTTCCTGCAAGTGTTCCGAGCCACCCTGCTTGGGGGGGCGAACTCAGTCTGAGGGAATGGAGGCGGACGCAACGCAACCGCTCCGAACTTCTGGCAAACAGAGACACCCGAGAGACGTCCTGCCTGAGAACTCGTTGGCCTCCTGATTTTCCTCCTTTTTTCCTTCCTCCCATCAAATCCACCTGTTCCCGGTGCAGACCGGACCGCCTGAACACTCGGGAGCATGACTCGCCTGCCTAAAACGTGTTACAGACACGTAAATCAACATTGCGGTCTTCTAAAAGTACGGATTAGTGCATATTTGGGTTTATATTAATGAGACCAGGAGTCCTCAGCTATACGCATTCAATACACACCCATTCTGCTCATCTCACGTCACAAATCCCTTCCTTCACCAATGTTCGTCTGTACTTTGTTTGTTTTGTGTTTGTCTGTGTTTTGCCCTTTTTATTATTCAATTTTCTATAACATTCACCACTTGCATTAATTATGTGTCTGTTTGCGTTCGGAACGAAACCTCTATAAAGCCTAGAACTCAAGGTTTCTAACATGTAACCACCTTCCGATAAGAGACTGATTAAAAAGGTTTGTCGTCATTTCGCCTCAAGTTAAACTTGTAAAAAATGACGTGGTGCCCCTCATATATATCAAATATCTTGATTTATAACGCTGTAATTTTAAATTACGATAACCCGGAAGTGACACGTCCAACTCATCGTTTCCTTCTAAATTAAGCACAATTCTTACAAATCCCATAAATGCTACAGAGTGGTGAGTGAGGAGTGAGGAGATACTAAGTTTTATTCCTAACCCAAACAGAAAAAAAACTCCCGATATTTTCCAATTAACCAAGACGGCAGCCGCCATCTTGGCAGGGTCATGTCTAGACACGTCCCCTGCTATCTAGATTATGGCTATGTTGTCTAGGTGTGAGCACATTCTGTTACCATAGCGACCAAGGTCCAAGCACTTAGTAACGAGAGAAATGAAGGTTAGCCCTAGTGAAACTAGTTTTGTTGGATTGCAAATGTTATTTGGATATCCGTTTTATGCGCTGCATGCTTTGAACTCTGGAGAGATTCCCCATGTAAAGTTCTGTTGAAAAGGCTTTCGAGGATCGCGAACGGGTCACAAATCCTGTGCGTTCGCACGGTCCTCGTCTTCTTCCCGCTATGCTCTGGAGTTGCTAACCAGACTAGCTATATGCCCGTTGGGGTTTTGAGAATTTTATTCTGAGTTTTGTTGTGTAAATAGGAGGAAGTCACTGGTGTTGAAGGATGGTATCTCTCCGCCAGCCCTTCGCGTGTTCGTTGAATTTCGGAGGATGAGAATGTTAGGGTCCGAATCAGAGACTGGAAATGAACTTCTTTAAGATCTTTATTGCAGAATATTCTGGGTACAAATGTTCTACAGGCAAAGGCTGCAGCTGCACAAAATGTGCTCAAATGTGCGCTTTCTCAGCGTTCAGTGCGAGATTATATACAATGTTCAGGGAGGTGTTTAAAGCTTGAGCAGGGTGGATCCAAGGTCACAGCATTATCTCTTCTTGGGACAAAACATACTGTTTTGCGGCTGACATGTAGTTTTCACAGTTACGTGATTATCAGAACATTTTAATACTGAGGTTAGGTTACACAACATAACAGTGCACAAATAAGTCTATGTATGATCATGACATCAGTATATCACGTGCGAGGACCTTCAATCCCCCTTTCGGACTCGAAAGAGTCCGACACCAGGATATGTTAAATAGTGTGTAAGAGAATGTACGATTACAAAAATATGCCCGCGGGGTCATCGAGCATCTCAGGGGATTCCCCTGAAGACAGGAGTGGCATCATCTGGGCGGGGTTATTAACATCTCTTTTTTCGATAGCTGCTGTAATGAGTCGCTGGCTAAGAGAGCCCAAGCAAGGAATGCAACAACATCCACATGTTGTGAGAAAAGCAGCAAACACAGCAATAGAAATAAAAATAGAAGATACCAGAGCCTTATACCGTCCAAAAACACTCATCCAATTATCCCAATTAGAAGTATCTACCCCTGAATGTACTTTCATTTTTTTGTTTAATGTTCTGAGCCCTTCAATTTCAGAGGTTAGGCTGCCATCAGAAGCTGTGTTATTAGGAATAAAAGTGCAACATTGTTCGCCAAACATGGAGCATTTTTCTGCCTGGAGCATATCTAAAGCTGTGCGATTTTGGAAAGCCATCAGAGAGGTGGCGGCCAGTTGACCATGTACCGCTTCAAATCCGCTTTGTGTCCAATTTCCTAAGCGTTGCACATTGTAATGTATGTAATTAATTCTATCTGTGTTTTTATCTATAGTACACCACCAACAAAATGTGGATTCAAATCCTGCGGCTAACTCTCTTGAGATGTTAATATAATAAAAAGGGTTGTGATGTAACAACAAATTGAAACATTTTCCACTTGCGGGCCATTGTTGGGTGGTGTTTTTTCAGGATTGTTGCTAGAGAGCGCTGTCAGCTTCTTCAGGACCTGGGGTTAGACTACCCGGTCCTAGGTTGAGTCACCGGGATTATTCTGCCCGTGTACCGTGATCTCAACCTTTGATGAGTGATGTCGTCACTGGGATGGGATCTGGTCTGGCGTTGACGTGCAGTCAGTACTTGGGGCAATGATGATCTGTCGGGACGGGGTCTTTGCTGGTCGTGTAGAGGTGAGGTGGTACCACGTCTCCCCCTATCCTTGTAGTCGGACAGCAGACGATGTTCTCTCCGTCACTTTATGAGGATCTGTCCACCTGGGTTCAGACCACTTTCTTTTGATTACTTTCAACCATACAAATTCACTTTCATGCATTACCAAAGGAGCATCGGGTTGTTTGGCAGTTAGTTGCGAAAAAGCAAGCGTTAGTTGTTTGAGCTCCGGAGGGCCGGACACATCTGTTGTCTCCAGTAGAGCTGTTGGAGCCGGAAACGGTCTGTTAGTATGACATTCAAATGGAGTCCAGCCTTTGGCTGAATTGAGTGACATTCGTACATTCATCAAAGCCAAAGGAAGGGCTTGTAGCCAATTGAGATTTTAAGTAGCTAAAGCTTTGGCCAATTTTTCCGTAATGTTCCGATTCATTCTTTCTACTTGTCCTTGGGACTGTGGGTGATATACTGAACCAAATGTGTGTTTCAGTCCCAGGGCTTCCTGCAAATGTTTGTTTTTAAAATGGGTCAAATTATCAGACCTTATTTTATTTGGGAACCCATGAGATGGAATATAATGGTTAACCAAATGTTTAACCACTATGTTTGCCGTTTCTGTTTTGCAGGGATAGGCTTCAGGCCAACCGGAGAAGGAATCCACTATCACTAGTAGATACCTGTAACCGGACACACTTTTAATCATGTCTGTAAAATCCATCGAAACCACCTGCCCAGGTGCCGTCACGTCCGGATCGTGAGTTCCCTGGGGTGGTTTCGTGGTAGGCATGCTGTTATATCTGCTACAGACACTGCAATCCTGTAGTTCATTTTTAACAATTGCTCTCATGAAAGGATGCCACCAGGTGTGGAGTCGTCTCAGTGTTTCTTCCACGCCTACATGGCATGCTCCATGAGATTCGCTTATCAACAGTTTTAATTCCTTCTGAGGTAGTATACATTTTCCTCCTTTTCTCCAAATACCTTTCTCATCTCTCTCACCCCCTTTTGATTTCCACATACTCCTTTCTTCGGGACTCCCTTGTTCCTGCCATATTTTAACTGTCTCTTCTGTTACTTCCTGTCTGTCTTTTAATTCTGTTTCACTTACAACTAGTTGTGAGGTGAGAAGATAACCAGCCGCTGCTTTCACCGCTTTATCCGCTGCATCATTTCCTGCTGATACAAAATCATCCTTTTTAGTGTGTCCTTTACATTTTAAGACTGCCACTGCTTTGGGCATCATTAATGCTTCTTTCAATTTTAATATTTCTTGATAATGTTTTATGGGGACTCCCGTTGCAGTCATGAGATTTCTTTGCCATTCGGCCATGGCTGTATGTACAACTACATGAGCATATGCCGAGTCAGTGTAAATGTTGGTCGTTTTGTCTTGGGCCAGCTGGAGAGCGGCTGTTACTGCCGTTATCTCTGCTCTTTGGGCAGATTGTTGCCCTTTGAGTTTTTCCACTTCTATTGTTACAAATCCTGTATCAGTTAGTTTTGTTACAGAAAACCATGACTGAAGCCCTTGTTCTCCTTTAAAACAGCATCCGTACGTGAATAGTATCAAGTCAGGATTTTGCAAGGGCATGTCATATAGATCTTCCCTAAGTGTGTTATCTGTTATGATTCGTTGGGTACAGCAATGAGGCTGTCCTTCAAAAAGCCCTTCAGCCATGTTAATGCCCTCGTGTGTAAAAAGTATATGTGGCTGTGTGAGTATTACCTCAATTTTCCTTTGTCTTCCTCCTGTCATGGTGAAAACATAGCTTGTCACGTACTGTACTGTACTGTGAGAAGTGCGTACTGTCAATGGATGATGTAAGACAATGTGTGAGGTTTTCTGAATGAGTCGAGCTAATGCAGAGGCAAACGCCGCGCATACTGGATGTCGCTTTTCGTATTTTTCAAGTGGCGTAGAGGCATATAGACAAATTCGTCTTTCTCCTGATTCCCCCTTCTGATAAAGGGCAGCAGATACACTGCTGGTCTTTTCAGAAACATCCAGGAAAAACATTCTGTTGTAATCAGGAATAGCCAATGCGGCAGCTGAGGACAAGTGTTGTTTGAGGTTTACAAAAGAGTTTTCCGCTTCAGAGGTCCAAGTGAGGATATGTGACAATTTTTTCATGCCTTCAATGTTAACCATTTGGCGAAGAGGATGTGTAAGTTCTGCAAAGTCCAGGACATGATGGCGTGAGTAGTTGCACAGTCCTAAGAAGGCGAGCATTTGTTTGACATTGACAGGTTTCGGGTGGTGTAAGATGTCATCTTTCTGTGAGGGAGACATCCCTGTGCCTTTGCATGAAATAAGGCATCCCAAAAAGGAAACTTGTGGCCTTGCAATTTGTAGTTTGCTTTTGGAGCACTTAAGTCCTACTGACGCTAGATGAGACAAGAGTTGCTGGGTGGCTCGAAGACATAAGGACTCGGAAGAGGCGGCCAACAATATGTCATCTACATATTGTATTAAGAGCACACCTTCCGGAAGTTGAAGTGGTGATAAAAGTTGTCTGAGATGATCATTGAACAGTCCTGATGACAGAACAAAGCCTTGTGGAAGTCGGTTGTAAGAATAGTATTCATTATTCCAAGTAAATGCAAAGTATTGCTTCATAGATGGATCAAGAGGAATGCAGAAAAATGCATTAGACAGATCAATGCAAGTAAAATGGGTGTGAGACGGAGAGAGCTGAGACAGGGCTGAGTGCGGATTGGGTACTGGAAGTGTTGGTGTCAAGACCGCTGCATTTATTGCCCTAAGGTCATGTACCATTCGGAATTTTCCAGTATTTTTCTTTTCAACTGGTAGAATGGGTGTATTATACTCTGACTCACGTATTTTGCACAATACTCCTGCTTTTAGCAAGCCTTCAATGGTTTCTGTAATGCCTATTCGACCTGCTTCCTTCATTGGATACTGTGGTATCCAAATAGGATCAGGCTTCATTTTGAATTTCACCGGCTGTACTTGACACAATCCTACGTCTGTTGGGTCTGTAGACCACAAATGTAGAGGCAAAGATTGTACCATAGGATTGGCGAACTCACTGTTAGTTGTTTCTCGTCCATGATGTCTGTCCAACAAGCAATGCTCCAGGGTTGATGTTGGTGTATACGATGCTGACTGTATCCAGTATGCATCGAGAGACCGAGAATATAGCAATGTGTCGTGAAAAGTTGGCTGCCAATCAATAGCCTGTGTGCAGCCTAGGACGAACGGACCCAAATCCTTTGCAGTATGCTGTGGTGATACCATCAAGGACACATGAGGATGACATGGTGGCACAGTGGGATCTGATGGATGAGTCATCATATACCATTTTTGTTGTTCAGGTGTTAGTGAAATTGAAAAAGCCACACCTGGTTTTCCCACGAACAGGTCACCCATTTGTAGTTCCCAGATGTTGCCTTCTACATTTTGGAAAGCCTCGCTGTACACCTCATCTCCCGTCCTGTCATAGTACAGAGTGCAATGCATACAATCAGAAACCATATCTTAGGGTCTGAGGTGACGAACCCACAGCGACCATTGAGTCCAAAAGGTCTCTGCTTCCGTCCATCAGGGTGAGTCAGTGTCCATTTTCGCCCAGTAGATGTCGGCGGTGGCACACGTCATGCTTGGTAGTCGTCGCTCTGAGTCCTGCATGTAGATGTTTGATGTGTCGTCACCGGAACAACAGTAGGTGTGTCCATCAGGAAACTGTAATATCAGTCCATCCGGGCTGCACAGTATTGTTGGAGCTGTTTTGATGAGAAGATCCTTTCCCCACAGGTTGACAGGGCAATTGGGCGCATACACAAACGAGTGTAAAAGAGTTTGTGTAAAACACTGAGTATGTACGGGTGTAGTCATGTGCAGGATGGTTTCTTCACCCCGGAATCCAACAAGTGAAATGCCTTTTGCAGTAAGGGAACTTTCAGGTGGTAATGTTATAACGGTTGAATGTCTGGCTCCCGTATCGACCATAAAAGGTAAAATAGTTCCTCCTACCGTCAGTCCGATCATTGGTTCCTGCAGACCGTGGCATGTGGATTCGGGCCCCATCATTGCGGATACTGGCCCCCAGACGGTGGCAGCTGCTGTTGGTTTGGCACTTGAGGGTAAGACTGCTGCTGCTGCGGCGGATATTGTTGAGTCATATCCTGCTGCTGTTGCTGTCCGTATCCTCTTCCTCTTTGCTGGCCATAACCACGCCTGTTGAATCCTCTAGGCGGGCCCCTTGTTCCTCTGCCTCTGGCCTCCAGGGGACGCGCTCGGCAGTCTATTGCCCAGTGTCCATTACGACCACAGTTGAAGCATTGATTTCTGCCAGCAAACACTACACCTCGACCCATGAATGGCCCTGTTTGATACATCACGCACTCAGAAACAACATTAGGTAGCGAGGCCCCAACGGAAGCCACAGGTGTGATTTTAATATATTCTTCTTGTTTTTTGAGACTTTGTAGTTGCATTATAACTAATTGCGATTCGGTGGTTCTGTGTTTCTCATGCTTTGACTCTTTTTCTTTTGCATGTCTCCTCAAGTGGTGTGTCAGATGTGACAACCAGCGAACATGATCTGCTCCGGGAAGGTCCGGATTCGCCTCCATGGCTTGCACCACAGACTTGGGAACGCCCTTCAGCACTGCTGCACTAAATACTTGAGAGCACGGTCAATATATGCCGCTGCTTCCTCATCTGTTCTAGGAGCAAATACTAAGTCGGAGATGACTAGATCAGGAATGGGAAACAATGCATTTAGTGCAGTGAACAATGTTAAGTAATACTCTCTTGTGAGTGCCTCATTGTCCATTATACTTATCAGACCAGAATTCTTCATCAGTGTTTCCAGTTGGGAGAGAGGACACGCATGTGTCAACAATGCGCGCATGTCTCCTGCTGTTAAAATCTGTCCTGTGACAGGCCTTTATACCGATCTCAGCCAGTTCTCTCCTCCATTCTGCATTGGCGGAAGTTTCTGCATCAAAACACTTAGATCAGAAGGAGAAAGAGGTTTATAAAACATGGCAGTGGCTCCAGTAGCCGGATCAACCTTGGCCAGCATTGGAGCTTGGACAACAGGTTGAGAGTGTGTCATTGGTCGCAGTGGAGTGGATTCAGCAAAAGGGGGCGCACTTTTATTTTCTTGTGTCTGTTGTAACAGGGAGTGTTCCTGACAAAGTCTGCACTTGGCACTTTAAGTCAGCCACCTGATTTTGCAAATATGCGATGTGATAACTGACTGCATGGGGAGGCCCCTTCTGAGCTTCCTCTGCTGCTATCTCCTGTTCCCTTTGTCTGAATATTTTATCTCGTTCCGCTTTTTCACGCTGCATCTGTTCTGTTATTTCAGCGTTAACAGTTTTCTCAAAACGGGAGGCCCGGGCTAAAAGCTGCTCTCTTACCTTTTGTGGCACTTCAGGGTGTCTATTTAATTCCATCGTAAACGCTCCTATTTGGTGTAACTTTTTATTTTTTTATTTTTTTTAAATACAAATATATAATTTCCTTTTTTTTTTACATATAAAAAATCAAGCACGAAGCAGGCTCAAATTATTACAAATGTTATTCAGAAAGAAAAGGGGACAGATCTATTTGGCTTTGTTGCTGTCCAAAAGTGACAACTGACAGTTAAGACGTATACTTTTTTTTTTATTTTTTTAAACTCACTCTCTCGACATCCTTCATCAGTGTAACTAAACAGGCAGCAGTTGATAATGGAGGGAACCAGCCATTCTCACAGCATTCATTCATCCATTTCTTTCCCTGTCTATCTTTTTCAGACAATCCTCCCACACATACATCACATGCATTCTTTACTTGCTCTCTTAACAGTATTTTTTGACCATGGTCTGGAATGACACGCAAGTCGAACCATTCCGATTCTCGATTGAATTCCCCTTCCATTTTTCAGCTGTTTTTTCTTCTTAAGTACTTATTTTTTGTGGATCCACAATATACCTTTATTTCTCATTTCAAAGACACTTGCTTAATAGCCAAACGAAAGCGTCCGAGCCTTAATTTCGCAAAAGTGGTCGAAACTCTTTTCTTAAACAAAAGTACTTGACATTAAATCCAAACAAAAGTACTCGAACCTTAATTTATCAAAACCACTCGATACTTATTCTTCTTATTCTCACCGGTATTTTGTACAGAATTTCCTATACAAGGGTTTACGGACTTTAGGATTTCACTTTAACATGAAACAAGTCAACCTTATATACCAAATTCCACTCGATACTTATTCTTCTTATTCTCACCGGTATTTTGTACAGAATTTCCTATACAAGGGTTTACGGACTTTAGGATTTCACTTTAACATGAAACAAGTCAACCTTATATACCAAATTCCACTCGGTACTTATTCTTCTTCTCTTATCTCTTTGTTACTTGTTTCACCGGTATTTTGTACATAATTTATTATACAAGGATTTACGGACTTTAGGATTTCACTGTAACATGAAACAAGTCAACCTTATATACCAAATTATGTTATTTAAAGTTCATCCAGTCAAACATTCAATTTAGATTCCAATAGAACATAAATTCTTGCCTTGTATCAGTCGACAGACAGAAGATCAATTGGGAGGATAAATGTCCTCTTACCTTACATTCGTGTGGGCCCGATGTTCTGTCTGTCGCCCAACACCTCAGCCCGAAATCACGTCGGGGTCACCAATTGTTGAAGGATGGTATCTCTCCGCCAGTCCTTCGCGTGTTCATTGAATTTTGGAGGATGAGAATGTTGGGGTCCGAATCAGAGACTGGAAATGAACTTCTTTAAGATCTTTATTGCAGAATATTCTGGGTACAAATGTTCTACAGGCAAAGGCTGCAGCTGCACAAAATGTGCTCAAATGTGCGCTTTCTCAGCGTTCAGTGCGAGATTATATACAGTGTTCAGGGCGGTGTTTAAAGCTTGAGCAGGGTGGATCCAAGGTCACAGCATTATCTCTTCTTGGGACAAAACATCCTGTTTTGCGGCTGACATGCAGTTTTCACAGTTACGTGATTATCAGAACATTTTAATACTGAGGTTAGGTTACACAACATAACAGTGCACAAATAAGTCTATGTATGATCATGACATCAGTATATCACGTGCGAGGGCCTTCACTGGTCACAAAAATGTGAAAAATACCGAAAATCCCGTTACATGTCAGTCGAACTCTGAGCTAGAGCACTAGCTCTTTGTGTGTGGAAAAAAAAAAAAAAACACACACACGTGGGACCCACGACGGTCACCATTTTCGCTTTGTGTTAAAATCACAAGCCTCTCACTGAACGCCATTTGGTCATTTATAGACTCAAGGCTTCGTAATTCGTCTTCCTTATTGGAGAGACGTGACGTTGCCAGCTTGGTTTCTTCTTTTGTGGCGTGATCCCTAGCATAAGCTCCGGGTTGTCGTAGAGTCCCCCTCGTGGACATTCGCTCCATCACGCAACTTCCGGCTGTGTGACTGGAAACTTGCGCTGACTAGCTCCGGCTCAAGCCGCTAGTAAGCCATTACCGATCGCGTGCTAAGGCATTGTGTTCATCTGGGGTCGTTGCTTTTGAAACAATAAACATAGGCTTTCATAATAAGCACCGCCGTGTGCTTTTTGCGTGCTGATAAGCTTCGCACACCGCCTTGCATCACCTGTTGCCTAGGCAACCGAACAACCCCGAGAGCTTGCCTTAATTCATGATAGTTGGAAAGAGCGTTTGTAAATTTAAAGCCTCCGTTTTCGCTCGTTTTCGAAACGCTGACGCCGCGATCGTTCTTTAAAGCTTTATGCCTGTTATTTTTAAACAGTTTTGGGATTTACAACGTGAGACTTAACTACTTTCACCACCGGAACGCGGTGGTACTTCTATACAGCAACACCACCACCTTGCGCCAGTAAGCGTGCACAACACCTGTCGAATTAAACTGACAACCGCTTACAGTAACCACAGTTAATTAACGGATTTCTTTTACAAAGTGGAGTTTATTAATTAATAGCTTTGCTGTTTTAATCACTCTGGTTTTAATTTTTTTTTTTTAAAGAAAAAGGAAAACTTGATTTGATTTAACATTTTCCGAAAAACATTTTTCTTTTTTGAAAACATTTGTTTTGGAATTATTTTTTTAAAATTTATTTTAATGATAATTTTTTTTAATCAAATTAATTTTAAATGCTTTTGAAAAAAAACAATTTATTTAGAATTTTTCTCTCTTTAAATCGCTTCTTGTTTTGATGCCTCTTCACTTGGCTTAAAAGCCACACCCGTACTGGCCATACAAGCAACCAATTAATTCACAAGTCTAATCATGTCTAATCATAAGTACATTTGACTTTTACCCAAAGTTAAATGAAACTTATGTGAATCAGTTGAACTCCTAAACGCTTCACCAATTGAATTGACTTGCAGTGATAGCCATCACACACCGGCAAATCAAGTTGCTTAACTAAATTACAACTAATAATAATTTATTTACCCAAACTAAATAAATTAATTGGTTAAACTAGTTTAAAATTTAGTCGACAAGCTGATTCGCCCACTCCACCAAGTGCCCAACTATTATAAATCACCAATTGAATTGCCAACGCTCACGCAGCAATTTAATTCAATCAAATAAATGGACACCGTCAGCACTTTTGCGCTACTCGATCACTGCTTCTATGCACATTCTCAAACACCTTTAAAGTACGTGATCAACCCTCACACCACAATTTGCGAATGCAATTGAAGTGTTTAACACATAAGTATATCGCCTATATTGTGCCTCTATTCCAAACTTGACGCACTGCTCAAACGAGCCTTCATTACAAACAAGTTAGTTGCGTACCTAGTACAAACTACTGCACGCGTAACGCAAATCATGGCGGAACTTCCAGAAAGTCACAGTCAATACGACAATCTTGACACACTGAAAGAGCTCTTCAGCAATTTAACTAGGGACCTTGTCCCGGGCTATGCAGAGTCTGTCAAAAATGCTGGCCTCAAAGTCCTCAATGATAACATTGCACAACTTATGAGTGACGCCGAGCACAAAACCTTAAAAGATAAAAATCCAAGATCGAACTCTTGGCTGCATGGTGCTGAACATGGGGGCCCAACTCAAATGGAGCGACCGCGAGGACGCTCTGGTGAAACGAGCAACTATTCTGCTGCGGCAAGCTTCCGGTGACATTCAGCGGCTCACCGAATGCACCGACACACTCAAAGCGGAACGCTCCAAAGAGATGGAACAGTCATACCTGCTCCAGGTATGACTCTAAGAGACTTAGACAAAGTGGCGCGCAACATTCTGAAGGAACCTGAATTTTATAATCACCTATTACTCTTGAGGTTCCATGTGTGTTCGTTTTGAAAGAACTACAATTATAACGACGTGTTAAAAGTCAACCAATTTATTCCAAATTAAACCTTCTTTCTAACTGTTCCTCCAGCTGCTCCCTGCTTTCACAGCAGATCACGATGTCATCTGCAAACATCATGGTCCACGGGGATTCCAGTCTAACCTCATCTGTCAGCCTATCCATCACCACTGCAAAAAGGAAGGGGCTCAGGGCTGATCCCTGATGCAGTCCCACCTCCACCTTAAATTCGTCTGTCACCCCTACAGCACACCTCACCGCTGTTCTGCTGCCCTCGTACATGTCCTGTATTTTTCTAACATACTTCTCTGCCACTCCAGACTTCCGCATGCGGTACCACAGTTCCTCTCTGGGTACTCTGTCATAGGCTTTCTCTAGAGCTACAAAGACACAATGTAGCTCCTTCTGACCTTCTCTGTACTTTTCCATCAACATCCTCAAGGCAAATAATGCATCTGTGGTACTCTTTCTAGGCATGAAACCATACTGTTGCTCCACTACTCTTTCCCATAACTTCATTGTGTGGCTCATCAACTTTATTCCTCAATAGTTCCCACAGCTCTGCACATCACCTTTGTTATTATTAAATATGGGCACCAGCACACTTTTCCTCCATTCCTCAGGCAACTTCTCACGCACTAGAATTCTACTGAACAGGCTGGTCAAAAACACCACAGACACCTCTCCTAGATGCTTCCACACCTCCACAGGAATGTCATCAGGACCAACTGCCTTTCCATTTTTCATCCTCTTTCATGCCTTTCTAACTTCCCCCTTACTAATCATTGCCACTTCCTGGTCCACCACACTTGCCTCTTCTACTCTCCCTTCTCTCTCATTTTCCTCATTCATCAACTTCTCGAAGTATTATTTCCATCTAGCTAGCACACTACTGGCACCAGTCAACATATTTCCATCTCTATCCTTAATCACCCTAACCTGCTACACATCATTCCCATCTCTATCCCTCTGTCTGGCCAGCCTGTATAGATCCTTTTCTCCTTCTTTAGTGTCCAACCTGCCATACATGTCATCATATGCATCTTGTTTGGCCTTTGCCACCTCTACCTTTGCCCTGTGTCGCATCTCAATGTATTCCTTTCGCCTCTCCTCGGTCCTCTTAGTGTCCCACTTCTTCTTAGCTAACCTTTTTCCTTGTATGATTTTCTGTACTGTGAGGTTCCACCACCAAGTCTCCTTCTCTCCTTTCCTGCCAGAAGATACACCAAGTCCTCTCCTGCCTGCCTCTCTGATCACCTTGGCTGCAGTGGTCCAGTCTTCTGGAAGCTCCTCCCGTCCACCGAGAGCCTGTCTCACCTCTTCCCGAAAAGAGGCACAACCCTCGTCCTGTCTCAGCTTCCATCACACGGTTGTCTTCTCTGCCTTTGTCTTCCGAATCTTCCTCTTCACCACCAGAGTCTCTTACATACCACCATCCTATGCTGTCTAGCCACACTCTCCCCTTCCACTACCTATGTTCATGCCTCTTCTGGAAAAAAGTGTTCACTACAGTCATTTGCATCCTTGTTGCAAAGTCTACCACCATCTGTCCCTCCAAGTTCCTTTCCTGGATGCCATACTTACCCATCACTTCTTCATCACCCCTATTACCTTCACCAACATGTCCATTACAATCTGCACCAATTACGACTCTCTCTCTGTCTGGGATGCTCAGAACTACTTTGTCTAGCTCCTTTCAGAATTTCTCTTTCACCTCTAGGTCACATCCTACCTGTGGGGCATAGCCACTAATCACATTACACACAACACCCTCAATTTCAAGTTTCAGCCTCATCACTCGATCTGATACTCTTTTCACCTCCAAGACATTCTTAGCCAACTCTTCTTTTAAAATAACCCAGACTCCATTTCTCTTCCCATCTACACCATGGTAAAATAATTTAAACCCTGCCCCTAAACTTATAGCCTTACTGCCTTTCCACCTTGTCTCCTGGACACACAATATATCATCCTTTCTCCTAATCATCATATCAACTAACTCCCGAGATTTTCTGTCATAGTCCCAACATTCAAAGTCCCCACATTCAGTTCTAGGCCCTGTGCTTTCCTCTTCTCTTTCTGCCGAAGAACCCGCTTTCCACCTCTTCTTTTTCTTTGACTTTGACCCACAGTAACTGAATTTCCAACGGCGCCCTGCAGGTTGACGGCGCCGGTGGCGGACGTTGTTAACCCGGGCCACGACCGATCCGGTATGGAATTCTTTGGATGAATGCTCATATTTGTTTGGCAAAGTTTTAAGCCGGATGCCCTTCCTGACGCATTTATCCGGGCTTGGGACCGGCCTACAGTTTGCACTGACTTGTGCCCCCCATAGGGCTGCATTTTTTATCTGTACAAATACTTATGCAATTGTCGAATTGAGAACTGGGATCCATGGGAGGTTTGAAGTCCGGGAGCTTCGGCACCGTCGGCTAGGAGGGCGGGAACTTGTCACAGATGACCGCAAACACTTGAGGAGCAAAAGGGGCATATAAAATTTCAGGTTTGACATTATTCAGACCAGACCGTGTCAAAATATTATCCGATTAATGAACCGAAATGTAACAGGCGCGAATCAATCTCACTACGTCAGCACACGCCAGGCTCATGCTGTCCGTCGAGTTTTTCAGCGCCTGGATCGACATTTCACCGCCAGCAGCCAGTCCGGGCAGCCGTTTTTGTAAAAAGTCAAAATCTTTTAAAGACAATTCTTGGTATAGTAACCCACCTTTTTGAATGCAGGCTCGTGCAGAATTGATGGGAGTTTTATTTCCCCTCTACAATTGGTCTGTCATTTCAGCAAAGCCGGATAAAGGGAAGTCACTGGGGGGCCGCTTATGGGCAGGTCCGTAATTGGATTTAGTGGGGGAATTTGTCGTTTTTTTTTTTCTTTTCGTCGGACAGCTCCCATGGCTGTGGACACCACACAAATCTCATGAATTTTTCTCCTCAATTTTTCATTCTCTTCTATCTTCTTATTCAAATCTCTTTTCTCCATCCACCCTGCAGCGTCCAACTTTTCCTTTTTCCACTTTGCCCACACACTTCTAAATCCTGCTTGTTTCTTTCAATGCCAGCTAAAAACTGACCTTCTATTTCAATCCACAAATCCTCCAATGACTTCTGGTAATCACTCTGATACATATCGCATTCAATACCTCTACACTCGACTGTCCAATACACACCACAGGGTTTTGGTGGCACACTCATCTTATTCTAAATTGGTTTTTGGGGGTCCCAAAATCCCCAACGTCTACCGAAACGTTACAATTTGAAACTGCATCCGATTTCAAGTCAGTCTACGACGGGATGAGTAGGTACCTCATTACCCTACTTTTTCCCATGATCTTATATTATCCTGGTCAGTCAGGAACCTTGTTACCCTTAATTCCAATTAACACAACAATAACAACACAACGTCCTAGTATACAACTGTACCACAAGTCTCCCAAATTTCACAATTTCCAATGGTCAGAATTCGTGATTTAATCAAACAGGTTTCCACTCACCTTTATCTCACAGTGCACCCGGGAGATTGGAGTCCAATTGAATATATATTATATATTGAATAATATTGAATTGAGAGCAAACCTGAGGACAAGACTCCTGAGAAAATAAATAATACACCCCCCATACCAGTCACGCTCTCAGGTGAAATCCGCCATATGGTTGATTTCCTGCTGAGAGAGAGGTTTGATCACTGTGGGGGTTATCATGGAAACTAATGCACAAGTGCCTGTCCATCCACTGCGTAGCAAGTCCCACAACAGACCATCCACCGCAAATCAGACCTTGGCTTACTCAATCGGGCCGCATCATAATAGTCAATAGTGTGAATTTACAAAACTGTGGATCCGGGTGGCTAATTGATCGGGAAAGTTTGTTATTGGGGGCTAAAGTTACCTTACTCTTATTTAGAAAGATGCAAGGCAGGGCAGGACCATTTCGACACCATAGAGGGGAGCACAAAAGCAGTCGGGTCTACCTCGAATGTTACCCGAGTCACGGATGCAGGCCCCTCGGACCACAGTGAGTCCGGCAGCGAGTTCAACAGCTGTGCGGCGTCCTCATGGTCCGAGAGCTCTCTGCCATGAAATCGCGCCAAAGTCACATGCTCCAACATTCCCTGTCTACCGTGGCACCCTGAATACAAAAACATTCAGTACTAGGAGAGTACAACACGTTGTATTTGACCTTGTTGCCAATCATTTGCCAAATGGCATTTTCTTACCATGGGTCCCAGTTCTCAGGCTTCATGACCTAGTGCAAGTGCAAGTGAAATGTGTGGAAAAGATGTCGAACTCATCATAAACCACTCACTCTGCTTTGGCGTCAAGGTGGAGGCAGCTGCCACACCTTGCTTCCCTATGTAAATACCTGTACTATTGAGCATCCAGTTTTCATCCTGTATTGACTCAAAGGCGCTTCTGTAAACCAAATTGTCATTTTTATCATAGTACAGTGTGAGATGGAGGGGATCGATTGGAGGGCTGTAGGAAGCAAGAGAGTCGATTCAGGGCTTCCACCGCAGGAAGGCCGAGTTGACGCCGCCTCCCGCCTTTGTTTCTGGTTTAAGTCGGGCCCAATATATTTCAGCAGTCGCTTCCGGAATTTCATGTTGCAACATGTTCCGTGCGGCGGACAATTTTTCACTCTCAGTTCATCACGGTCCCATCGGGAAACCGTATCGTCAGTCCGTCCGGGCTACAAAGGATGGTAGCCCTGGTTTTGATAAGCAGATCTCTGCCCATCAGATTCACTGGAGCTCCTCCCCCCTTTCATCAGGACAAACTGATGTTCATGTGTCTGTCCAGCAATTTCAGTCTTTAATGGTGTCGTAATCGCAGACTCATGGGCACTCCTGCAAAGCTCATTCAGGTGGTCGTCTTCCCTTAGCGGGGATAAGAGGCTCTGCCTTTCCTCCGTCAGCATGCTGCGGATGCTGTTGCCAGGGTGCCGGGCTGTGTCCACCTCTGCCGCGTGGAGCACTGTAGCCTCCTCCACTGCTTTTCTGCTTCCATTTTTTTCTTTTTTTTTTTCTTCAATGTCCACTTTACGGGCCTGGGTCAATTGTAACTTCAAAAGTTGTTCCTGCATGTCCTTTACCTCGTCTGATGATTTGTGTTGTCTGTCGACAAAAAGTTTCAAATGTTGAAACACATGACGATTAAAGTAGCTAGCTCCCCCTTTCATGAGGTCAGGGTCTTTAATAAGTTCAGTCCTAACTTCAGCTGGCAATGTGTCAAGCAAACCAATTCTATCAATAACATTTGCCTCCCGTAAACGGTAGGGATGTGACCTTGTCTTATCTGTCCAAATACTTATGTAATTTTCAAAGTGAGAACTGGGATCCATGATAGGTTTGAAGTCCAGGTGCCTCGTCATCGTCGGCTAGGAGAGCGGGAACATGTCACGGATGACCGCAAACATATGTCAGTACATGCCAGGCTCATGCTTTCGGTCAACTTTTTCAGCCCCTGGATCCAAATTTCACCGCCAGCAGCCAGTCCGCCATTTCTGTAAAAACTCAAAAATCTTTTAACGACAAGTTTTTGTATATTAACCCACCTTTTTGAATGCGGGCTTGTGCGGAATTGATGGGAGTTTTATTTCCCCTCTACAATTGGTCTGTTATTTGAGGAGCTCCCTTGACCGGCAAAGCCGGATAAAGGGAACTCACTGGGGGCCGCTTTTGCGAAGGTCCGCAATTGGATTTAGTGGGTGAATTTGTCGCTCTTTTTTTTTGTTTTTGTTTTTTTGTTTTGTTTTCTGCCAAACAGCTGCCATGGCAGTGGACACCAGACAAATCTCATGAATTTTTCTCCTCAATTTTTCATTCTCTTCTATATTCTTATTCAAATCTCTTTTCTCCATCCACCCTGCAGCGTCCAACTTTTCCTTCATCTTTTTTTCCTTTCAGAATAACCTCTCTTTCTTGCTTCTGAAACTCATCTGCTACATGAAATAACTTACATTCCTTTTTCTTATTCCACTTTGCCCACACACTTCTAAATCATTCTTGTTTCTTTTTCTGCCAGCTAACAACTGACTTTCTATTTCAATCCACAAATCCAATGACTTCTGGTAATCACTCTGACACATATCACATTCATTACCTCTACACTCGACTGTCCAATTCACTCCCCAGGGTTTTGGTGCCACACTCATCTTATTCTAAATCGGTTTTTGGGGTTCCCAAAATCCCCAACATCTACCAAAACGTTACAATTTGAAACTGCGTCCGATTTCAAGTGAGTTTACGACGGGACGAGTAGGTACCTTGTTACCCTACTTTCTCCCAGGATTTTCTATTATCCTGGTTTGTCGGGAACCTTGTTACACAACAATAACAACACAACGTCCTACTAACTAGTGACAATGAAACAACTGTACCACAAGTCTCCCAAATTTCACAATTTCCAATGTGCAGAATTCGTGATTTAATCAAACAGGTTTCCGGGGAGATTGCAGTCCAATTGAATCCCTGTCCACTCCTCTGTCTTTTTATCTAATGCCCTTCCAGGATCACGTACGGGGTCACCATTTGAAGGAACCTTAATTTTATAATCACCTATTACTCTCGCGGTTCCATGCGTGTTCGTTTTCGTGGAAGAACTACAATTATAACAACGTATTAAAAGTCAACCAATTTATTCCTGACAGAGGAGTCTATACATTTTACAGAGCTCTGGGTCAACAGCTATGCTTATCCTAGCCTCAGCAGAGACAGTGTAGACTGAACAAAGCTATCTGTTCTTGCCCCCGACTTATACAATGTTTGAAAGAGGAAGTATGAAATCGCTGTCGTCTGATTGGTCCATGGTCCCATCTGACGTCATCATTGCTCTGCAGAATGATTGCCGCTGGCTCCACAGTCTTGCATCTCATGTTTACAGTGGCTCCCCGCATCCATTGTCTTCCTCGACATCTGGTCTCTGCTGGATCAGTATCCACCCTGCTGGGAGCTTTCATGCATCACACTTCCACACCCTTATCTGATTTACATTATATGCTACACTGCAATAAACACCCTTGTTTACCTCCCAGACCAGTTACGCCATAAAACTCTATATCACCTTCAATCCCCAGATCCACTAGCCTTGGCCTCTTGATCTGCTCAGACTTCCACGACTTCAATATCATGGTCCCCGTGACCGGGACGCCCTGCCCTACCTGGTTGATCCTGCCAGGAGCATATGCTTGTCTCAACGATTAAGCCATGCAAGTCTAAGTACGCACGGTCTGTACAGTGAACCTGCGAATGGCTCATTAAATCAATTATGGTTCCTTTTTATTGTTCCGCCATTACTTGGATAACTGTGGCAATTCTAGAGCTAATACGTGCAAACGAGCGCCGACCTCCGGGGACACGCGCAATTATCAGACCCAAAACCCATGCGGTGCGGACTCCCCGCTCTCCGGAGAGCAGAGCCCGCCCGAGCCCCTTTGGTGATTCTGGATAACCTCGAGCTGATCGCCAGGCCCACGTGGCGGCGACCTCTCATTCGAATCTCTGCCCTATCAACTTTCGATGGTACTTTCTGCACCGACCACGGGTAACGGAAAATCAGGGTTTGATTCCGGAGAAGGAGCCTGAGAAATGGCTAACACATCCAAGGAAGGCAGCAGGTGTGCAAATTACCCACTCCCGACGCGGAGAGGTAGTGACGAAAAATAACTACAGGACTCTTTCGAGGCCCTGTAATTGGAATGAGTACACTTTAAATCCTTCAGCGAGGAAACCATTGTAGGGCAAGTCTGGTGCCAGCAGCCGCGGTAATTCCAGCTCCAATAGCGTATCTTAAAGTTGCTGCAGTTAAAAAGCTAGTAGTTGGATCTCGGGAATCAAGTCTAGATTACAGATGATTCCCCCCCGCTTCCCCCAAAATGTGGTCGAGTGGACCCAAATTATAAATGATTCCTTCCCACTTCCCCCAAAATGCGGTTGTGTGGACCGAAAATGCATTCGAGTGGACCGAAAATGCATTCGAGTGGACCGAAAATTAGCAGTGATTCCTCCACCGGTTCCCAAATGCAGCCGTTTTGGGCCACATAACTATATTTTCGGGCGGGCTCGGGAACAGCGCATTTGACAAGTCACTTTCGGGACACATTGTTACTTTCAGGGGCTAAAGAGAGGAATCACCAAAGGGTTGGACTGAAATTTGGACAAAAGGTTGGTTGATTCCTCTCGACTGTGTCCCATAATGTAGCAAAGTACCCTCTCCCCATCAACCTGGAGTACAGGTGTGTGACTCATCCCCGTGACATTTTTGTCTGTCATTTATGCCGACTCCACTACATTTTTGGGCGTGGACAAAAGTCAGACACTTGCCATGCCAGGGGAGAAAAATTTGGAAAGAAATTAGAAAAAAGTCATTTTAGGAACAGATTGTTACTTTCCGGGGCTTAAGAGAGGAATCACCCAAAGTCAGACTGTAATCTGGACAAAAGTTTGGTTGATTCCTCTCGAATGTGTCCCAAATTGTAGCAAAGTGACCTGTCCCCATCAACCCATTGACCTAGAGTACAAGTGTGTGACTCCTCCAGTATTATCCCGAAATGTAGCAGAGTCCCCCGTAATGACTGGCCTTTATACCAAGGGTTAAATATGTTAATTCCTCCTGATGCTGTCCGAAAATTTAGCAGAGTTTCCGAGATTACCCAGCCAACATAAATTTCACACAAGTGTGGGACTGCTCCAGTGTTATCCCGAAATGTAGCAGAGTCATCCGTAATGACTGGCCTTTATACCAAGGGTTAAATATTTTAATTTCTCCCGATGCTGTCCGAAAATGTAGCAGTTTCCGATAATACCGAGCCAACATAAATTTCACACAAGTGTGTGACTCCTCCAGTGTTATCCCGAAATGTAGCAGAGTCATCCGTAATGGCTGGCCTTTCTACCAAGGGTTAAATATTTGAATTCCTCCCGATGCTGTCCGAAAATGTAGCATAATGCCCGCGACTCCTCTAGTCTTATCCCGAAATGTGGTCGAGTGGACCCAAATTACTGTTGATTCCACACGCGCCCCGAAATGCAGTCGATTGGACGAAAATTACCAATGACCGGTTCCCAAAATGCGGTCGAGTGGACCCAAATTACCGATGATTCCTCCACCAGTCCCCAAAATGCAGCCATTTCGGGTGTGCTCGAGAAAAGGCCGTCAACGGGCAGATGGTGTCGGGGCACTCTTGGCAGGAACCAACCACTTGTACACTGGACAATGTGTTTTAAGAAGAGCGGGGCACTCTGCCACATTTTTGGACACTTGGGAGGAACCAACCACTTGTACACTGGACAATGTGTTTTGAGAAGTGCGGGGCACTCTCCGACATTTTGGGACATTTGGGGGAATCACATTTGGGGCAACTTCCCCTTTAGCCGCTTCTGGAGCCGGGAATTGTGGGAAAATGTATTTCCTGCAGCCGCAGTACTGTACTGTAACCAAGGATCCAGGGACGGCGTTGTCATTGCCGTGCAGTAGCCTCATTCCCATGCAGTATCCCCATTCCGCCAGAGGGGGCAGCACCTCAATGTGATGCTCATCCGCCCATCCTCCACTCTTGCGACCATCCCCCACTCTGCCACCCATCCCCTACTCTTCAGTCCATCGCCCACTCTGAGTCTCAGAGAGCCGAGTGGCCCCAGCCCTGCACAAGTGACAAGTGGTTGATTCCTCCGGAAGTGTCTGGAAAAGTAGCAAAGCGGCCCATTCGGGTTACCCGTCCCACTCGCCCTAGGCAAAAGGCAGCACTGATGTCTGCCCCGGGGAAGCTTCGCCCTCAGCTGGAGATCCAAGTGACGAGCAGCAAGAGTGGGGCACCGAGGCTTCTGGAGCCCGGAATTGTGGGAAATGTAGTTGACTGCAGCTGCAGTGCTGTAGGCTGCCATCGTTCTTGGGGGGCGCTGTTCTTGCTAGGCCGGAATTGTGGGAAATGGAGTTGACAGCAGCGCCAGTACTGTAGGCTGACAACGCAATCACAATCCTCGTTCGGACAGAGGGGGCGAAGATCGCTCCGCAGCACCGCATCCCCCACTCCACTGATTGCACAGTGCTCTGCGGTTGCCCACCCCAACAGGTGTTTTTGGCGGGACAGCATCTTATTTCCCTTCATAATGACCGCCGACACCAATAAAATGGATAAAACGCATTGCCATGCGTGCGGCGAACGAAATCTCATCTGGAAGGCCCAACGGGCGTGGAATTAATTATTAAGGCATTCAAAAAAGGCCGCCGACACGGATAAAATTGATACAAGTGGTTGGTTCCTCCTGAAGTCACTCGTCATGTAGCAGAGTCTCCCGAGCCACATCGACCAAAGTGTAAAAGTGGTTGGTTCCTCCTTAGGTGACCCATAATGTAGCAGAGTCCCCCGAGCCACATCGGCCAAAGTGTACAAGTGTGTAGCAAAGTCCCCCGAGCCGCATCGGCCAAGGTGTACAAGTGGTTGGTTCCTCCCTAAGTGGCCCATAATGTAGCAGAGTCCCCCGAGCCACATCGGCCAGGGTGTACAAGTGGTTAGTTCCCCCTGAAGTGGCCCAAAATGTAGCAGAGTCCCCTGAGCCACATCGGCCAAGGTGTACAAGTGGTTGGTTCCTCCTGAAGTGACCCATAATGTAGCAGAGTCGCCACGAGCCACATCGGCCAAAGTGTACAAGTGGTTGGTTTCTCCTTAAGTGGCCCATAATGTAGCAGAGTCCCCCGGCCATCATCGGCCAGGGTGTACAAGTGGTCGCTTACTCCTGAAGTGGCCCAAAATGTAGCAGAGTCCACCGAGCCACATCGGCCAAGGTGTACAACTGGTTGGTTCCTCCTGAAGTGGCCCGAAATGCCTGCCGCCACGACAGGCACCGACCACCCTACGGCTACAGCCTCAGCAATGGAGGCGCGGAACATGGTCCACTCGGACGACCACAAAGTCCAATAACAGAACACCGCTAGGGTTCTGATCGGGGGGGCCGTTCCTCCCAATCACACCCTTCCAGGTCTCACTGTCATTGCCCACGTGAGCATTGAAGTCCCCCAGCAGAACAATGGAGTCCCCAGCGGGAGCGCTCTCCAGCACCCCCTCCAAGGACTCCAAAAAGGGTGGGTACTCTTAACTGGTGTTTGGTGCAAAGTGTTGGATTAATCTTACCCAACATTATAATAGACACAAAAGGAATGAAGACGCTTGTTACTTTTTCTCATGAGGAGGGCGTATGGGAGATTGTTCAGATCACAGTCTCTCAACACGCTCTAAACAATCCCCCCCCCTCGCTCCTGTATTTATTTGAAATAGGAGGGATTTACAATCATAATGTTCTAAGCAATAAGACACAACACAGAATATTTGATAATAAGAGGGTTTTTTCCCAGACATAGTATTTTAAGCAATAAGACACAACACATAATATTTGATATTATTCTAAGTAATAAGACACAACACAAAATATTTGATAATAAGAGGGTTTTTTCCCAGACATAGTATTTTAAGCAATAAGACACAACACATAATATTTGATATTATTCTAAGTAATAAGACACAACACAAAATATTTGATAATAAGAGGGTTTTTTCCCAGACATAGTATTCTAAGCAATAAGACACAACACATAATATTGGATCAACACCTGTCACGACCCGACCACATCCGATCACGTCCTTGGTCCAAGCGTCCTTCCATGGATGATGCTGAGTCTTCTTTTTGAAGGCGAAACATCTAAAATTGTCCATCATACTAATGCAAGCTAAGCAAATAAATGATAACTTCTATAATATATTTAACATTTCCCTCCTGTTTATCATGTATTTGCACAAATTCTCATATCATCTTACAGTCACTTCATTTCGATTTTTAACTGTAGAATCATTTTTATGAAACAAATACATTTACACTCAGAGTAAACCTGTCATATATGAATGTTGTAGTTTAAATATCGTAATCATCTGTATCAGGAAACAAATTAGTTAAAGCAAAATCATCATTATCATCATAATCATCATTTTCATCATTATCATCATTATCATCATACAGTAAGGGATACATAAGCTCCAGACGATTCTCCATGGGGGTTATGGCTGTGGTGATTAATTTACTGATTAATGACCGAATGCATGGGATACAACAACATCCACATAATGTCAGAATGGCTGCAAAAACAGCAATTGATATCAATATTGGTGATATTAGGGTTTTATATCTACCAAAAACGTCCATCCAGCTGTCCCACAAAGAAGTGTCCACCCCAGAGTGGTTCTTCATCTTGTGATTGAGGGTCCGTAGACCATCGATGGCTCTGGTCAAGCTCCCATCCGAAGCTGTATTGTTTGGAATGTATGTACAACATTGTTCTCCAAACATACCGCAAACACCTCCCTCTCTTGCGAGGAGCATGTCGACAGCTATGCGGTTCTGGAACGTCATTAAAGAGGTAGCCTTGAGCTGCTCATGCACAGCTTCCAACCCACTCTGAGTCCAATTACCTAATCTCTGTACATTGAAGTGGATGTAGTTTATCCTATCAACATTTTTATTAATCGTACACCACCAGCATATGAAAGACTCAAATCCTCCTGCAACTTGGTCAGCCAATTTGTATTGATTTGGCACCCCACGAGGAACTCCTATGGCGTCTATGTATGTTGGATTATTTTGCCCCTGCCAGGACAAATCTCTTTTTTGTCTATGTTCTAGATTGGACAAAAACATTGGTGTCCTTTCCATTAAATTTTGAACAGGAATAGGGTATACTGACACATGCAATATCAAAGTAATAATAGCGCATAATCCAGATTTATCTTTAGGTAATCTATCAAACAGTCTATCATCTCCGCACCACCACCAGATGTCGCTCCGTGATATTGGCACAAAATTTGGTTTGACTTTTAAGATTACTTTACACTGTGTGTCGTTCAGTGGTCCTAATTTTTTTCCTTTATTAATCATGTTTATACAAGTGAAATTATTTGGTGCTACTAAAGTAGAAAACATTGGTTTGTGTTTATCTGCTTCTGTTACGGGATATATAGGATCCCATGATTTACACCTCTTTGTTGGTACAGTAGCGTTCATTAATGGAATAATACAATCTTGTGATATTTGTGCCGGAACTATGCGCAACAAAGGCCTGGGACCCATGCAAACTACACAATCTTTTCTCGTTACATTTGCTGCTTGTTCCACCAATAATAACCAATTATTATTTTGTCCTGAAACTCCTGTGACAACAAGAAACCAATCATCAGTAGTTATTTCGTTAATCGTTAAAATGTATCCACCTTTATTTGAAGTTTCTGATGGCATTTCTGGTTCGACATGGTTCCCATAACACAATGATACTTGGAAGTGGGGATCTTTTCCGCCAGTATATGCCCACAAGCTCACCGTCAAACACATTGGTTGATTTGATTCGTATTTCAATATTAAATTATGGACCGTTTTGCTTAAGTTAAATTTCTTTCTATGTTCTTTTGCTGTTCTTTTTGACCAACTGGACCAATCATAACCTGTTTCACCAATAAGGTCTTCCCATTTAAAGCCTATAGTTGCATACCAGTCATATTTATATCCCCAATTTTGCCCATTCTCTTGAGCGTCATTTGTGAGAGCCGCATATGGAATTATGATTAAAGCAGCTTGATTTTGGGGGGCACAAAATATTAAACCCTTTTGCCGTGTTTGGAGGCCATGCCCACAAACTTGATCATCAGTTGTACCCCTTTTGACACGAGTTAATGATTCAATTTTTTTTATTATTGGGTTTGTCATATTGGTCCAGTTGGTAGGTGATTTTCCATCAAAAAAATGGGTTCTATCATTTAGGGTGGGACGTCCCATGTACCACAAAAACAAAACCAACACCATAGTAGCCGAAATTACTACGTATCCACTTATCAAATGTCGTAACCAATGTGGGTGTGCCATTCTGCTGAGTTCTCACTAAACGGGTTGGTGTCTTTTTTCTTCACTGACCAGCAAGCGTTTTCAGAATCTACACATCTGCTCCCGCTCCGTTATCAGACTTTAGCTCACCTTCCTTATTTGAGTACTCAGCTGAAATGACTCTTTTACAGTGTGTTAAATGAACCCACGTATTTCTTTCTGCTATTTTTAGGGCTGTTGGTGTTGTCAATAACACTTGATACGGTCCTTCCCACTTTGGTGAATGCCAGTGCTTCTTTTTGATGCTTCGAATTAGGACCCAGTCTCCCGGTCCAACCAACTTGGTTTCCTGCTGGGAAACATATTTACTTTTAGCAGATTCTTTTAAAACATTTTGTTTCTCTAACAACTTTCTCATGTAATCAGCTAAGTTTGTTTCGTCATCAAGTTCCCATTTTTGTTTAAATAACGGAAGTCTATAAGGTCTTCCAAACAACGCTTCGTAAGGTGTTAAACCTGTGGTGCTTGTAATGTTGATGTACATTTTAACGAGGTCAAGACACTGTGTCCATGACCTTCCTGTCTCTTCCATACATTTTTTCAGTCTATTTTTTATTGTCCCATTCATTCTTTCCACTAGACCTGCACTCTGAGGGTGGTAAGCACAATGGTTTTTTAAATTGATGTGGAACATGGTTCCTATTTTATTAATTATTTGGTTTACAAAATGAGTCCCATTGTCACTGTAAATGGTTTCAGGTATGCCATATCTTGGAATAATGTCTTTACATAGTGCTTTTGCCACCGTCAGAGCATCAGGTGATTTTGTTGGGAATAATTCGATCCATTTAGAAAATGCATCTATGATAACCAAGCAGTACTTCTTTCCTTCACTTTGACTTAATTCTATGTAATCCATGTGAATGCGTTGAAAAGGGTATGTAGGCACTGGGAATGTACCTCGAGTAGGTCGCAATTGCCCTTGCGGGTTATGTCGTGCACAGATCATGCATGCTCTACAATAATTCTTTGAATATAAATTGAAACCATAGGTTGTAAAGTGTCGATTTATCTGTGCCACCATCCCTCCAGTTGAGACATGTGATATTCCATGGCTCAATATCGCAGCCCATTTAAATAGGTTTTTTGGAAGTATTTGTTTCCCTTCTGTGCTAATGTAAATCTCATTTTGTAGTTTTGCACCTTGTTTTTCCCAATTATTGCGTTCTTGTTGTGGACTTTGTTGTTGCATATCTTTTAATGTTTGGTCATCTAATGTTTGTTGTTCAATCTGTTGTTTTAAACCTAAAAATGGTTTAAAGGCTGCTTCTCTCGCGGTTCTGTCAGCGAATGCGTTTCCTTTAGAAACCTTGTCTGTGCCTGATGTATGCGCAACACATTTACAAATTGCCACTTTTCGCGGATGTTGCACTGCCTGTAATAATTGTTTAAGTAATTCAGCATGAGTTACTGGCTTCCCTGTTGACGTAATCATTCCTCTGTTATCCCAATATTGCGCAAACACATGAACTGTGGAATAAGCATATTGGCTATCAGTATAGATTGTAACATCTTTATTTATCATTAGTTTGCATGCTTCGGTTAATGCTACTAATTCAGCAGCTTGGGCAGAGTAATGTGATGGTAGTGACTCAGCTTTTAGTATAATGGTATCAGTTACCACCGCGTATCCTGTTTTTGTCTTACCTAGTTCATCTTTTTTCGAAGAACCATCTACATATAGAACCTGTCCATTACTTAATGGTTGATCTTTCAAATCACATCTACATTTAGCAGTTTGTTCAGCCAATTCCTGACAATCATGCTGTGTGCCTTCATCAGGTAATGGTATTAGTGTGGCTGGATTTAAGGTTGTGCATCGCTCAACAGTCAAATGTGGTTGTGACAGCAAAATGGCCATGCAAGATAAATGCCTTGCAGGTGATAAAAATGCCATATTGGTTTGCAATAGTAGAGCAGACACTGTATGCGGCACTTTAAGAGTTAATGGATGAAATAACACTATTATGGAACTGCTTTCTATTGCCATTGAAGCTGCCACAACTGCTCTGACACAATGAGGTAATGCACATGTCACGTTGTCTAATTTAGTCGAAAAATAAGCTATTGGTCTTAGCTTATCACCGTATTGTTGTGTAAGTACGGAGGTCATGTAATAGTTTTTACAATCTACCATTTGAATGAATGGTTTATCATAATTTGGAAGGGCCAGTGCAGTGCTGGACACCAAATGTTGTTTAATGTCACAGAAGGCCTTTTCTGCCTCTGTATTCCATTGAATAGGTGATGTCATTTTAAGGTTTGTTTCATACATCAATTTTGACAATGGTGCAACAATTTCTGCATAGTTTGGAATCCATGCTCTACAATAATTTGTCAGACCTAAAAATGACATCATATGTTTCTTTGTCTGTGGTTTAGGGGCTTTTAAAACTATAGCTTTTCTGTCCTCTAATATAGTCCTTCCTCCTTCACTTAAATTATGGCCTAGATATTTGACTTGTTTTTTACACCATTGTAATTTATTTTTGTTAACTTTATGTCCCTCTCCTGCTAGATGATGCAATAAGGCCAATGAATCTTTGATGCATGTGTCTTTATCTAGAGATGCCAGCAGCACGTCATCCACATAAAGTAAAATTTGGCTCCCTCCTGGGGGAGTGAATTTAGACATGCTTGTTTTCATTATTTGTGAATAAATGGTTGGACTTTCACAGTAACCTTGTGGCAATCTAGTAAATGTGTATTTTTTCCCTTCAAATGTGAATGCAAACCAAAATTGACTTTTCTTTTCTACTGGTATAGAAAAGAAAGCATTACTTATGTCTACCACTGTAAACACTTTAGCGCTTGGTTTCAATGAATTTAACAATGTGTGTGGATCTGGTACGCATGCTGCTCTCTGAATTACTGCAGAATTTACTGCCTGTAAATCTTGCACCATTCGCCAACCAATTGAAGGTGGGGCCTTTTTTACTGGAAAAATGGGTGTGTTACATGGTGAATCTGGACAATCCACTATAACTCCTGCCTTAATTAGTGCTTCAATTACTGGTTTTATTCCTTCATGTGCATCTGGTTTTAACGGATATTGACGAATCCCTGGTCTATATTCTGTTTTGGGTTTAATTTGTACTGGTAAAGCCCCTTTAATAAGGCCTATATCAAATGGTCCCGTGGACCATAATTCTTTGGGGACTTTTTTCAATGTTTCTTCATCAATTTCAGTGAGAATCATTTGGTCTAATCAAACAGGTTGCATGTGTTTCCCTTCATCAACCTGTATTGTCCAAAACACCGCCTTTCTAATTAGACCAGTTGATGCACTGTATTCCAGTTTGTTTTCTATTTGCTGCCAATCATCTATCTCTTGTCCTTGTTTTACTAATGTTCCCATATGTTTCCATTGTGACTCATAATCTTTGCACAACGAAACATGTGGGACACTTGTATTTTTATACAGTTCCTTTAATTTGTCTGGTAAAATAATTCCTGCCGCGACTTTTGCTTCATTATCTGAGTATAGATAATCTACAGTAATCTCATTAGGTGTCGCATGTCGTAACTTGTTTTCATATTCTAGGTCTGGCCCTTGTGTGTTATTGTACCACAGAATTATATGCAGCTGATCACATTGTTTTTTATCTTCAAATTCTGTGATAAGCTGCAAGGCTGCAGACACTAGGGCCTTCCCCATGTTTAACGGTGGTTTGTTTGTGATATCGATTGTGTAATAGAATGTATTTTCTTTGTTTTCCAGTGTTAAATAGAGGTCCTCTCTCTTTAATTCATGTTTTCGTTTCACTACAATATTTCCATTTGATGATGGAATGAGTACAAGTCCTAATTGGAATAAGCCATCTCTTCCCAACAAATTCACAGGGCACTCCGGGACTTCGAAAATGGGCATTCTACAAGTTTTTCCCTGTGGGTCTCTAATCCACACAGGCTCAAGTTCCATGGCAAAAGTAATTTGTCCATTTGCAGATCTCACTAGTGCCTTATGTCCCGATAATCTGGAACCTGGAATCTTTTCCCGACATGCAGTCCTACATGCCCCTGTATCGCAAAGAAATGTCATTTGTTTACCATTTACTGATAAAGTTATTTCAGGTTTTTCAGTGTCCAAACTCAGAATGTCCTGTAAATTGAAATCCACCTCCTCATTCTCTGTAATGTTTACACAGGAGGATTTGTTGAGTTGGGAAGCAGGCTGGCTTAGTCATGCAGTAGTTTGTCCGTATTCTCTTTTATTTTTATTAGGGCAATCACGCGCAATGTGGCCTTTGTTTCCACAGCACCAACAGATGTTCTTATCACAATAATTTCGATTTCTATCATTTCTTACTCTCCAACGGCCTCTGCCGCGTCCCCTAAAATTATCTCTTTCTCTGCCTTGATAGTATATTTCTGATCTTTCGTCGAGGAAGACATAAATTTTTTTTTTCTTCTTTTTCTCTAACACTCTCTCTGCGTGGAGGGCATGATTAACATATTCCTCCAGTGGGCCAGTTGCTAGGTTTATCCAATGTTTATCTACCCATCTGTTAATGTGTTCTTTTGAATTCGCATGTAAAGCATTTTTTAACTGCTGTTGGTAAGGGCCCTGAGGACTAGCATCCTCATTCAAGCCGCTGTTTGCTTTAAAACAAGCAGTCATTCTAACTCTATATTCTTCAAAAAGTTCGTCATCCTTTTGTTTCACTCTATTAATTTCCGTGTAATTTGCTCTTTTGCGGAACCTGGCTGTGGTTCTCTCTATCAAACCCCTAACTCTATATTGTAATTCTTTGTCATCATGTGGCATTATAACACCATGGTGCTTTGGGTCCCAATCCCCTCGGCAAAGATGCCAATCAGGTCCCATTGCCGTCATCCAAACTTGTTGAGTCTCTGTCCCATTTAAATGATAAGATTGTCTAAGATTTTCTATTTCCTCAACAAACTGGACAATGTCTACTTTGTAAGGTGTGATGCCGGCTACGGCCTTTTTCACATCCTCATTTGTCCAGGTCCTATAGACCAAAAGAGTTTCTCTGCGATCTTCTTGTACATTCGGATTTGCCACTTCAATCATCGGAAATAAATCCATATCTCCCTCGTCTGAGGTTATATTTGTTATTTTGGGAGTGGGAGAAAATGTTTCTCCCAAATTTCTAGACCAATTTGTACCCCTCCCGATCGTAAAATTCGTTGTGTTTGTGCCTCTTGAGTTGGAGGATTTTCATGAGGTGGCAAAACCGGGTACAATGGTGCTGATGCTTTTGTTTCCTTACTTTTTTTACAACTTTCTTCAATTATCTTTTTCTCGCTTGTTCTTATTATTGGTCCTGTCTCGTCATCTTCCTGTCTTTGAAACAACATATTTTTATGTCTACCTTCCTGCTCTTTTTGTTCATTTGTTAAGTGTTTCTTATTCTCCCTTCCTTTTTCTCTTTTTGACGCCATGTTTAACCAGAAGAGTAAGTCGTCAAATCCATCTTTTTGTATTTGTGATATATCATTTTTGTGTCGACACTTTATTTCGTTTTGAAGTTTCACTATTTTTTGCGAATTTAGCTGGCCAGCGAAACCGTATTTGGTTATCCACGTGTTTAAATGTTCTATTTTGGAAGGGTTTTGGAGTTGAACATATTTCCAATCTTTACATGTTAGGCCTATTTTTGGATCCGGTTTATTGTTGTTATTTCCCATTTTTGTGAATTTGGAAGTCAGTTCATTTGCACCTAGAGTGACCTAAATACTGACTTTATTCAAAAATGACAGGGTGACAATTAATGTCTGAGTTTTGGTAATTCTCAAGCTTCTACCCTAATTGGGGCGGAGAATTCTTGCCTTTGCTTCCAAACTCAGTTGTCACTTACAATCCTGTCTTATAAATTCATACTTTTACACATACACACGATATTAATAACGTTTTTATAAACACACGAAAACACGGAAACACAGAAACACAGAAATACAGAAATACGGAATTTAAGTACGTACAGGACTCCGCCGTCCCCACGGATTTTATCGGATTCCGTCCTCCATCTCACTTGCCAGTGACTAGTATTACACAAGGTTTATTCTGCCGCAGACTTCTTCGTCGCGCAATTCATTCACTCTTTTATTCCTTTTTCCTAAAAAAAATTTTTTTAAATTTAACTCACCAAAGTCGTCTTCAATCCTGTGGATTGTCGTCAACCTCCAGATCCCAGTTGAGAAGTCCGAAGACCAGTCCCGGAAAGGGTCTCAAATGCCGTGGCCACGGTCTCTTAACTGGATGTCGGCTCCACAACTGGAATCTTCGGGTGTGTTGACATCCGGCTCGAAGGACCAATTTATGTTGGATTAATCTTACCCAACATTATAATAGACACAAAAGGAATGAAGACGCTTGTTACTTTTTCTCATGAGGAGGGCGTATGGGAGATTGTTCAGATCACAGTCTCTCAACACGCTCTAAACAATCCCCCCCCCTCGCTCCTGTATTTATTTGAAATAGGAGGGATTTACAATCATAATGTTCTAAGCAATAAGACACAACACAGAATATTTGATAATAAGAGGGTTTTTTCCCAGACATAGTATTTTAAGCAATAAGACACAACACATAATATTTGATATTATTCTAAGTAATAAGACACAACACAAAATATTTGATAATAAGAGGGTTTTTTCCCAGACATAGTATTTTAAGCAATAAGACACAACACATAATATTTGATATTATTCTAAGTAATAAGACACAACACAAAATATTTGATAATAAGAGGGTTTTTTCCCAGACATAGTATTCTAAGCAATAAGACACAACACATAATATTGGATCAACACCTGTCACGACCCAACCACATCCGATCACGTCCTTGGTCCAAGCGTCCTTCCATGGATGATGCTGAGTCTTCTTTTTGAAGGCGAAACATCTAAAATTGTCCATCATACTAATGCAAGCTAAGCAAATAAATGATAACTTCTATAATATATTTAACACAAAGGCACAAACAACAGTCAGGACCCGTCCCCCCACCCGAAGGCGGAGCGAGGCTACCCTCTCGTCCACCGGGGTGAACCCCAATGTACAAGCGCCGAGCCGGGGAGCAATAAGTACACCCACACCTGCTCGGCGCCTCTCACCGTGGGCAACTCCAGAGTGGAAGAGAGCCCAACCCCTCTCGAGAGGGTCCCTCCCTTTGTCTGGTCCCTCACCTAGGACCTGTTTGCCATGGGTGACCCTGCCAGGGGCATAAACCCCCAGGCAACTCCTAGGATCATTGGGACACACAAACCCCTCCACCACGATAAGGTGACGGCTCAAGGAGGTGTCCTGGAGGTCCCCCGGACGGTTCCAAAAATGGTACCAAAGTGCCCTTCCTGGACCTCCGGAGAGAACCTGGATTTGTCCCAGAACATGCCCCAGAGATGTCCCAAAGAGCCCCCTTGGTGGCTCAAAATGCACCAAAGTGTCCTTCCTGGAGCTTCAGATGGATCCCAAAATGCACTAAAGTCTCCTTCCTGGAGCTCCGGATGGATCCCAAAATGCATTAAAGTGTCCTTCTTGGAGCTCCGGATGGATCCCAAAATGCATTAAAGTGTCCTTCCTGGAGCTTCGGATGGATCCCGAAATGTGCCAAATTGCCCGCTGCACCGTAGCAATCTCCCCCGTATCGGCGCACCCCCTAAAGACGCGGTCTGCAGCGCAACCTAGTGCATCAGTGTGGAATTAACCAATTAATTCCTCTAAAGTCGCCCTAAATGCAAAAGTAGCACAAATGGGGGATCCCCAAGTGGCCTCAATGTACAACCCCAATTCCAATGAAGTTGGGACATTGTGTTAAACATAAATAAAAAGAGAACACAATGATTTGCAAATCATGTTCAACCTCTATTTAATTGAATACACTACACTACAAGATATTTAATGTTCAAACTGATCAACTTTATTGTTTTTAGCAAATAATCATTTGAGAATTTAATTTTTCCAAAAAAGCTGGGACAGGTGGCAAAAAAGACTGAGAAAGTTGAGGAATGCTCATCAAACACCTGTTTTGTCAGATTCAAACAACCTAGAACATTTAATAAACAATAAACAAGGAAGGAAAACAAGAGACTGCTTCTTTTTACTCGCGAGGAGAACGGACAGAGTTGTACGTAGTTACAACCTCCTACCACTCTGAGCAGTCTACCGATCCCTCTCTTTTTATTTCCTTAGGGTGGTTCCTAGTTACACAGCTGTTGCTGCTGCTATCTTGAGATAAGGACACACACAGTAGCAACGTGAAACAATCACAGATATGACTCATTGTGCAGATGATAATGCAGATGTGTTCTTCATCAGCGCTGATTGTTTCAACCATCGACCGCAAAATGTTCCAGCCACTATCTTTTGATGAGGGCACAGTCCTCTTCACAGACAACTTCAACTTTCATGATACATTCAACATTATACTGCTGAATGAATGCTTTGATATAGTATTAGAGTAAACATGAGATAACTTATGTAAATTTATTTTAACATGTTTTGAACATCCCACAGATGAACAGGCTAATTGGTGGGTGCCATGATTGCGTATAAAAGGAGCTTTTCTGAATTGCTCAGTCATTCACAAGCAAAGATGGGTATAAAAGGAGCTTTTCTGCATCTCTGCCTGTCTCTGAAACACATATGCAAAAGCAATGCCTTATAAACTGAAAAAATGGGAGGGGAATGAGAAAAGAAGAAAGAAGAAAGAAAGACCTCACAGGCCACCCATGAACAAAGGACTATTGAAGTAATAAAATCATCACACACAAAACTATTGGCTATAATAATACAATAAAAGAGTATATAGACTATATACAGGGGGTGCCAATATTTTTAAGCACGACGATACATATTATATATTCATATGTTTCGGTGACACGGCACACACTTTTACATAATATGCAGTATTCCTATATATTGTGTGCCCCTCACTCGAGTAGCTTTATAACACGCCACACAAAAAGTCTTTGCCATGTCTGTTGGCTTGTCATATAGGCAAAAGTACAGACAACAGTACTGAAAAATCTTTTGTTCTCTTGCTGCCGGTTGAGGTCCCGATGGCCCTAGGAAAAATAGTTGGCAACGCAGTTGGTTTCAGCCTCTCCCTAACGACACCTGTGTATCCAATGCTTTCTATTCAGTCTTTCTCAAAACATGCCGGTTCGAAGTGATCGGCTACCAAGCGAACAGGCCTGCGGATGATGCAGTCAACATGGGACTGCACTTCATCCTAGAACACCTCGACAGTGCAGGGACCTACGAGAGGATCCTGTTCGTGGACTTCAACTCAGCGTTCAACACCGTCATCCCTAAAGTCCTTTCATCCAAGCTTCTCCAGCTCAGCGTCTCACCTGCCATCTGCCAGTGGATTTACAGCTTTCTGACGGGCAGGACACAGAGGTCAGAGCATATTACTCCAATTTCAAAGTCTTTACACTGGCTTCCAGTCAGCTTTAGAATATATTTTAAAGTTCTGCTACTGGTCTATAAATTACGAAACGGTTTAGGTCCTGAATACATGAATGAAATGGTAATGGAATATAAACCCAGTAGGGCTCTGAGATCGACAGACTCAGGTCAAATAGTGGAGCATAGAGTCCAAAGCAAACATGGTGAAGCAGCATTTAGCCATAAATGCACATAAATGGAATAAGATGCCAACAGAAGTGACATCAGCCCCAAGTGTGCATGTTTTTAAGTCCAGGTTGAAAACTCTTCCTTTTCCCCATGCTTTTTAGAGCATTTCCACTTTCAAATGATATTTATTGCACTGTATGCTGTTTTAATTGTATTTGTATTAAATTTTATTTCTATTAGTTTTAAATGTTTATAAGCTGTTTTTTCTTTGTTTTTAAATGCTTTTAATCATGTAAAATCAGTCCAAGAAATTCTAATCCATTCTAATCTGTAACATATATTTCATTACAATTAAAAGCGTCCTTGGCATAAATCATAACACCTCCTCCCTTAGAACCCTGTCTGTCGTTTCTAAACAGTTTATAACCAGGTTGTTAAATATATTGTAGAAGTTATCATTTATTTGTTTAGCTTGCATTAGTAATATGGACGATTTTGAGAAAGGAAGATGTCTCGCCTTCAAGAAGATGACTCAGCAGGAATCATCCGATAGAAGGGCGCCTTGACCAAGGACGTGGCCGGGGACGTCGCAGATGTTGGTCTCATGTCTTCACCTTGGAACCCTCCCCTTAGTGTGTTGTGTCTTGTAAGCTTAGTATGTTATGTCTTGTAAACTCAGAAACCTCCCTATTTCAAATAAATACAGGAGCGACGGGAGAGATTGTTTAGAGCGTGATGAGAGGCTGTAATCTGAACAATCTCCCATATGCCCTCCTCATGAGAAAAAGAAACGAGCGTCTTCATTCCTTTTGTGCATTTTTATAGGTGTTGAGTGAGATAGATCCAACACAGGTACAGATAGGATTGCTGAGGGCGAAGATTCATGGAGCCATGTCTCAGATAGGCAGAGGAAGTCAATATTTGAGTCAGTGAGAAGGTGATTGACCTGATCACTTTTCGTTAAAATGCTTCGTATATTTAAGTGTGCACAAAGAATGCCTTTTGGTTTACGTGTTGAGTCCCATATTAATTTAGAGTTATTAACGGTTTGGAACACCCTGCATTTCCAGTGCTTTAGTATTGCGCGGTTTGGCAGCCCCCTGTTTCTTTTATTGGCAATGTTTGCATATAGCTTTACGCTGCCAGCTTCCGCATCAGCCAGCAGTGGAGGAGGCCCAGCTAGCAGAGGTGGAAGCCCAGCCGGCAGAGGTGGAGGTACAGCTAGCAGAGGTGGAGGCCCAGCTAGCAGTGGTGGAGGCCCAGCCGGCAATGGTGGAGGCCCAGCCAGCAGTGGTGGAGGCCCAGCTAGCAGTGGTGGGGGCCCAGCTAGCAGAGGTGGAGTGGACTGTAAGTGTGAATGGTTGTTTGTTTGTTTGTGCCCTGCGATTGGCTGGCGACCGGTTCAGGGTGAACCCCGCCTCCTGCCCAATGATAGCTGGGATAGGCTCCAACACACCCGCGACCCTAGTGAGGAGAAGCGGCTCAGAAAATGGATGGATGGATGGATGGATATATATATATATATATATATATATATACATATATACATATATATATATATATATATATACACAGACACACAGTATATGTGCAGCCTTGCGATTGGCTGGCAATCAGTCCAGGGTGTACCCCGTCTCTCGCCCAGAGAGAGCTGGGATAGGGTTCAGCACCCCCGTGACCCTCGTGAGAATAACCGATACGGTAGATGAATGAATATATATGTGGCTGGCAACCAGTTTTCTCCGGGTACTCTGGTTTCCTCCCACATCCCAAAACATTCACGGTAGGTTAATTGAAGACTCTAAATTGTCCGTAGGTATGAATGTGAGTGTGAATGGTTGTTTGTTTAAATGTGCCCTGCAATTGGTTGGCAACCAGTTTCGGGTGTACCCCGCCTCCTGCCCGCAGATAGCTGGGATAGGCTCCAGCGACCCTAGTGAGGAGACGCAGTGCAGAAAATAGATGGATGGATGTTAACATAGCTATTGGTCATTAAGATTTAATTTTTTATGCAGGATTGTCTTCGTATGCCATTCTGTACTTTTTTTTTTTTTTTTACATTAAACTTCACAAAGAGCTCAAGTAGGAACAAAGAATTTGATTGGTGCTAGATCAGCACTATTCCCTCCCAGTGCCAGCTCATTGAGTTTGATGGGAGAGAAAGACAGATACAATTAATTCATGAGTATGCAGGGAGCAGGCATGCCAAAATAAAATAGCGGTAAATACAGAAATAAATATGGAACTATTGAAATAAAAGAAACACAAATAAATTCTTCTTGACACATTTGTTTAATTTTGGCATTCTTGGTTCTCCATACTGAACATGTTCCAATTAAGTAAATTCAAAGGACTATTTATTCAGTGGACTTTATCCCCAACTTAAAGGGCAACTTAAAGACATGAGCGTCATTATTTTAAAAAAGTACAGACAACACAATTCATACACAAAGTGCAAAATCTGTATAACTGTATAAGTCAAAATTAACATTCCATATTAAGTGAAAGTGGACGTGTGAAAGGCGTGATTGTACAATCTGCCTTTAATTCACCACCTCATCAATATAAAAAAAGTCAGACCTATCAAACGATGTGGACCCACAGCAAGTCCTTTGATTTACTTATTACTTAGAGGAGAGGAGGGGAAATTACATCTGTTAACCACATTTTAATCATGCGCAACCAATGATCAAATTAAACTTTTTTTTTTTTTCAGTGCACAATGGTTTCTTTCTCCTCAGCTTCCAACTTCAGTGCAAACCAGGACTCTTTGTGCAGTCGCTCATTTGATTTCACCACCTGAACAGTGGCTGGTGATGCTAGCCGCATATGCACTGGTAGGTACATGAACTCATCTTCATTAACATCATAGTTGGTCATCTTTGAGTCCAGGATCCACCAGTGGCCAGCAAAGCCGACATCCATTACACATCTAGGGAACTCTCTCCAGAGAACTGACAAACTCGAACACTGAGCTTCATACAGTGTGCTGTCAGGGGTATGGTCAACACAATGAACCAAAGAGAGCATTCCCAGGTTGACATGGCGCAGACGGCCCTCATTGCGAAGCTTAAGCAGACTCTGCACATGGCTGTCAGAGGTTGCATTGCGGACCCATGATGACAGCAGACACAGCTGATTGGAGCACTCAAGGAGGGCAACCTCAAAAGATGAGTAATCAGGCTTTGAGAAGAAACCGATGAAAGCACCTCCAAGCATGGTCATGTAAATGGATGATTTTACAAGATGCTCCCGGATGCCAACTACCATAGCGAGACACGCCTCTTTGTAGTCAGATGTCAGACTGCAGCTCCATATACCTTAACAGAATGAAAGATGCAGAATAACATCAAATCAGACCTGCAATGCATGTTTCAATCCAAATAAGGACTATAATACATTCTTGACCCACTTAAACCACAATGGGTTGAATGTTTTTTTTGGGGGGGTGGGGGTTTGGGGGTTCGAGACTAAAAACAAAATCAATAAAAGATCAATCACATCTTTACAGACTAGCAAAAAGACTGAAGACATTTTACACTGTGGACACTCAAAACAAAAAGCTGTAATTTTATTTCAAATTGTTTTAATTACAAGATGCTATGTTTTTTTTTATTGTGACAACATAAAATCCCACAGAATTTAAAATAATAAATTGGACTCTTTACTCATAATAATAAATACTAATGTCAGGTTCAAGACACCTAAAACACTTGTAAAAATCAAGACAGACACAGAGGTAGTTCAGTTTTCAGACTTGCAAGGAGAAATGGCCAAGAGTGTACTTAGTTACAATCTCCAACCATTTCTGAGTTCATTCTGCCGGATCCTCTCTTTTTATTACTTTAGGGCAGTTTCCTTGTTACATATGAGTTACAGCGTCAAAAAGATGGGGGCATACATGCTTGTTGCAACTCATGTAACTGTTGCAACTCATGTGTCACATAACACTCTTTGTTGTGGTTGAGACAGTAGAAGAATTATATACTTCTTATCAAGACACAGGAAAACTCCTCGGCTCAAGTTTGTCCTTGCACCTGCAAGCACATGACTCATCCTGTTGGAGAAAGCTTTGCACGCAGTGATAAAACATTTCTCTAACTAGAAGCAAGCAGAAAAGCACAACACATAACTTATTTACATTTTTCCATCATTTCCCTCCTGTTTATCATGTTTTTTGCTCATGTTTCACATCACTAATTTAGCAGCCGCTTCTTCTGATTTTTGGCTGTAAGATCATTATCATGAACACAAGACATGAAATGCTTTATTTGATCTCCTCAGCTGAATCAAACAATGTCCCGATCTCCATTTCGTTATCATCATCGTCATCAGAACTATCCTGGTTCTGTTTTGTTAGAAGGGGGTACATTTGTTCTGCACGATTGCTCATAGGTTGGATTGCGGTGGTGATTAATCTATTCAGAAGTGCTCGTAAACATGGAATACAGCAACATCCACACAATGTCAGTATTGCAGCAAATACTGCTATTGATATTAAAATTGATGTGTCCACACCAGAATGCTCTTTCATCTTGCGGTTGAGGGTGCGCAGGCCATCAATGGCCCTGGTCAGGCTGCCATCTGCAGCGGTGTGTACAGCGCTGTTCTGCACACACTCCTCCTCTCTCCGCAAGCAACATATCTAGTGCAATTCTGTTCTGAAATGACATTAAAGATGTGGCTGCCAATTGTTCATGTACGGCCTCAAAACCGTCCTGTGTCCAATTTCCCAAACGCTGTACATTGTAGTGGATGTAGTTTATTCGGTCTACGTTTTTATTGGTTGTACACCACCAACAGATTGTAGATTCAAACCCTGATGCTACTTTCATCCATCCATCCATCCATCCATTTTCTGAGCCGCTTCTCCTCACTAGGGTCGCGGGCGTGCTGAAGCCAATCCCAGCTATCATCGGGCAGGAGGTGGGGTACACCCTGAACTGGTTGCCAGCCAATCGCAGGGCACATACAAACAAACAACCAGTCGCACTCACATTCACACCTACGGGCAATTTAGAGTCTACTTGATCTACTAATTTGTATTCATCAGGTACCCCTCTTGGAATTCCAATTGCATCTATGTAAGTTGGATCTGCCTGGGAGAAGGTTTTGATATATGTTTAGCAGAAGGTACCTCTGGCCTTGGGTGTTATCAGAAAAGGGAGTCATCCTAAGAACATCATTCTTCAGTAATCTACCTTGGGTACTATAAAGAAGAAAAGGGAATCATCCTAAAATGTGGGCACCCCTCTTTCTGGCCTTGGATGTTTTGGAAATGGAACTTATTTGTTAAAGAAAGGAGTACAAATAGAACAATCCAACAATTCTCCTGTTTACATAGTGGAACTATGTAACATACCCTAAGCAGTACTACTCTATGTGGAAGGCTTATAAGAGGATATATAAACAATGTAGTCATGAGCTAAGCATTCTTCATAGGGCAGTACTACTCTTGAGACAGGCCAAAAACCTCCCCATATATTGATTTGAGGAGGGAAAAAGACAAGTCCCGTAACACGTTAAGAGAAAAGACACTGTATATTCTTCATCAATAATTCATCCATCTGGACACGACGTCGTCTTGTGTGAGCAGAACTTCAGGAGTAGGAGCTCCTTCGAAGGTCATCAACATCTGTGATTCCGGCTGGATCATATTCTTTCCCGTGACCATCTTGACACACAGTCTCCTCGTACATGGAATAATACATCATCCGAAAACCAATAACAAAGTAACAGCAGTAACAATCATGTCAAGGGCCATGCGGTATAATGTCTTTACATAACGCCTTCACTACTGTTAGTGCGTCGGGATGTTTTGTGGGGAACAGTTCTATCCATTTAGAGAATGCATCAACGATGACCAAACAATACTTTTTCCCTTCACTTTGGTTTAATTCAATAAAGTCCATGTAAATTATTTGAAAAGGGTATTGAGGTGCAGGAAATGTACCTCTCCTGGGCCTCAAATTGCCTTGTGGATTATGCCTAGCACAAATCATACATGCTCTAAAATTTTTTTTTAATAAGAATTAAAACCATAAGTTGTATAATATTGATTTATCTGTCTTACATATTGATTTATCTGTCTTACCATCCCTCCTGTTGAGACGTGTTGAACCATGGCTCAATATTGATGCGCATTTATATATAAGTTTTTTTTTGTAAGACAGGTTTACCTTCAGGTCCTATATATATATATATATCAATTCTTACATTATTTTTAAGCCACTGTTCTTTTTCTTTCAGTGGGCTTCTTGCATATCTTTCTAGTTCCTTATTATTTTTATAAACGCTTTTTCTGCTTCCTCATTCCACTGTAATGGTGATGTCATCTTTAGGTCTTCACTGTACATGAGTTTGTTTCAAGGTGCAGTTATTTCTGCATAATTGGGCACCCATGTCCTACAGTAATTTGTTAGTCCCAAAAATGACATCTGTTTTTTTGTTAGTGGTTTGGGAGCTTGTAAGATAGCTGTCTTTCTATCTTCTATTATTGTTCTTCCTCCTTTACTCAAATTATGGCCTAAATATTTAACTTGTTCTTTACAGAATTGGAGCTTATTTTTGCTCACTTTATGTCCCTCGTCTGTCAAGTGTTTTAGGAGAGCCAAAGTATCACTTTCACAGGTACGTTTGTCTGGGGAGGCCAGTAATATGTCATCTACGTAGAGTAGGATTTGAATTTCCCTAGGGGTTTGGAATTTTGCTATACTGGCACTCATAACCTGTGAATAGATAGTTGGGTTTTCACAATATTTTTTGGTCGTATTTGTACAGGTAATGTTCCTTTCACTCGCCCTACATCAGTGGTGCCTTTTGACCACAATGTTATAGGCAAATCTTTAAGTATTATCTCTTCCTCCTCGGTCAGGAGAATATGTCATTCTGGGCTTTTATGTAGGTGTACTCCAATTTTGATTCTTACGCACCAGAAGAGTGCTTTTCTGGTGAGACCTGTGTTTGCAATGGTCCAAGTATTTACTGATGTAGCTACCCAATCTCTAGCTCTTTCGCCCTCTTCCACCATTTTTGAAAGATCTTTCCACTCACTGTGGTAGTCTTTGTAAAGTGATACATGTGGTGGTGTCCATTCTTTATGTAATGCCTTTGCTTCCGGACTTAGCGTTACTCCGGCTACGGAGGTGCTTTCCGCGTCCGAATAGACATATGTAATTGTGATTTTATGTGGTGTTTTCCTAAGTTTGTCTTCATACTTAGCGTCTGGTCCTGGTCTGGTCTTGTACCACATTGTCACATGTAAATTGTCGGGTGTCATTCTATCTTGTGCGTCTGTGATGGCTTTTCGCCTCTCTGTTAGGAGGGCTGAGCCTGTCTCACACAGAAGTACATTCAACACATCCAGTGAGTAATAGTACAATGGCAAACCTATTCCTTGTATTACATCACACAGAAAGGTTATAGGTTTGCCATTTACTAATAACGTCACTTCTGGTCTGTCTGTCTGCATAGTCAGTATTTCTTGAAGATTTAGAATTTCTTCAGTACTGTCATATTCTAAAGTCAGTTCCATTTCCCCTCTGTCTCGGTCTAGTCATGCATTTGTAGTTTTTCTGTCTGGACAGTCTCTTGATATGTGTCCTTCCTTTCCACAACACCAACATTCCGTTCTGTTCTGTCTGAATCCCCCTCTACCATTTCCTCTAAAACCTCCTCTCTGCATTCCTCTACCTCTTTGTCCTCTTCCTCTCCCTCTGTCGTTTTGATAAAACACTTCCTCATTACTGTCTATGTGGAAAGTATCAATTCTTCCCCCTTTCAACTTTCCCTTTATAACTTTTTCAGCATGGAGAGCATGGTTTATGTACTCTTCCATGGTTCCTGTAGACAACCCAATGTAATGTCTGTCTACCCACATGCGAATTCCTTCTCTGCACATTCTGTCTTTCTTTTCACATTCTTCTTCCTTTCTTATTGTCTACATTCTCTCTGTTCTCTCTCTCCCTCTTAAATTCTCTTTCAGTATTCTGTTTCCTCAAAATCATTTTCCTTCATTTTTTAAGGTTTTTCTTTTTTTCTTCTTTTTTATATAATTTGATTCCTGCAACGCGGCTATTTTTTGTGTATTTAACCAACCATTAAAGCCCTGTTCAGTTATCCATGTGCCTAAATATTAAATTTTACCAGGATCCTGTTTTTTTTTATTTAATTTAATGAACTTCCAATCTTTACACTGCAGTGTATCCCTGGGTTTTATTTTACTACTTCCTTTCCCCATTTTAAATAATTTGGTCCAGTTTGTCACCTAGGATGTTTTAAAAACTGGTTTCTTATCAGTGGGACAGCAACTCAAATTTTCTGTTGTGGTAATTTTCTCACTTCAACCTTTTCAGGTGGAGAATTATTGCCTTCGCATCCACACCAGTCTGCTGTTTACAATCCCACTGTTTTGGTATGGAATGAAAAACCTAGTGGTTTCCCATTTCCCGTTTACACTCTCATTCAAACAGTTTTCATTCACACTGGCTCGTCAGAGGACTCCGCCGTCCTATACAGAATTTAACTACGTCTGTCAACAGCTCGTTAGAGGACTCCGCCGTCCTATACGGAATTTAACTACGACGCCACGAAACTTTCCTAGTTTCTTTTCTGACCCGCCATTGACTAGTATTCACAGGGTTTGTCTCAGGTTTCGCAAACCTTTTTCTTATTCATTCATACCTTTTTAAATGAAAACTCAACTCACCGGTCTGTCTTCTCAGAGTACCGTCAACCTTTGGATTCCAGCTGGCGGGCCGATTTCAGTCCCGGAAAGGGTCTTTTGGACTCACTTTAAATGGAGTCCGCCATGGCCATGGTCTTTATACTGCAATCCACCCGCCTGCTGGATTCATCGGGTATGTTGGCATCCGGCTCGAAGGACCAAGTAAATGTCAGGTTCAAGACACCTAAAACACTTACAGACACAGAGGTAGTTCAGTTTTCAGACTTGGAAGGAGAAACGGCCAAGAGTGTACTGAGTTACAATCTCCAACCATTTCTGAGTTCACTCTGCCGGATCCTCTCTTTTTATTACTTTAGGGCAGTTCCCTTGTTACATATGAGTTACAACGTCAAAAAGGTGGGGGCATACATGCTTGTTGCAACTCATGTGACTGTTGCAACTCATGTGTCACATAACACTCTTTGTTGTGGTTGAGACAGTAGAAGAATTATATACTTCTTATCAAGACACAGGAAAACTCCTTGGCTCAAGTTTGTCCTTGCACCTGCAAGCACATGACTTATCCTGTGGGAGAAAGCTTTGCACGCAGTGATAAAACATTTCTCTAACTAGAAGCAAGCAGAAAAGCACAACATATGATAACTTATTTACATTTTTCCATCAACCAAAGTTCAAGTATTTAATATGTAGACCCAACAGCCATCACAAACATTTACTCAATAATTTAAAAAAATAATTTGGATTCGAGTTGCAAAAACATACCAAAGAAAGCTAAACTCATTCTGGGAAAATAAGATGTGAACAGATGAGACTAAAATAATTTAGTTTTAAATTGTTTTTTGGGGAAATACAGTACAACAGTCAAGCATGGTTTTGGGGTTTATTTGCTGCCTCATGGATGGGATGTCTTTGAGGATCATTGTGCTTTGCATAATGAAATCTGAAAAATGGATAGTAGTAGTAAGGCAGGGGTGTCTTCTTCCAAGGGCCACAAACACTACAGGGGAGGGAAGAAGAGGGTGGAAAAAAAAAAATTTAAATCGAAGGACGCGAGGGCCTTTGCCATTTTTTTAGCTTTATTTGCCATGTTAAAACCAATTCATCATTGTAAGTAAAGATTCACAAAGCAATCCTAAAACAGCTAGGTGATAAAGCAAAAAGTGAAGACTTTCAGAATTTTTGTGTGTCCAGTGGCCCTGTATCCCACTATTAGTGCCGGTTTCTGATATGTGCGCTATGTGCAGCCGCACAGGGCAGCATTTTCAGCAGGGCCCCGCAAGGGGGTCTCGCACAGAGCACCATTCAAGCGAGGATCATTTAGAAACAAAACAAGAGCAATTTGTACAAAGCTGACCTTGAAACGTAGCAGAAAATGGAGCAAAGTATTTCAATTCCGAAGCGCATCTTGCCGAATGATGTGTAAAGTCTGTGAAAACGAGGACATGAGGAGTTGGAACAAATTTATTCTTCTCCTCTCCTGTCTTGCCACCCATTGTAAAAAGCAAGTTGTAGACAAACATGCCGATTGTTAATTATAGTACCCAGGCCGATATATAATGGACGGTGGGCCGTAGTTGGGACACCACTGGGGTAGGAGTTAGGCTTTGGAACTGGAGGGTACGGGTTCAAATCCAGCTATAGAGAAAAATAAAATACAGCTAGTTGGAGAGATGTTCACGTACTTACTGACAACCGTTGAAGTAGGGCTGGGTGACATGACCTAAAATTCATATCACGGTATAAATTTAATCTCTTCAAAGCTTCAGTGTAAAAAATAATGGGAGCATTTATGAATGGGTTGTTGTTTTTGTTAATATAATAATTGTAGTTTTGTGTTGCGGTATCGGTTGTACAAAAAGATTTAAGATTGATACGAAGAGCTTTTACTGCATCCCAAAACTAAGTCACAGCAAGTAAAATGAACAAATGGAACCTACTGAAAAAGACCGATTACTTTCAACACTATGTGTATGGTAAGACAAATAAACAAATAATATATTAGATATTATATTAATCGATAATTTCACGCTTGAGACTATGTGAGTCCTGGGATGCATGTCATGGAAACAATGAATCCCAGCCCTGGAACAATATGTCCCTACAATTTATCATCACAGAATACAGATACAGTAATCCTACCCTATATCACGGTTCTTGCTTCGCGGTCCCAATATCGTGCACAATTTTATTCGCAGTTGTTACTCTCTTTTATACTGATTGTACAATATTTTTGTTATCCGTTGCTCTTGATCTCTGTCAAATATGTTCTGTTTTGGCCTGTCACGATAATTTTTTTAGAATAATTTTCCCCCAAAACTCCCCGATAAACAATAGTATTGTGGATTTTTTTTTTTTTAATGCCACTGATATAGTGATATTAGACCACAATAAAAAATTGTACACATCTTACAAAGTCTGCCCAGGTAATCAAACATATGAGCACAACTGTGTAATGTTCTCTCATTTACTAAATAAAAGGGCTGCATTTCACAAGAGCAAGTAAATAAAAAAAGTTATGTGTACAAATAAAGTGCTTAACTTTAAGTAAAATAAAATGAATGTCCCCTCTTCTGTTTGGCATCTTGACACAACAGTGAAGTCTCAAACATCCATCCATCCATTTTCTGAGCCGCTTCTCCTCACTAGGATCGCGGGCTTGCTGGAGCCTATCCCAGCTATCGTCGGGCAGAAGGCGGGGTACACCCTGAACTAGTTGCCAGCCAATTGCAGGGCACATACAAACAAACAACCATTCGCACTCACATTCACACCTATGGGCAATTTAGAGTTGTCAATTAACCTACCATGCATGTTTTTGGGATGTGGGAGGAAACCAGAGTGCCCAGAGAAAACCCATGCAGGCACAGGGAGAACATGCAAACTCCACACAGGCAGGGCCGGATTGAACCCCGGACTTCAGAACTGTGAGGCAGACGCTCTAACCAGTCTTTCACCGTGCCGCCAAGTCTCAAACAATTTTACATATTTTAACGTAACAAATCTTAACAACTGAACCGTTTTAGAGGTTGTCTATCCATCCATCCATTTTCTTACACTTATCCAAGGTCGGGTCACGGGGGCAGTAGCTTTAGCAGGGAAGCCCAGACTTCGCTCTCCCCAGCTCTTCCGGGGAGATCCTGAGGCGTTACAAGGCCAGCCAGGAGACATAGTCTCTCCAGCGTGTCCTTGGTTGTCCCCGGGGTTTCCTCCCGGTGGGACATCCCCGAAATACCTCACCAGGGAGGCGTCCAGGAGGCATCCTAATCTGATGCCCGAGCCACCTCATCTGGCTCCTGTGGAGGAGCAGCGGCTCTACTCATAGCCCCTCCCGGATGACTGAGCTTCTCACCCTCTCTCTAAGGGAGAGCCGGACACCCTGCGGAGGAAACTCATTTCGCTTGTATCCGAGATCTTGTTCTTTCGGTCACGACCCACAGCTCGTGACCATAGGTGAGGGTAGGAATGTAGATCGACCGGTAAATTGAGAGCTTCGCCTTTCGGCTTAGCTCCTTCTTCACCACAACAGACCGATACGAAGTCTGCATCACTGCAGACGCTGCACCGATCCACCTGTCGGTTTAGAGGTTATGTTTGTCCAAAACTTTTGTTTTGGTTCATAGTGGTGTTTCACATAGATACACTTTTAATAAGTGCTCCCATTAGGAAGTAAAAACATAAACGACACTGATAGTTCAACTTTAAGCGCCATTTGTTAAAAATGTTCTCTTGCGTTATCGGTCATTTTCTGATCTTTCTCTGTCTTTTATACTCTTATTTTTTGGTTATGATGTGAGTCCGAATGCAGCCCTATGGGGGGCACAAGTCAGTGCAAACTGTAGGCCGGTCCCAAGCCCGGATAAATGCAGAGGGTTGCGTCAGGAAGGGCATCCGGCTTAAAACCTTGCCAAACAAATATGAGCATTCATCCAAAGAATTCCATACCGGATCGGTCGTGGCCCGGGTTAACAACGTCCGCCACCGGCGCCGTCAACCTGCAGGGCGCTGTTGGAAATTCAGCTACTGTGGGTCGAAGTCAAAGAAGAAGAAGAAGAGGTGGAAAGCGGGTTCTTCGGCAGAAAGAGAAGAGGAAAACACAGAGCCTAGAACTGAATGTGGGGACTTTGAATGTTGGGACTATGACAGGAAAATCTCGGGAGTTGGTTGACATGATGATTAGGAGAAAGGTTGATATATTGTGTGTCCAGGAGACCAGGTGGAAAGGCAGTAAGGCTAGAAGTTTAGGGGCAGGGTTTAAATTATTTTACCATGGTGTAGATGGGAAGAGAAATGGAGTCGGGGTTATTTTAAAAGAAGAGTTGGCTAAGAATGTCTTGGAGGTGAAAAGAGTATCAGATCGAGTGATGAGGCTGAAATGTGAAATTGAGGGTGTTATGTGTAATGTGATTAGTGGCTATGCCCCACAGGTAGGATGTGACCTAGAGGTGAAAGAGAAATTCTGGAAGGAGCTAGATGATGTAGTTCTGAGCATCCCAGACAGAGAGAGAGTCGTAATTGGTGCAGATTGTAATGGACATGTTGGTGAAGGTAATAGGGGTGATGAAGAAGTGATGGGTAAGTACGGCATCCAGGAAAGGAACTTGGAGGGACAGATGGTGGTAGACTTTGCAACAAGGATGCAAATGGCTGTAGTGAACACTTTTTCCGAGAAGAGGCACGAACATAGGGTGACCTACAAGAGCGGAGGTAGAAGCACACAGGTGGATTACATCTTGTGCAGATGATGTAATCTGAAGGAGGTTACCAACTGTAAGGTAGTGGTAGGGGAGAGTGTGGCTAGACAGCATAGGATGGTGGTGTGTAAGATGACTCTGGTGGTGGGGAGGAAAATTAGGAAGACAAAGGCAGAGAAGAGAACCATGTGGTGGAAGCTGAGACAGGACGAGTGTTGTGCAGCTTTTCGGGAAGAGGTGATACAGGCTCTCGGTGGACGGGAAGAGCTTCCAGAAGACTGGACCACTGCAGCCAAGGTGATCAGAGAAGCAGGCAGGAGAGTACTTGGTGTATCTTCTGGCAGGAAAGGAGAGAAGGAGACTTGGTGGTGGAACCTCACAGTACAGGAAATCATACAAGGAAAACGGTTAGCTAAGAAGAAGTGGGACACTGAGAGGACTGAGGGGAGGCGAAAGGAATACATTGAGCTGCGACACAGGGCAAAGGTAGAGGTGGCAAAGGCCAAACAAGAGGCATATGATGACATGTATGCCAGGTTGGACACTAAAGAAGGAGAAAAGGATCTATACAGGCTGGCCAGACAGAGGGATAGAGATGGGAAGGATGTGCAGCAGGTTAGGGTGATTAAGGATAGAGATGGAAATATGTTGACTGGTGCCAGCAGTGTGCTAGGTAGATGGAAAGAATACTTCGAGGAGTTGATGAATGAGGAAAATGATAGAGAAGGGAGAGTAGAAGAGGCAAGTGTGGTGGACCAGGAAGTGGCAATGATTAGTAAGGGGGAAGTTAGAAAGGCATTAAAGAGAATGAAAAATGGAAAGGCAGTTGGTCCTGATGACATTCCTGTGGAGGTATGGAAGCATCTAGGAGAGGTGGCTGTGGAGTTTTTGACCAGCTTGTTCAATAGAATTCTAGTGCGTGAGAAGATGCCTGAGGAATGGAGGAAAGGTGTACTGGTGCCCATTTTTAAGAACAAAGGTGATGTGCAGAGCTGTGGCAACTATAGAGGAATAAAGTTGATGAGCCACACAATGAAGTTATGGGAAAGAGTAGTGGAGGCTAGACTCAGGACAGAAGTGAGTATTTGCGAGCAACAGTATGGTTTCATGCCTAGAAAGAGTACCACAGATGCATTATTTGCCTTGAGGATGTTGATGGAAAAGTACAGAGAAGGTCAGAAGGAGCTACATTGTCTTTGTAGATCTAGAGAAAAGCCTATGACAGAGTACCCAGAGAGGAACTGTGGTACTGCATGCGGAAGTCTGGAGTGGCAGAGAAGTATGCTAGAATAATACAGGACATGTACGAGGGCAGCAGAACAGCGGTGAGGTGTGCTGTCGGTGTGACAGAAGAATTTAAGGTGGACGTGGGACTGCATCAGGGATCAGCCCTGAGCCCCTTCCTTTTTTCAGTGGTGATGGATAGGCTGACAGATGAGGTTAGACTGGAATCCCCGTGGACCATGATGTTTGCAGATGACATTGTGATCTGCAGTGAAAGCAGGGAGCAGCTGGAGGAACAGTTAGAAAGATGGAGGCATGCACTGGAAAGAAGAGGAATGAAGATTACCCGAAGTAAAACAGAATATATGTGCATGAATGAGAGGGGTGGTGGGGGAAGAATGAGGCTACAGGGAGAAGAGATGGCAAGGGTAGAGGACTTTAAATACTTGGGGTCAACCGTCCAGAGCAATGGTGAGTGTGGTCAGGAAGTGAAGAAACGGGTCCAAGCAGGTTGGAACGGGTGGAGGAAGGTGTCAGGTGTGTTATGTAACAGAAGAGTCTCTGCTAGGATGAAGGGCAAAGTTTATAAAACAGTGGTGAGGCCAGCCATGATGTATGGATTAGAGACAGTGGCACTGAAGAGAAAACAGGAAGCAGAGCTGGAGGTGGCGGAAATGAAGATGTTGAGGTTCGCTCTCGGAGTGACCAGGTTGGATAAAATTAGAAATGAGCTCATCAGAGGGACAGCCAAGGTTCGATGTTTTGGAGACAAAGTTAGAGAGAGCAGACTTCAATGGTTTGGACACGTCCAGAGGAGAGAGAGTGAGTATATTGGTAGAAGGATGATGAGGATGGAGCTGCCAGGCAAGAGAGCTAGAGGAAGACCAAAGAGAAGGTTGATGGATGTCGTGAGGGAAGACATGATGGCAGTTGGTGTTCGAGAGGAGGATGCAGGAGATAGGCTCTCATGGAAAAGGATGACGCGCTGTGGCGACCCCTAACGGGACAAGCCGAAAGGAAAAGAAGAAGAAGATGATGTGAGTCCGTATGGGACTGTTTCTGGGTCCAGACGCGGAATGCAGTCCGCCAGTTAGTGACCTGCTTTAAACGATCTCACCACCGTCGAGTGAGCCAGAGCGTGCTATTAAGCTCCTTTGCACGCTAGCAAGTTGGCTCCCGGGCTAGAAAAGTGTTCAGTTGTGTGCATTTACAGATCTAAAGCCGTTCCACCAGCGGCTCGCTGTGTAGTGAGCAGCGTGCCATGTGTTACCACACCAAGGAAAACTTATCCAGAGTCCAGAAAAAGAGTCTCTGTTGTATTTATGGAACATTAACCTACCCTCCTCTCCCTCTGACTGGCTAGCACCAAGACAGGACTCGTACTTTTAGTGGACAATAATTCGCTGAAGCACTTCAGCAACACACGCACGCATGCATGCACACGTAGGTAAGCAATGTTGTGCGTCTGTGGACGCAGATCATGCTTTATGCGTCCCTGCTAGGCCTGACACGATAATTACTATATCGACTTATCGTTCGATAAATAAAATGGACACAATACTTTTTCCAGACTCGATAAATTGTCATGGTGAGCCGGCAGAGTTGGACGACTGTCATTAGCCGCTAGTGGGATCATGGAACGCTGGTGGACCAGTACATTCTTGCCGGTGTTGGCACAGCCTTGCTCCATATGCAGTGCGCAGATTTATACAACAGAGACACTTAAGGGAAAGTTAACATTTGTTGCACGCTAACGAGTTTGCTCGTGAGCTAACAAGCAAGACTGCAAGCTAACGAGCTAGTGGGTTGAGCTAAACAGCTCGCTCCACTGTGGGGATGTCATTTAAAGCATCCGCGTTTCTGTCTGCGTTCTGTGTTTTAGTCCCAATTAACAGAAACACAGGAACGTTAACTGTTTAAGCATAACCTCAGTGGCAGACCTTATTCAGCCAGTAGTTGACTACAGCAAACGTCAACATAGGGCTTGTCTTCAGCGGAACAACCACACAGTAGCCAGGTTTACATGGAGACTTTTTTTGTTATTCCGATTGAAGATTTCTGGTCAACTGCTTACACATGACATGATATATTCTGTTCGGGTGTATACATGGTGTGCATTACTTTTAATCGGAACAGCCGTGTGACATGCACACTTCGTCATGAAAGTCAGGTCATTTATCAGGATGGCGGTCCGTCGTCCATTTAGCATAGTAGTTGGGATTGTTTTTATACATTTATTTAAAAAAAAAAAACGCTTAATAATAACAACTTATCAGAATTAAAATCATATTTATTTGCCAAGTATGTAAAAAACGCAGGAATTTGTCTCCGGTAGTTGGAGCCGCTTTAGTACGACAATAAACAGCCATTTTGACAATAAATACTTTTGAGACATAAAAACACAATACGCAGAGTCACTGAGCAATTAAATGTTACCGGTAATGCTGATATAATTACAGCTTACAAGTAGTCAAAAACAAGATCTCCGTTGCATATGAGCTCCGTTGGGAGCAGCCAAATTTACGCCGCGCGTAAACGAGAACGTCACCGCGCATTTACGTTGAGACAAAGCATGTGCAGACAGAGCTTTCCCAGTCTATTCCGAATGGCGAAGATTTACTTCTGAACAGTTTGGCAAAAGGAATATTCCCCCCCTGTGAAACCAAATGAAATTCCATTCGGATTCGGCATGTTTATTCCAGTTGAGGTTTTTATATGGAGCATTTCCATTCAGTTTGGGCTTCTAAACCGATTATAATCGGAATAGAAGGCAGTCTTGCAGCTCTTTATTTCAGACCCACGGGGATCCGTATCATAGAGTGAAGAAAAACAATTTAATAGAGAAACAAGAAAGGAAATTATAATAACAACAATAATACTGATTTAAAAGGAATCAAATAAAATCCATCTATCCATTTTATGAACCGCTTAGCCTCACTAAAGGGCGGGCCTTATTTTTCATGATTTCAGAAGCATAAAAAAAAAAAACATCGTATATCGTGGTAGTTTCCCAAAAACTATCAGAAAAAAATTATATTGTTATCTGCTAATGTTTGTGCGTCTCAGACGTGGGACACACAAACGAGATCCCTGCATATACTGTAGTTGTTTAATTTTTATATTAATATCTTTGTCTAAGTGGAGGGAGACTACCAAAGTAAGAATTTCATTGTTGTGTTTTCACTGTGCATATGACAAACATCTTGAATCTTTAATATTTTTCATATTTGGCGCAAATAGCAATGACAAACACAGCCTTGACAACACTAGATATGGAAATATAAAATATATAATCTGAAAGTGGCGGCACGGTGGCCGACTGGTTCGACACAGTTCTGAGGACCCGGGTTCAATCCCCGGCCCCGCCTGTGCATGTTCTCCCTGTGCTTGCGTGGGTTTTCTCCGGGCACTCCGGTTTCCTCCCACATCCCAAAAACATGCATTAATTGGAGACTCTAAATTGCCCGTAGGCATGACTGTGAGTGTGAATGGTTGTTTGTTTCTATGTGCCCTGCGATTGGCTGGCAAACAGTTCAGGGTGTACCCAGTGTCCTGCCCGATGACAGCTGGGATAGGCTCCAGCACGCCCGCGACCCTAGTGAGGAGAAGCGGCTCAGAAAATGGATGGATGGATCGATAATCTGAAAGCAAGTTACATTTGGATTTAATTCATGATGATTTTTCTTTTTTGCTAGGCCTGTACAAATCTTTTTCAATAAAACCATACACAACATCAGTCTGGATGCTCCAGGATGGACAAGAGTTGGGGTTATATTTGTCATTAATTGCATAAGGATCAGAAAAAAACCTGGGTGCCAATGTTGTATAGAAGGTTTGCTGGATATCTTTACTTGGCATTAGCTGGTAACGAACTTTTGTACTGTGAAAAAAAACTAGGTGATGATGCATCTTTATCTTGTTAATTACTTCTTGTCCTCGTGTAGTGTTAACAATATTTTGACAAACATTGCTTGTTACCCGCCATGGAGGCGAGGATTAGGAAGTATACCAGTGTGAAATCCCAGACTTTTTTTTCCTCCTCCCAATTTCCGCGCTGCTCTTCACAAGCTAGCATTCATTCCCAGTCCTTTCTTTCTGAGCAGCTGGTAAAGCAGGAAGTAATGTACATGGTCTCACTTGTCTTTTAACCGGCTCGGAGCTGGTTTTAAAATAAATAAATAAACAAATAAAAAATAAATAAACGCCGCTGCCTGGGAGCTCCGTGACCAGACATGCATAAGACAATTTTATATACTGAGACAGATACGATGACGTCATCAATAAGCGTTATAGCGATTGATCGGTTAAGTCCAAATCTGTACCTTCATCCAAATTTATACCTTCTACCGGCGATACTGTTGATACTGTGCACCCCTATGTTGAAGGGCCTTCAAGCGAGGCACTGAGATCACCCCCATCACTCAATTTAGGGGCATCTTTTGCACATCCCATCACTCTGACAACTCTTCTTTCATGCCTTGATTTGCGTAGTCTGCTTCTCAATGTGGTGTGCAACAAAAATTTATAGCAGAGTAGGGCTGCGCGATATTTTGTTTGAGTATCATCATCGTGATGTCCGACCGTGTGCGCAATAGTCACATCCCAGCGTCTGCAGCGATGGGTTCAGGGACGCTGCGTAAATGGTGAAAGAGTGAATGTGTTCTTTTGTGCTGAGCTGGGTGGCGGCAACAATAAAGGCAAGAAGCACCGATTTGCTGCTTTAATGGCTTTAGTAGCTCCTCTGCACATTCAACGCTAATCACTACTCTTCCCCAGTCGTCGTCACTACACTTGCCACTGTACACACTCGCACCTGCGCGCACTACTTCCTCCTTCACAGTCCCGCCGGACGACGCCTGCGCAGTCCCGTCTCACTCACACATCGACGCACATGGCCACACACACTGAGCTTGCTGTCACAATCACGTGGGACAATACCCGTAACAGAAGTATTTCGACGTAAATTTCAACTTTTAACGGTGAAATCCGACTTATGCGGAAATTCTGTTTACGTCTCCAGCGTAGGAACGGAACTCGTTCGTAAATCGAGGACTTCCTGTATTCAGTCTTTTTGAATATGAAAAAGCTTAACATGTAAATAAATATTCGGTGAATGAATAGTACCAGAAGCATGCACTTTAATTTCAGAGTATTTCGATGCATCTGTCGTGAACGGAACAAAACAGAAAGCTCCGTATTATTACACGAGTAGGTGCCTGACGTGCCACCTTATGCAAGTTAAAACGTAAGTCATGTACTTCTTGGCATACGCAGTTTCTCACCTGCTTTACTATTTTTCAGTTTTTCCCAGCGACTCTTGGAGTGACGAGAGATTGAGGTTTCTCCTATAGCACTAAACATCCTCCTGGCCATCAAACGGAACGCCATATCTAGTACAAATCTTTTTTCGATCAGACTGGCAGCAGTAAGTAGCATGTCAAACGGGTTGCTTGGAAATCAACACTGCGCATGTGTAGACCGGTCCGACAGCCATCTGCATCATCTTCTTCATCTTCATCATCTTCTTCTTCCTCCTTGTTGGCGGGTGGTATCAAACGTTCAAGATGCATTACCGCCAACTACTGTGCTGGAGGGTGGACCGGAGTACGTCTCTACGTATGTATCGTATTAGGTAGGAAGCAAAATAAATAAATTACAAACTTTAGACTAGATTCTCTTTATTAATCCTGTTTCATTTAAAAACTGAAACAAGCCTTTGATCTTAATTTATTCAGTGTTCAGTACATTTCTAAGATTAAATACTGGAACCCCACTTTTCTTCAACTCATCCCTAGCCTCTACTTATTTCATACCTTTGACAATAACAAACATGTTCAACACTCCTCCTTCACTCCACATTCACAAAAACCTGTATCATGCTTCCTAATTAAATGCATTGTCCCATTTAGCCCTGTGATGTCCTCATCTTAATCTTGTTGTAAATGTTTGTTCCCTTCTATTTCTACCCACTGCCTTGATGCACCCCACCGTCAGCTGTATTTTATAAAAATGCCGTCCTGTGTGACCTCCATTCCAAAGTTTTTGCCAATCTGTTTTGATTATGTTTTAAATATAAGCCTTGACCTCACCCATCCCAAAAGATATTCCCAACCATTCTTCTCGTGTAAGTGTTTGTTTTGCAAAATAGTGAACTTTTTCATTCCCCTTTATTCTTTATGTGCTGGAACCCACATAAACCTGACGCTCATCTATAATTTACTTAATCTATACAATGTCTCATAAATTTCAAATAACACATCTGACCTACTTTGTGATAGCATGTTCTTTAAGGACAATAATGCTGATGACAGACTATAACCCGCTTCAACCTGTTTTCTTCAACCAACTGTAGTGCCATCATGATTGCAAGCAATTCCACTGTATATACTGCTAGTTATCTGATGTCCGTTCCTGAATGTTTATCTTTAAATCTGGAATGACACATGCAAATGCTGATCTTCCATTCAAATTATCTTTTGAACCATCAGTAAAAACAGTGGTGTACAATACATGTGTTGTTCTAAGTCTCTTTTCTACTACTTCCTCCCAGTTTCATTTTCCTTTATCACTGTGTACTCTCTTGTTTATGAAGATCTACTTCCACCAGAGGGTATATCCAAAAGGGTGTTGCTGTATGTTTTTGCTATTAGTCCCATTTGATTTGCCAATTTATTTGCTGTCCACCCATAACTATCTATCTTGGTTTTGCCACTTTCCCAACATGGCTGAAGAACTTTCACAGTTGGATGCTGTTTATCTTTGTGACTTTGCAATTTTGCCGAGTAGTTCATAATAAGCTGTTTAAATCTTAATTGTAAAGGCATTTCTCCCATCTCAACCTGTACCGCATTAGCTGGAGATGTCTTTAAAGCTCCACAACATAATCTTAATGCATAGTTCTGCATGACTTCTAGTTTTTTCAATAATGTTTTTGCTGCCCCTCGATAGACCAGGCGTCCATAGTCCAATGCTGATCGCATTAAACTAACAAATGTTTTTTAACACAATCTGACCCCATAAAGACTTCTCCATCCATCCATCCATCCATTTTCTGAGCCGCTTCTCCTCACTAGGGTCGCGGGCGTGCTGGAGCCTATCCCAGCTGTCATCGGGCAGGAGGCGGGGTACACCCTGAACTGGTTGCCAGCCAATCGCAGGGCACATAGAAACAAACAACCATTCACACTCACAGTCATGCCTAGGGGCAATTTAGAGTCTCCAATTAATGCATGTTTTTGGGATGTGGGAGGAAACCGGAGTGCCCGGAGAAAACCCACGCAGGCACGGGGAGAACATGCAAACTCCACACAGGCGGGGACGGGGATTGAACCCCGCACCTCAGAACTGTGAGGCTGACGCTCTAACCAGTCGGCCACCGTGCCGCCTAAAGACTTCTCATTATATTTAAAAGTATTTTGCATTTTTTTTCTCAACATTGTTTATATGATCACTCCATGTCATCTTTGAGTTAAATACAACACCTAAAAAAGAACTTCTTCTAACTGTTAAGCCTCTGTCTGGCCAACCTATATAGATCATTTTCTCCTTCTTTAGTGTCCAACCTGGTATACATGTCATCATATGCCTCTTGTTTTTCTTCTTCTTAGTATTATAATTGATATTTATTGAGAATCAGATTCAATCAGTCGAACAGAACAAAGTTTCTAGAGCGGAGTGAGAGACGAAGACAAAAGTCACTAATTGTAAACAAGATGGGAAAAGTAAATCATTACATATCTAGAACAATGAAACATTAGATATGAGTGTTGTATGGGACAGTAGTGCCACACCCAGGAAGGACAGGACAAGATAGGACAGGAGAAGAAGCATGCAGGACAAGGGTCTTGAACCAGACTGTACAACTGAAGTGTGGTGGGAGTGACTATGTAAATTATAAAAGTCTATAGGACGTGAGTGTGAGTGAGAGCAGGACGCTCCCCCACCCCCAACCCGCATGGCCCACATTGCAGCCAGTCCCCGCTCTAGACTTCTCATTATATTTAAAACCATTTTGCATTTTTTCTCAACCTTGTTTATATGCTCCCTCCATGTCATCTTTGATTCAAATACAACACCTAAAAAGCAACAACAAAAAGGAAATTCTTCTAATTGTTACTCCTCTGTCTGGCCAACCTGTATAGATCATTTTCTCTTTCTTTAGTGTCCAACCTGGCATACATGTCATCATATGCCTCTTGTTTGGCCTTTGCCACCTCTACATTTGCCCTACGTCACATTTCAATGCATTTCTTTCGCCTCTCCTCAGTCCTCTCAGTGTCCCACTTCTTCTTAGCTAACCTCTTTCCTTGTATGATTTCCTGTACTGTGAGGTTCCACCACCAAGTCTCCTTCTCTCCTTTCCTGCCAGAAGATACACCGAGTATTCTCCTGCCTGTCTCTCTGATCACCTTGGCTGTAGTGGTCCAGTCTTCTGGAAGCTCCTCCTGTCCACCGAGGGCCTGTTTTACTTCTTCCCGAAAAGCTGCACAACACTCGTCCTGTCTCAGCTTCCACCACATGGTTCTCTTCTCTGCCTTTGTCTTCCTAATTTTCCTCCCCACCACCAGAGTCATCTTACACACCACCATCCTATGCTGTCTAGCCACACTCTCCCCTACCACTACCTTACAGTCGGTAACCTCCCTCAGATTACATCGTCTGCACAAAATGTAATCCACCTGCGTACTTCTACCTCCGCTCTTGTAGGTCACCCTATGTTCCTGTCTCTTCTTGAAAAAAGTGTTTGGGATGGTATGGTATGACCATGATGTGACAAGTAAGAAGTGGATGAGAGTGTATTTTTGTGTGTTACGAGTGAATCACGAGGTGTGTATATGCAGGATTTGATTGAGTGTGTGCGGGGATACGGCAGTGGCAGCTATAAATGTTTTCAACTGGTGGTATGGATGTGGCTAAAAGTGTATGTAAAGGGGGAATTTGCTTGGTGTAAAGGAGTTTTTGAAGGTCCGAAAGGGGGAATGCAAAAGACAATAGTCAGCGGTTACAGAATTACTTTAATGTAGTGCCGAAGGGATTGACAGTAAAACGCACAGAAGTTTAATATCCGACTCGTGTGATGACAATGATGTTAGTTAGTAAAGGGCTTGGCGGTGAGCTCAGTTTAGTAGTGATAAATTGAGAAAGGATTGGTAATGTAAATTGGATGGGGAAAATTTATTCCTTAGAGAGCACTTGAGATGATCGTTGTTCTTGCTTGTTCCTAGAAGAGGAGCTTTGACATATGTTGCAAAATAAAGAAAAATGTGTTAACTTGCACGTCAAAGGGAGACATTTTTTGTGTTACGGAGTGACACACAAGTAAGCGGCTGGGAGACTGTAATGAAGGATAATAAAGTAGGTAATGAGGGAAGAGCATGTTTGGAAATATAAAAGCGCCTTCGGGATTATATTAGGCTGTCTACCAGTCTATGCTTCATGAAAATTTGGGAATATAAATAAAGTCGGTAATCATCGTCAGTAGATGTTCCTGTTTGTGGCAAACTGGATTAAGAAATTTACGCAAGGGACACCAGTCGACTAAAGACATCCTTACAATATTAAATTGATACAGTGTAATTAATATTAATACGGTATAGTGAATTCAATCCTTTCCATTCACAGAAGTGGGCGCATGTGTCAAGTTGAGTTGCTATTTACTTAACAGAGGGACTTGTCAGTTAGGAAGGAAGGAAAAAACAATAGATGAGAATAGAGGGAGTTAGGGTGTTTATAATGACCAGCTACATATGCCATGAGACAGTGCCTAATTTGCATCCTGTACAAGGGAAATTATGTGGAGTACATGTCTTTGAGAATGACTACGTTATTTGGTATGAGGGTTAATCTGTTTGATTGTCTCCCCAGATTCTGCATTAGAGCAGGGAGGACAAAGAGGATTTTTCCATCGGTCTGGCAAGTAAATTTTACGGAGGTTTATTTATTTGCATTCTGTCTCCTAAATCAGGCTCATAACATAATTTGGGGGACAAGCGGAGAGCTACTTTTTGAGCAAAAGGGACACATTTATCAGGGTTCGTATTCTTAGATTTTGAAAAACTTAAGTCGGTAGGGTTAGGCATGGCCTGTATTTGCGCAAACCCGATTCGGTTAAGAGGTTGTGGAGGAAAATATATTTGTAGGGATTAGATAGTCTCCAAATTCTGAACATCCATTTGTCTAGCAGTCCACCGCTTAGACTAGACTGAACATGTGACTCTGGGTTCTTTATAACCAGTGTCACTGTCCAACTGGTGAACTCAAAGGCAATGTGGGTGAACCTAGCCCAGTTGACTTCATAATCATTAGTTAAGGCTCGAGTTTAAGATAACATTGTTGCTACAGTTATTTGGGACTGGTTCACTCCAGCGGTTGGGGAGGCTTATTCAAGGCGTTGATCATGTGTGACATAAAGTTATAATACATTAAAGGGTATTAGTAAAGCACAATATATAGATTAATAATGACTAGTTAGGCTTCTTGAAGAAATATCTGACAGAATAATCTGGGAAGTCCTGCTGTGCCCCAGAGCCCTCAAATCATAGGGAACTAGCACCAAATTGTTTATGACAGGACACAGGCATCCCAGCGAGGGGGCCAGCTTTACAACTGGGTGCATGTGCGAGGTTTACGATAGGCAGAGTTTATGGCTGAGCGTAAGGGACGGGGGTCAGGATGGCTGCAAATCAGGGACCACTGTAAAATGGAGAGCAAGAATAAAGGTTAGTTAGACTTAAAAATCTTCAACTAACTTAGGTGAACAAGCTAGAAAGTAAGCGGCTATAAGAAGAATTTAGAAGGTATGCACTAGACAGAAACGCCGTTTACTGAACAGGTGACTATGGGAGGCCCAGTAGTGTTAGCTTGAATTTATTGAAAAGTGAAAACCCAGTGTGTCCCCTCTCATATTCTGTTACAGTGGCTGGTCTGTCAACGGTTTCGGCTTGGCCAGGCGAGTAAAGACCACCCTTGACAGCAACAGAGACTAAAGCAATGCTGTGCAGCCAGGAAGGGGGGCCCAGCTGTTAATCCATGTGGATTGGAATAATATGATTAAAAGTCTGTTTCAGTGGGGGACAAAGTGGACACGACGAGAAGCCATCAAGGATGCCGTGTGGCTGAGGTCGGAGTCGGTCGGTGCTCAGTGGCTCTTCGGAAAATGGTGGGGACACACTTGAGGTAATTTGGTAATTGGTATTAAGCAGGTCACCTGCCCTTGAACAGAAATAAATGGTAAAGGCTATACCGTACATATATTTAGGAGTTTTCAGTATAAGGATGATTAAGTTTTACTGAGAGTCTCACCCATATCAAATATAGCATCCGAAGATGTTGAGAGCTGGAGGTCAAATTATGTACTCTTGTGCCATGACCCTATATTAGGAATTCGAACCTTTAGTTCTGGCATGATTGAAGCATCACTGGGTCAAATTCACTCATGTGGAGAAGGCTTCGATGCACTTTGTGGGGTCATCTGAGACTAATATGTTTATGACGACCGAGGACAGTGTGACTGACAAGTGGGTACGGTCTACACAGACTGTTGACTAACTGACCTTTGTGACTGTGTACATGATGACGAGGGGGAGATTCTGATTTGTGGACGTAACCTTATTTTTCAGGACAGCCCAGGAGGATGCAGCGTGACAGTGTTGATGTATTGCAGGTTGTTGGAGTGCTGACTTAACGCTGATTCTTATGTGATTCTTGGTCTATTGACATTGACACTTTTGTGAAACATGTTAACAATGAATAATCAGTGTTAAGATATGATTTATTTATTTATGGAAATATGAATATTTGGTGACCATTGCCGACTTGTCCCTTCTCTGGAGTATGTATGTAGGAATGATGGAGTCGACCCCCTTGGCAGAGCATCTTTTGCAGAGGTGTGATTCATTTATTAAAGGACTTGTTTGCAGGACTTGTCAGCTGGGCCTCTGTGACGGGGAAGATGACCTGTTTAAATGTGGATGGTGTTTTGTATTCCTGTTGTTGTCTATTTGCTGGGCGAGTAGCCTCTAGGAACTTTGCTGTACTGACTCCGACCCGTAACATCTACTGTTGGGTGGACCAGGGACAGCTGTCGACAACACATTAAAGTGGACACATTGATTCGTAATGTAACGGGAGGTGAGTATTCCAATTCCGAACTTTTATTCAACACTATACCATTATTGGAGGTTTCTAGTTTAAGCAGGTTCATCACAGGAGGTTGGATGGAGGAGAGAAGCTGTCTCCATGGGAGGACGGTGGATAGATGAAAGCTTAGGAAGATATGGTGCATGCATGACTGGCGGGATACAGAATATGACCAATATCGGAATGTCAAATGTAATACTGCCGAGGAAGTTCACATGATATGGTAGTAAGTACATTAGTGCCACACTGACGGTGCGTATGATATGATTGAGGGGTAATGAGTAATAAGAAACATCAATTGACACCCCTGCAGAGGTTATGATTCGTAAAGTGGCAGATATATGGAAATTGGCATTAACAATAAATATAGAGTAACTATGGTATAATAAGCTATTAGAGTCTGGTGTCTAATATGGACTAGATGACGCAGTCGGGTCCGAACTAGGGTCTATAAGATGTACGGGACTGTTGGATTTATCTTACCCAACATTATAAAAAATAGACACAAAAGGAATGAAGACGCTGGTTTCTTTTTCTCATGAGGAGGGCGTATGGGAGATTGTTCAGATCACAGCCTCTCAACACGCTCTAAACAATCCCCCCCCTCGCTCCTGCATTTATTTGAAATAGGAGGGATTTACAAATCATAATGTTCTAAGCAATAAGACACAACACAAAATATTTGATAATAAGAGGGTTTTTCCCAGACATAGTATTCTAAACAATAAGACACGACACATAATATTTGATAATAAGAGGGTTTTTCCCAGACATAGTATTCTAAGCAATAAGACACAACACAAAATATTGGACCAACACTTGTCCCGACCCGACCACATCCGATCACGTCCTTGGTCCAGGCACCCTTCCATCGGATGATGCTGAGTCATCTTTTCGAAGGCGAGACATCTAAAATCGTCCATAATACTAATGCAAGCTAAGCAAATAAATGATAACTTCTAGAATATATTTAACATTTCCCTCCTGTTTATCATGTATTTGCACAAATTCTCATATCATCTTACAGTCACTTCATTTCGATTTTTAATTGTAGAATCATTTTTATGAAACAAATACATTTACACTCAGAGTAAACTTGTCATACATGAATGTTGTAGTTTAAACATCGTAATCACCTGGATCAGGAAACAAATCAGGTAAAACAACATCATCATCATCATCGTCATTATTATCAACCTCCAATAAAGGATAAATCTGCTCCATACGGTTCCATGTGGGTTATGGCTGTGGTGATTAATTTACTGATTAATGCCCGAATGCATGGGATACAACAACATCCACACAATGTCAGAATGGCTGCAAAAACAGCAATTGATATCAATATTGGTGAAATTAGGGTTTTATATTTACCAAAAACGTCCATTCAGCTGTTTCACAAGGAGTGTTGATTGAAGGTCCGTAGACCATCGATGGCTCTGGTCAAGCTGCCATCTGAAGCAGTATTGTTTGTTCTCCAAACATACCGCAAACACCTCCCTCTCTTGCGAGGAGCATGTCGACAGCTATGCGGTCTTTGGAACGTCCTTGAGCTGCTCGTGCACAGCTTCCAACCCACTCTGAGTCCAATTTTCTAATCTCTGTACATTGAAGTGGATATAGTTTATCCCATCAACATTTTTATTAATCGTACACCAACAGCATATGAAGTATTCAAATCCTCCTGCAACTTGGTCAGCTAATTTGTATTGATTAGGAACCCCACGAGGAACACCTATGGCGTCGATGTATGTTTTATGTTGGATAATTTTGCCTCTGCCAGGATAAATCTCTTTTTTGTCAAGTATGTCCAAAACACACAAGGAATTTGTCTCCGGTAGTTGGAGCCGCTCTAGTACAACAGACAGTCAATTTACAGAACACTTTGGAGACATAAAGACATTGACAAAAAATAATTGTGCAAAAAGATGCAGTCCTCTAGCAGCAGTTTGAATGACTAATATCGCAATAGTCCGGTGCAAAGATCATTGTGCAAAGGGCGCTGAGACTTCAAGGAGTGTATGCGGTTTAAAGTGACGAGTAGTGCGATAATCTGGGACAATGGTTGTGCAAATGTTGCAGATGCTCCTCAATCAGTGTGCAAATGGAATAATACAATCTTGTGATAATTATGCCGGAACTATGCGCAACAAAGGCCTGGGACCCATGCAAACAACACAATCTTTTCTCGCTACATTTGCTGCTTGTTCCATCAATAGTAACCAATTGTTATTTTGTCCTGAAACTCCTGTGACAACAAGGAACCAATCATCAGTAGTTATGTTGTTAACCATTAAAATTTGTCTACCTTTCTTTGAAGTTTTCAATGGCATTTTTGGTTTAACACGGTTCCTATAACACAATACTACTTGGAAGTGGGGATCTTTTCCACCAGAATAGGCCCACAAGCTCACTATCAAACACATTGGGTGACTTGTATTTCAATATTAAACTATGGGCCGTTTTGCTTATGTTAAACTTCTTTCTTTGTTCTTTTGCTGTTCTTTTTGACCAACTGGACCAATCATAACCTGTTTCACCAATAAGGTGTTTCCATTCAAAACCTATAGTTGCATACCAGTCATATCTAAATCCCCAATTCTGCCCATTCTCTTGAGCATCATTGGTGAGAGCCGCATATGGAATTATGATTAAAGCAGCTTGATTTTGGGGGCACAAAATATTAAACCGTTTTGCCGCATTTGGAGGCCATGCCCACAATTTTGATCATCAGCTGTACTCCTTTTGATACGAGTTAATGATTCAAATTTTTTTTTGTATTATTATTATTGGGTTCGTCATATTGGTCCAGTTGGTAGGTGATTTTCTATCTAAAAAATGGGTTTTATCATTGAGGGTGGGACGTCCCATGTACCACAAAAACAAAACCAACATCTTAGTAGCCAAAGTTGCTACGTAACAACTTATCGAATCTCATAACCAACGTGGGTGTGCCTTTCTGCTGAGTTCTCACTAAAAGGGTTGGTGTCTTTTTTCTTCACTGACCAGCAAGCGTTTTCAGAATCTACACATCTGCTCCCGCTTCGTTATCAGACTTTTGCTCACCTTCCCTGTTTGAGTACTCAGCTGAAATGACTCTTACAGTGTGTTAAATGAACCCACGTGTTTCTTTCTGCTATTTTTTAGGGCTGTAAAGTGTCAATCTATCTGTGCCACCATCCCTCCGGTTGAGACGTGACACAGCATGTCTCAATATAGCAGCCCATTTGAATAGTTTTTTTTTTTTTTTTTTCCTGTGCTAATGTAAATTTCATTTTGTAGTTTTGCACTTTGTTTTTCCCAATAATTGCGTTCTTGTTGTGGAATACTCATATTGGCTATCAGTATAGATTGTACCATCTTTATTTATCATTAGTTTGCATGCCTCGATTAATGCTACTAATTCAGCAGCTTGTTCAGCCAATTCCTGTCAATCATGCTGCGTGCCTTCATCATTAAGGGTATTAGTGTGGCTGGATTTAAGGTTGTGCATCGCTCAACAGTCAAATGTGGTTCTGATAGCAAGATGGCAATGCAAGATAAATGTCTTGCAGGTGATTTGCAATAGGAGAGCAGACACTGTATGTGGGACCTTTAGGGTGAACTGCTCTCTAGTTGAAAAATAAGCTATTGGTCTTAGCTTATCACCGTATTGTTGTGTAAGTACGGAGGTCATGCAATAGCTTTTACAATCTACCATTTGAATGAATGTTTTATCATTAAATTTGGAAGGCCTAGCGCAGCACTGGTGACCAAATGTTGTTTAATGTCACAGAAGGCCTTTTCTGCCTCTGTACTCCATTAAACAGGTGATGTAATTTTAAGGTTGTTTTCATATATTAATTTTGACAATGGTGCAACAATTTCTGCATAGTTTGGAATCCATGCTGTACAATAATTTGTCAGACCTAAAAATGATTATTATGTTTCTTCGTCTGTGGTTTAGGATTTTTTAAGACTATAGCTCTCCTGTCTTCTAATATAGTCTTTCCTCCTATACTTAAATTATGGCCTAGATATTTAACTTGTCTTTTACATCATTGCAATTTATTTTTGTTAACTTTATGTCCCTCTTCTGTTAGATGATGCAGTAAGGTCAATGAATCTTTGCATGTGTCTTCATCTGTAGATGCCAGAAGACATGCGTGTTGTCATAACTTGTGAATAATTAGTTAGACTTTCACAGTAACCTTGCGGTAATCTAGTAAATGTATATATATATTTTTTTTTTTTTCTCAAATGTGAATGCAAACCAAAATTGACTGTTATTTTCTATTGGTACTGAAAAGAATGCATTAATGCATTAATGCATTAATGTCCACTACTGTAAACACAGTAGCGTCTGGTCTTAATGAATTTAACAATGTGCGTGGGTTTGGTACGCATGCTCTGTATTACTGCAGCTCATCACATTCTTTTTTATCTTCTATTTTTGTGATAAGCTCCAAGGCTGCAGACAACAGCCTTTCCCACGTTTAACGGTGGCTTGTCTTTTATTTTTTATATAATTTGATTCCTGCAACGCGGCTATTTTTTGTGTATTTAACCAACCATTAAAGCCGTGTTCGGTTATCCCTGTCTCTAAATATAAAATTTTATCAGGATCCTGTTTCTTTTTTTCTTTTAAATTTAATTTAATGAACCTCCAACCTTTACACTGCAGTGTATTCCTGTTTTTTATTTTACTACTTCCTTTCCCCATTTGAAAGAATTTGGTTCAGTGTAATACTACCTAGGGTAGTCTAGAACACTGTTTCTTTTCAGTAGGACAGTGATTCAAATTTACTTTCTGTGGTAATTCTCACTTCAACTCTTTCGAGTGGAGAATTCTTGCCTTTGCATCCACAAAAGTCCACCGTTTACTTTCCCACTGTTTTGGTATGGAATGAAAAACCTAGTGGTTTCCCATTTCCCATTTACACTCTCATTCAAACAGTTTTCATTCACACTGGCTCGTCAGAGGACTCCGCCGTCCCATACGGAATTTAACTACGACGCCACGAAACTTTCCTAGTTTCTTTATTCATTAAACACGGAATTTAAGTACGTACAGGACTCCGGCATCCTCGCGGAATATGTCGGACTCCGCCGTCCCTTACTTGCCAGTGACTAGTATTACACAAGGTTTATTAAACACGGAATTTAAGTACGTACAGGACTCCGCCGTCCTCGCGGAATTTCTGGACTCCGGCGTCCTTTTTCCTAAAAAAAAATTTAAATTTAACTCACCAGTCGTCTTCAATCCTGTGGATTGTCGTCAACCTTCAGATCCCAGTTGAGGAGAACGAAGACCAGTCCCGTAAAGGGTCTTACTTGCCGTGGCCACGGTCTCTTAACTGGAAGTCGGCTCCACAACTGGAATCCTCGGGTGTGTTGACATCCGGCTCGAAGGACCAATTTAATGTTGGATTTATCTTACCCAACATTATAAAAAATAGACACAAAAGGAATGAAGACGCTGGTTTCTTTTTCTCATGAGGAGGGCGTATGGGAGATTGTTCAGATCACAGCCTCTCAACACGCTCTAAACAATTCCCCCCCCTCGCTCCTGCATTTATTTGAAATAGGAGGGATTTACAAATCATAATGTTCTAAGCAATAAGACACAACACAAAATATTTGATAATAAGAGGGTTTTTCCCAGACATAGTATTCTAAACAATAAGACACGACACATAATATTTGATAATAAGAGGGTTTTTCCCAGACATAGTATTCTAAGCAATAAGACACAACACAAAATATTGGACCAACACTTGTCCCGACCCGACCACATCCGATCACGTCCTTGGTCCAGGCACCCTTCCATCGGATGATGCTGAGTCATCTTTTCGAAGGCGAGACATCTAAAATCGTCCATAATACTAATGCAAGCTAAGCAAATAAATGATAACTTCTAGAATATATTTAACAGGGACTAAAAGGGGAACGGTGGGAAAATTAAGGCAAATTTAAGTTACAGTACGACTGAGGGGTAAAACATTACAAGCAGCTGCAGGTTGTTAGGGGAGCGTGCCAAGACTCCACTGGATTGGGGAGAAATCAGGAGGGTCTCATAGTGGCACCCCCGGACCTTTTTGGGTCAGTTAATTCAGGAGGCGCATGGGCTAGCCCATGACGCAAACGGGGTGTAAAGCGAAAGATTATGAAAGAATATGGGTTTGAGCACCATATGGGCTGGAACAAATTGACTATATTACAGGCAGATGGTGGCACGGTGGACGACTGGTTAGAGCGTCTGCCTCACAGGGGTTCAATCCGCAGCCCCGACTGTGTGGAGTTTGCATGTTCTCCCCGTGCCTGCGTGGGTTTTCTCCGGACACTCCGGTTTCTTCCTACTTCCCAAAAAAAACAAACATGCATGGTAGGTAAATTGAAGACTCTAAAGTGCCCGTAGGTGTGAATGGTTGTGTGTTTCTATGTGCCCTGCGATTGGCTGGCAACCCGTTCAGGGTGTACCCCGCCTCCTGCCCGATGATAACTGGGATAGGCTCCAGCACTCCCGCGACCCATGTGAGGATAATAACAGGCTCAGAAAATGGATGGATGGCTAAGTAGATGCACAATATGTCTGAAAGACAATGTCAGGAGAGGGGTGATGACTGACACCGCCAGGTTCCAACATCCAATGGGCAAATGCGGGAACTAGTTGTGGACTTTTGTTGATATGGTAAAACCAATTCAAGGGAACTCCATTTGACTACCGTGTGGGTGTCCACAATATGATACTAATCGTTGTAAACAAGGTGCCGAATGGAAAAATAATCATGGGAAAAACTTTATCTGCCAAGGTTAACTTCAGACGATAATTTCTTGTTGTGTAATACTGTGAGGAGGGTTATGGTCAAAGGTGACTGTGCACTAGTCATGCAGCGTGTTCAAACCACAGACTGGGGACCATATGCAGGTTCTTGTATCAGACAGTTATCGAATAGTCGAGGTGACCTTACTAAATGGGTAAAACTAACCTATAATACCCATTTAGTCGACCTGGTAGAAGACAAAGGACGAGTTACAGTCCCTTCTAAACGGATAACTATTAAAGGAAGTATCGTTTCCTCTAAAGGCAGTAGACGGAATCAAGATCCCGTATAGTCTGATGTCAAAAGGAAAACTGCTGTTCTGACCTCTGAAGGTGAACACACAGCCGGCATGAAATCTGAGACCAGGCTAGTCGCGAGTCGCTTCAGCCGAAGGGCCAAAAGCATCTCTAAAGACCTTTAACGCTTCCACTATGCTGGTGATATTATCTGAGTTGTCTGGTATCAAAGTGTAACAAGCATCTCCTGTCAAAGTCAGAGAAACACACAAACCACCCTGCCTGGCCAAAATGTAGATATGGCGGTTTAAAGAACCGTCAAGCTAAATGGAAGTTTTCCATGGTATGGAGTGACATTTTTGGCTGATCGCACTGATAATACAACGTACACTTTGCAGGGTTTTATAATGAAACGATTAAGGAATTCGAACTTTTGTCAAATACACAGAGAAGCCATCAACTAATTTTGCTCAGACACGCCATATCTACATTTTGGCCAGGCAGGGTGGTTTGTGCTGCTCAGCCAATACCTGGTTACGGATAGGTTTAGGCCTATGGGTGCAGTCCATCCATCCATCCATCTTCTACTGCTTATCCGAGGTCGTGTCGCGGGGGCAGTAGCTTCAGCAGGGACGCCCAGACTTCCCTTTCCCCAGCCACTTCATCCATCTCTTCCGGGGGGATCCCGAGGCGTTCCCAGGCCAGCCGAAGGATGTAGTCTCTCCAGCGTGTCCTGGGTCATCCCCGGGGTCTCCTCCCGGTGGGACGTGCCCGGAACACCTCACCAGGGAGGCGTCCGGGAGGCATCCGAATCAGATGCCCCAGCCACCTCATCTGGCTCCTCTCGATGTGAAGGAGTAACGGCTCTACTCTGAGATCCTCCCGGATGACCGAGCTTCTCACCCTATCTCTAAGGGAGAGCCCGGACACCCTGCGGAGGAAACTCATTTCGGCCGCTTGTATCCGGGATCTCGTTCTTTCCGTCACAACCCACAGCTCGTGACCATAGGTGAGGGTTGGAACGTAGATCGACCGGTAAATCGAGAGCTTCGCCTTTCGGCTTAGCTCCTGCTTTACCACAACGGATCGATACAAAGTCCGCATCACTGCAGACGCTGCACCGATCCGCCTGTCGATCTCCCGTTCCATTCTTCCCTCACTTGTGAACAAGACCCCAAGATACTTGAACTCCTCCACTTGGGGCAGATCTCATCCCCGACCTGGAGAGGGCACACCACCCTTTTCCGACTGAGGACCATGGTCTCAGATTTGGAGGTGCTGATTCTCATCCCAGCCACTTCACACTCGGCTGCGAACTGCTCCAATGAGAGTTGGAGGTCACGGCTTGATGAAGCCAACAGAACCAAATCATCTGCAAAAAGCAGAGATGCAATACTGAGGCCACCAAACCGGACACCCTCTACGCTTCGGCTGCGCCTAGAAATTCTGTCCATGAAAGTTATGAACAGAATCGGTGACAAAGGGCAGCCTTGGCGGAGTCCAACCCTCACCGGAAACGAGTCCGACTTACTGCCGGATATGCGGACACAACTCTGACTCCGGTCGTACAGGGACCGGACAGCCCGTATCAGGGGGTTCGGTACCCCATACTCCCGAAGCACCCCCACAGCACCACCCGAGGGACACGGTCGAACGCCTTCTCCAAGTCCACAAAACACATGTAGACTGGTTGGGCAAACTCCCATGCACCCTCGAGGACCCTGCCAAGGGTGTAGAGCTGGTCCACTGTTCCACGGCCAGGACGAAAACCACACTGCTCCTCCTCAATCTGGGATTCAACTTCCCGACGGACCCTCCTCTCCAGCACCCCTGAATAGACCTTACCAGGGAGGCTGAGGAGTGTGATCCCCCTGTAGTTCGAACACACCCTTCGGTCCCCCTTCTTAAAAAGGGGGACCACCACCCCAGTCTGCCAATCCAGAGGCACTGTCCCCGATGTCCACGCGATGTTGCAGAGGCGTGTCAACCAGGACAGCCCTACAACATCCAGAGCCTTGAGGAACTCCGGGCGAATCTCTTCCACCCCTGGGGCCTTGCCACCGAGGAGCTATTTAACCACCTCGGCGACCTCAACCCCAGAGATAGGAGAACCCGCCTCAGTGAACCCAGACTCTGCTCCCTCATGGGAAGGCGTGTCGGTGGAATTGAGGAGGTCTTCGAAGTATTCTCCCCACCGGCTCACAACGTCCCGAGTCGAGGTCAGCAGCGCCCCATCCCCACTATACACAGTGTTGATGGTGCACTGCTTTCCCCTCCTGAGACGTCGGATGGTGGACTAGAATTTCCTCGAAGCCGTCCGGATGTCTTTCTCCATGGCCTCACCGAACTCCTCCCATGCCCGAGTTTTTGCTTCAGCGACCACCAAAGCTGCATTCCGCTTTGCCAGCCGGTACCCATCAGGTGCCTCAGGAGTCCCACAGGCCAAAAAGGCCCGATAGGACTCCTTCTTCAGCTTCAGTATTCGTTCAAATTTTAGCAGGGCTCGTATTGGCTTTGTGTGTGATGTTTTGCTTCTGCACCTTTCTGCTCACGTTTGCAAAGGCCACGATCCTTAGGTGGGTTGGCGTTGTAATGCCGGGGGACAAAGTAAAATTGCCAGTATTAAAGGGGGGTGAGACTAATGGTGACGTGGTATCAATGGAGTCCACGGTACGAGATGCATATCTAATGGGAACTTTTGTGGATGATTTTTAAGTGGAAGTTAGGTCATTTTCTTTACCCAGATTCCTTCATGCTATTGTCCATCCATCCATTTTCTGAGCCGCTTCTCCTCACTAGGGTCGGGGGCGTGCTGGAGCCTATCCCAGCTATCAACGGGCAGCAGGCGGGGTACACCCTGAACTGGTTGCCAGCCAATCGCAGGGCACATACAAACAAACGACATTCGCACTCACATTCACACCTACGTGCAATTTAGAGTCTCCAATTCATGCATGTTTTTGGGATGTGGGAGGTAACCGGAGTGCCCGGAAAAAACCCACGCAGGCACGGGGAGAACATGCAAACTCCACACCGGCGGGACCGGGGATTGAACCCCGCTCCTCAGAACTGTGAGGCTGACGCTCTAACCAGTCGACCACCTCATGCTATTGTGTTTCAAAAAAATAATATTCATCGGTGGTACGCGCAGGAGTCATGTCCACAGTGATTTGGAGGCATAAAGCGATGCATGGGGGGTATTAGCACTTACGGATTAAACGACTGCGCCAACTGTGTCTGCTCCAGGTGTGTGTATATGACTGCCCTCCATATGTTGTACTGTTAGATATCCATTTGACAATGTGTTGTATTATGTTTGATTTTGTTGCAAAATACTGGCAGATGTTTTTGTTTTTCCAGGAGTGTCCTGGAGCTGTGTGGGGTCCCGCCTGTATAAACCTGGATTCGGGGACTTGTTCATGGACTGTGATTGTGGACAGCGGGCCCTGGGCGGAAGGGTTCTGAATTTCTTCATCAATGTCACGAACTGTAGACCATATGGAGAAAGACCACCTTTATGATTTTTCCTATTTTCATTTGTGTGTATTTTGATATGTTTGCTTCCACAGTTATTTTTGTTGTTGTTTACTCTGTTTATGTTCATTTATTTCGATGATTGTATTATTCTGTTGTGTATGTTTTGCCATCCGGGTCAAGGTCCCCTTGGGCGATTTGCTATAAGGGGCTCTGAAGGAGACTTGATATGGCTCTCTCTCTTTTCCTCGTCTCTTAAGAGAAAGGTTTTTCGACTGAGAGCCGCGAATCCTTGGCGCTCCCACGAGGCTGCACGTACAAATGCATAACTTTAGGATTGGCGAGCGTCGTGTCGTTATTGTTCGCGGGAAGGAGATTTGGTTTATTTGACTGTTTGGTGTGACCTCAGGAGGCGAAAAGGGGACGCAGGGAGTGATTCGGCCTTATTAGGATAATTGTTTTTCCTAGTTAATGGTTAACCTTAAGTAGATGCTTTGGAGCATGATAGACTTTCTTGACCAAGTAGATTCTAAATCCAAATTGTAAATAATAGGTTACCTTTTTGGGCTAACACTGGTTTGTTGTTTCTTGCCAGGTGTCAGTTGCTACCTCTAGGTCTTGTAATGAGTTTGGGGATTTCATAAAGTGGGGTTATGTAGTATATTTCAATAGTACCACACTCAAAGTTCCTTTGCGAGGGCCAAATGCTTGGAGATCTGTAATCAAGCTAACCATCTTTTCTTTGAAGTTCTACATCAAAGGACTTCCTTCAACCATTTGTACGTTTATTAGGGTTTTCCTTCTCCGCCCAGTCAGCAACATGTCTTGGTTTCACAACAGGCGTCCCGGTCTGCAAATAGGACTGTTTTGCATCTTATAAGATAAGGGTACCGAATGTGAGCGTAGCTAGAATGTGAGGCGCCAGCAGGCGGGTGTGATTCCAAATATGGTCACGAGGCGCGACCATCTCCCGGATGCACCCAGGGAGGGGCTAATTCCACGCCCAGAGAATTAAACCTTGATAAACTGAGATCCAGGGGTTTTTCGTTTTTTTTTTTCGTTGTTCTGGCTATGTAAGCAGCTGTTATGACACTAAGGCTTGTTCAATAAATCGAATTAGCCCAAACGCCAAGTGTCTCGAAGTCTTCATTCATTCCTGCCCAACGGAAGCCGCAGTTCTCCCGGGTGACCTCCGACACGGAACCACAGGCGAAAAAATACACCAATAGTAAGGTGGTTGGTTAGGCATAGTAACTCTTCTGTGACTATCAAAAGTCAATTAGTCACTGAGAGGGGAATACAGGGATCTGTCTGACACGCTATAGCCAGGATGGAGACTTGTAGCCATTACTGCAGTTTGAAGGTATGTATTGGACTCTTGCAATCAGAATCAGAATCATCTTTATTTGCCAAGTATGTCCAGAACACACAAGGAATTTGTCTCCGGTAGTTGGAGCCGCTCTAGTACAACAGACAGTCAATTTACAGAACACTTTGGAGACAAAGACATTGACAAAAAACAATTGTGCAAAAAGATGCAGAGTCCTCTAGCACTTAGAGCAGTTCGAATGACTAATATTGCAATAGTCAGGTGCAATGACCATTGTGCAAAGGGCACTGAGACTTCAAGGAGTGTATGCGGTTTAAAGTGACGAGTAGTGCGATAATCTGGGACAATGGTTGTGCAAATGTTACAGATACTCCTCAATCAGTGTACAAATGGAGCAGATGCTACTCTGGCATGAGTGGCCAGTATATGCAAATAGTGCAGCATGGCGAGACAACTACAGCGAGTGCACGAGTAATACATAATTGGCCCCACAGAAATGTGACAACGAACTCAAGTCAAAAAATTGCCAGCTTGTTGTAATGGAATTATAAATTAGCTGTTTAAGAAGTTGATTGCAAGAGGGAAGAAGCTGTTGGAATGTCTACTAGTTCTAGTTTGCATTGATCGGTAGAGCCTACCTGAGGGAAGGAGCTGGAAGAGCTGGTGACCGGGGTGGGGAGGGTCCGAGAGGATTTTGCACGCCCTTGTCTTAGTTCTGGCAGCGTGCAAGTCCTCAAGGGTGGGTAGGGTGGTACCGACAATCCTTTCAGCAGTTTTGATTGTCTGTTGCAGTCGGAGTTTGTCCTTTTTTGTAGCAGCACCAAACCAGACTGTGATGGAAGAACACAGGACTGATTCGATGACCGCTGTGTAGAACTGTCTCAGCAGCTCCGGTGGCAGGCCGTGCTTTCTCAGAAGTCGCAGGAAGTACATCCTCTAAAACATACATTCAGATATACATTTGATGAACATCCAGTATAATTGTAGTTATGAACTATGAGGTTAACAAGCCTAATAGTAGTAGTAGTGTAGCGTAGTAGCGGTCAACAGAAATATCAGCATGCTGCCTCCACTCTCCCTGTACCAAGTAGCAAGCATTTCCAGGCAAGACACAGGTGACATTCATTAGGCAATCATTCAGCCCCAATGACACACCCAAACACACAGCTCCGCCCACACATTGACACACTCACACTAATTACCCTTATTATTCGCGGGGACTTTAACAAAGGTAAACTCAACCACGAACTCCCTAAATACAAGCAGCACATCGATTTTTAAAAAAAATAACAAAATACAGATCATACTTCATGTTTTGATCTTATTGGTAGAAGCAAAATCATGAATTGTAAAAATGCATTATACATAGGTAGAAGGTTTTCCAGAATTTTTAGGTCAACTTTGGGGGTGCGTATTATGCATGGGTGCGCATTATACATGAGAAATTACGGTACATACTTTTTTTTTTATAAACCTGCAGCACTTTGTGCGACTGTGGACATTGTAAGTGTGCTATATAAATAAACAGAAAATTCTGGTAAAAACAACAAAATAAGAAAATAAATTTAAAAGAGAGAACAACATTGATGGAAAATGTAAAAGCAGGCCTACTGGATGTGGTGTGGAGGAAGGGTCGGTGTCGTAACCCTAATCCCCCCCATCTCTATCACAGCCCAATTGAATCTTACGCTACAGATGGAGAGCCAACTGCGTTGGTCAGAAGAACAGTGTTGAGTCGCTTACAGAGTTTCCTCTGTATCGTCACTCTTGGCATGCTTCGAAATATTCAGGAGTGGACTGTTCAGCACGGACGCCAGACAGATCCTGACAGTTGGTTCATGGCCCTTCCTGAACTAATGGGGTTCATTGCCATCCTCCTCATGCGTGGGGTGATCAAACTTCCATCACTTTGCAGGGTCAGCAAAACTGGGACTCCCACTGATCTTCGGAATTATGGCCCAAAACCGCTTCCATGACATCATTCACAACAAAACACAACATTGTAAATTGGGCAAAACAAAGTTAATCCCGGTAGTATAGAAATAAAAATTGTGCAAAAGTGTGTAGCGTATATTGGCGTTTGGATAAAACATAATTTATTTAAGAAATAAGTTCGTCGAAGCAGTGACGCCTGCGTTGCTTCGAGTTTAACGTGATTTGACACAACGTTATAAATCAAGCTATTTTGTCTCGTAAAGGGCACCACGCAACTTTTTATATGTATAAAACTTGGGAAAAGCGAAGACAAACCTGTTATCCATCTCATAATCTAAAGGTTGCTACATTTTATGAAATATGAGTTCTCGATGACAGAGGATTCCTTATTAAACTCAAAACACAACAAGGAGTGGAATTTTATAGAATATTTAATGACATCTACAAAGAATCAAGCTAACATGAACGCCGCACTGCTAACGCTCGCCGAACAAGTCAACGAAATTGGAAAAAAAAACACCCGGACTCACCCCTCATTATTCTCGAGGACTTTAAACAAAGCTAAACTCAACCACGAACTCCCTAAATACAAGCAGCACATCGACTGTCCTACCAGGGAAAATAACATTTTAGACCACTGCTATACTACGAAAAAAAAACGCATACCGTGCTATACCTCGTGCCGCCCTGGGCTCGTCTGATCACTGCTTAATTCACTTAATACCGACGTACAGGCAAGAAATTAAATGCGCGAAGCCTACAGTGAAAAAGTGGACCAATGAAGCAAAGATGGAACTTCAAAGATGTTGAGACTGCACAGACTGGAGTGTCTTTGAAAATTCAGCTGGCAGCCTGGATGAATATACGGACACTGTCACATCCTATATCAGTTTCTGTGAAGATGTGTGTGTACCAACAAAGTAATTTCGCACATTCAACAACAAAAAGCCGTGGTTCACTGCCAAACTTAAGCATCTTCGCCAAGCTAAGGAGGACGCATATCAGAGCGGGGACAAGGCCGTGTATAATCGCGCTAGAAACCTGCTGACTAAAGAAATTAACATTGCAAAGAGGAACTATGCAGCAAAGTTGGAAAAACAGTTTAGCGCTAACGACTCTAAATCAGTCTGGCATGCATTCCAATCGCTGACTAATTACAAGCGACGATCCCCCCCAAGCTGAGAACAATATCACACTAGCCAACGACTTGAATACCTTCTACTGCAGATTTGAAAAGGAAACTTTCACACCCCACACCCATCCAGACGCACCCCCGACCACAATCACACCTCTGACTTCTGCGTTTACCATCCACGAACAGGATGTGAGAAGCATCTTCAAACAACAAAATATTAACAAAGCGGCAGGCCCAGACCATGTGTCCCCATCCTGCCTCAAAGTCTGCGCGGACCAGTCTTCACTCAGATCTTCAATAGATCTCTGGAACTGTGCGAAGTACCATCCTGTTTCAAACGCTCCACCATCATTCCAGTCCCCAAGAAACCTGCAATCTCAGGTCTAAATGACTACATCTGTGGTCATGAAGTCTTTTGAATGTCTCGTGTTGGACCACCTCAAGAGCGTCACAGGTCCCCTGCTGGATCCCCTGCAGTTTGCCTACCGAGCGAACAGGTCTGCGGATGATGCAGTCAACATGGGACTGCACTTCATCCTTGAACACCTCGACAGTGCAGGGACCTACGCAAGGATCCTGTTCGTGGACTTCAGCTCAGCATTCAACACCATCATCCCTGAACTCCTTTCATCCAAGCCTCTCCAGCTCAGCGTCTCACCTGCCATCTGCCAGTGGATTTACAGCTTCCTGACGGGCAGGACACAGCAGGTGAGGCTGGGGGAGACCACCTCATCCACACGCAGCATCAGCACTGGGGCGCCCCAAGGTTGTGTCCTCTCTCCGCTGCTCTTCTCCCTCTACACGAACGACTGCACCTCAGCGCACCCGGCTGTCAAACTCCTGAAGTTTGCAGATGACACCACTGTCATCGGCCTCATTAAGGACAGTGACGAGTCTGCATATCGACAGGAAGTGGAGCGGCTGGAGCTGTGGTGCGGCCGACACAACCTGGAGCTGAACACGCTCAAGACTGTAGAGATGATCGTGGACTTCAGGAGGCATCCTTCGCCACAGCTGCCCCTCACGTTGTCCAGCTGCCTTGTGTCAACCGTCGAGACCTTCAAGTTCCTGGGAATTACAGTCTCTCAGGACCTGAAGTGGGCGACCAACATCAACTCCGTCCTCAAAAATGCCCAGCAGAGGATGTACTTCTTGCGGCTTCTGAGAAGCACTCACTGTAGTAGTCTTGCCACGCTGCACTATTTGCATATCTGTTGTTGACCAATACTGGCCACTCATGCCAGAGTAGCATCTGCTCCATTTGCACACTGACTGTGGAGTATCTGCAACGTTTGCACAACCAACATTGTCCCAGATTATCGCGCTACTCGTCTCGGCGCCCTTTGCACAATGGTCATTGCACCGGACTATTGCTATATTAGTCATTCAAACTGCTCTAAGTGCTAGAGGACTCTGCATCTTTGTACAATTGTCAAAAAAATAAAAAATAAATAAATAAATGTACCGGCATTACCAGATAACTATTGGCCCTTTTATTGCTCAGTGACTGTTTTTTTTTTGTCAATGTCTTTATATCTCAAAGTGTTCTCTGTCAGTTGACTGTCTGTTGTCGTACTAGAGCGGCTCCAACTACCGGAGACAAATTCCTTGTGTGTGTTTTGGACATACTTGGCAAATAAAGATGATTTTGATTTTGATTCTGATTCTGATTCTGATTCTGATCTATAGGGAAACACACAGAGTCTAATTACCGGAAGAAAATAACACTAATACTGGTGAAAGAAAGAAAGATAGGCACATGAAAAGTGAAATAGAACACCGTGTTGCAGGAATAAAGCTGAAAACGTGAGCGTTTAAGAGTTCAGTCTGGATGAGAGAGCGAGAGGGCAAAGATGGGATTTTGTGTGAATTTCCCCGAAATTATTAGGCACTAATATTGTACATCGTAGCAATGCTTGTTGTATGGTACTCACGACCCTGATCAGCTGGTCACTGGGGATGGTCTTTCTCTGCGCATCTCAGGACGAAAATGAAGCAGGTTTGGTTGAAAAAGAAAAAAGATGCAGAAAAATAAAACAAAAACAAAAGAGGTGGAATTGTTGTTCGTCACACCTCGTTGGGACAATATGACCGTCTCTCTACCCACCTGTTTCCGGGATCCGCTAACAAGTTCAGAGAAATCACGTTTGGCTGGGAATGTATCTGGTAGCTCACCAGCAACTGTTCTGGAGGCTTAGCAGTGTTGATCCACGGAGGCTAGGGAGCCGGATCTCCATCCCCAAGGCTCACCTTTACCGAGCCGCATGTTTGAACAAAAGAAAGGGGAAGGAGGAGGGGCAGCGGCACGGCCGAGCCGTGCTGATGTCAAAAGAAGCAAGCCAGACATGAAAAGAAGCATAGAAGAGGCGGGAGTCAGAGGTTAAATACCCAGGAGGCATGTCAAAGAGGACGGAGGACCGGACAAGACCATGCCCATCGACTCGAATTTAGTCTACAAATTCTGGCATAAAAGTGGTGTAAAAAACATATCTTAATATAAAATACTCCCAACTTTGTTCTCTCACTCGTAGATCAAGCATATAGAATTAGTCTTGGCAAATCAACTGCTTATGGTTCAATCACATCTCATGCTGCTTGGCTTCAAATCAAGACAAACAGCTCTCAAAATCTCACAGCTGCACCTGCAAAATTGACACACTGACACAGACATCAGGCATACATTTGGAATATTTCTGCAGAGTTCGTGAAATATGAAAACAAACATTTTATCTTCAGTTAAAACCCTGAATGGAGGCCCACAGGTTGCAGTACTCTCAAATTCTAGTGGGTGGCGCCTTGCGTGCATGTTTGAATATTAAGCAAATAGTTCATTGCTGTATTTGTGTTCCATTGTCAATCTGTCCCAGCTTGGTCTGCCTGGAGAGAGGGTCCCACTTTTTGGCTGGTGTCAGTTCAAACGAAGAAAAGGACACTTTGATGACTGTAAACCAAGATTTCGAGGGGACCTGCTAATTAATTTAGGGTCCACTTGACATACGCCAGGCGTCCTCCCAGTGGCCGTCTCACAGCATGGCCCCAGGGAAGAATGCAGTTTATCAAGTTGTGGGGGAGGTTTTGGCAACTGCGTCGGAGTCACTACAAGTGTAACCATAAAATGTAAACAAAAAGAAAAGTGTAATCAATTTAACTTACAGTTGATCTCTCAGTCGACCCATCAGGGCCTCAAACCCTTGCTGGGCTTACTTCAGTTGATTCAGCAACTCTTTGTGGTGTCTCTGACTGGCCTCCACAGACTCACGGAGGAATTGGAGGGCGTCGTCTTGTTTCCGCCGACCCTGTTGAGGCCGTGTGGGTGTTGGTGCTGTGTGGGTGCTGGAGCAAGAGGCAGGGTGACACCTGAATGTCCAAGCTTCTTAGGTCTTCTTACTTCCACCCTCGCTAACGTGCCAACCACAGGAAGAACAACATTATGTTGCCCTCAGGTCAATAAGGAACAGCCTCTGGTTCCTATTAAAGCCTTCATTTGCAAGGCTTAGATTTTGCTTAGAAAAACTGCTAACATGTCCTACCGCTGTTTCATTGAGTCTGTCTTATCTTACAGCCTGATGTCTTGGTTCAGCAACCTAACCCTTGAAAATAACCAAATTTTAAGATGTTTGTTTTTAAGATGGAGACTGATAGGAGAGTCACAGCTGAACCTAGAATCCGTGTTTTACAAGCAGTTAAAGAGGCTAGTTGGGTCCATCAGAGAAGAGGGCTCTCGCCCTCTAAATGGAGAATTTCAGATTCTTATCTCTAGAGAGGGATTTTTTTTTTTTTTATTATTCTCAGCCATTAAAACATTGAACACAACACAGTAATTAGGATACTGTTGTTACTTGGTTTGTACTAAAATTTTAAGTTATGACTTTACAAGCTTCTTAATCAATGTATATGTTGTTATGTCTGTCTTTTTATTTCAAGGATAATTTAATTGTATTTAACGTTTAAATACAATTAATTTACATTCAAACTCTAAGGAATGTTTTTATACATGCATTGAGGTAAAATTTAAATTATTTACATTTAAAAAAATGTTTTTTTATTTTAATTTAATGTCAATATTAATTTAATGTCAATATTTGTTCAATATTTATGGGGGGCGCGTCATCCTTTTCCATGTAAGCCTTTCTCCTGCATCCTCCTCTCGAACACCAACTGCCCTCATGTCTTCCCTCACAACATCCATCAACCTTTTTTTTGGTCTTCCTATAGCTCTCTTGCCTGGCAGCTCCATCCTCATCATCCTTCTAACAATATACTCACTATATGTCCTCTGGACGTGTCCAAACCATTGAAGTCTGCTCTCTCTAACTTTCTCTTCAAAACATCGAAGCTTGGCTGTCCCTCTGATGAGCTCATTTCTAATTTTATCCAACCTGGTCACTCCGAGAGCGAACCTCAACATCTTAATTCGCGCCACCTCCAGCTCTGCTTCCTGTTGTCTCTTCAGTGCCACTGTCTCTAATCCGTACATCATGGCTGGCCTCACCACTGTTTTATGAACTTTGCCCTTCATCCTAGCAGAGACTCTTCTGTCACATAACACACCTGACACCTTGCTCCACCCGTTCCAACCTGCTTGGACCCGTTTCTTCACTTCCTGACCACACTCACCATTGCTCTGGACGGTTGACCCCAAGTATTTAAAGTCATCCACCCTTGCTATCTCTTCTCCCTGTAGCCTCACTCTTCCCCCACCACCCCTCTCATTAATGCACATATATTCTGTTTTATATGCTCCCTGCTTTCACTGCAGATCACAATGTCATCTGCAAACATCATGGTCCACGGGAATTCCAGTCTAGAAAATGGGTCATCAGAAATTTTTGACAAATGACTGAAAAGTTCAAATTCAATGTTACTATTATTCATTGTTGTGTGATTTGAAATTGTTTGGCAGTTTATACTATAGGTAAATATTATAAAAATGTTTATAAAAAATGTCAACTACCACAAGCTAAGATGCATTCATTTGTACATCCATCCATCTGTCCAGTTTCTGAGCTGATTATCCTCACAAGGGTCGTGGGAGTGCTGGAGCCAATTCCAGCTATCATTGGGCAGGAGGTGGGGTACACCCTGAACTGGTTGCCAGCCAACCGCAGGGCACATATAAACAAACAACCATACGCACTCACATTCACACCTACGGGCAATTTAGAGTATTCAATTAACCTACCACGCATGTTTTTGGGGTGTGTGAGGAAACCGGAGTGCCCGGAGAAAACCCACGCAGGAACGGGGAGCACATGCAAACTCCACACAGGTGGGGTCGGGGATTGAATCCCAGAACTCAGTACTGTGAGGCAGACGCTCTAACTAGTCGGCCACTGTGCCGCACATTTGTACATACTATCTATAAAATAAAGTATATTACAAACAACACTAATGTAAAATATTTACATTTTAGCCACCATTGTTTCAAAAAGCTGCTAAAATCTATCCAACTTTTCATCATATAATTTCTGCTCCTCCTCATGCCTCTTTTGATGTTCCTCATTAGGTTTTTGTTCCTCCTCATAATGTTTCTGTTCTTTTTCTGAGGCTGAGATGAAAAACTCCATAATCTCAGATTTTCTGCGTCTTTTGGGTGTAGAGTTTGTGGATTTAGATTAACGTCAAAAATACAGCCCACGGGCCAGAATGTGACACGCAAACTAAAATGAGTTTGACACCCCTCCCTGAGATCATTCTGGTCTACATGGTGCTGAATAAGACAATGTACATTGGGTACGGAAAGTATTCAGACCCCTTACATTTTTCACTCTTTGTTATATTGCAGCCATTTGCTAAAATAATTTAAATTCATTTCCCCCCCTCGTTAATGTACACACAGCACACCATATTGACAGAAAAAAACGGAATTGTTGAAATTTTTGCTGATTTATTAAAAAGGAAAAACTGAAATATCACACAGTCGTAAGTATTCAGACCCTTTGCTGTGACACTGATATTTAACTCGGGTGCTGTCCATTTCTTCTGATCATCCTTGAGATGGTTCTACACCTTCATTGGAGTCCAGCTGTGTTTGATTATACTGATTGGACTTGATTAGGAAAGCCACACACCAGTGCATGTCAGCGCAAATGAGAATCATGAGGTCAAAGGAACTGCCTGAAGAGCTCAGAGACAGGATTGTGGCAAAGGCACAGATCTGGCCAAGGTCACACAAAAAAAATCTGCTGGACTTAAGGTATCTATGAGCACAGTGGCCTCCATAATCCTTAAAATGGAAGACGTTTGGGACCAGAACCCTTCCTAGAGCTGGCCGTCCGGCCAAACTGAGAAATAGGGGGAGAAGAGCCTTGGTGAGAGAGGTAAAGCAGAAACCCAGTCGGGAGATGGGAGAAAGTTCTAGAAATCACTGCAGCCGTCCACCACTCGGGCCTTTATGGCAGAGTGGCCAGACGGAAGCCTCTCCTCAGTGAAAGACACACGAAAGCCCGCATGGAGTTTGCTAAAAAAACAAACACCTTAAGGATTTCAAGATGGTAAGAAATAAGATTATCTGGTCTGTTGAGACCAAGACAGAACTTTTTGGCCTTAATTCTAAGCGGTATATGTGGAGAAAACCAGGCAATGCTCATCACCTGTCCAATACAGTCTCAAAAGTGAAACATGGTGGTGGCAGCATCATGCTGTGGTGGTGTTTTTCAGCTGCAGGAACAGGACGACTGGTTGCAATAGAAGGACAGATGAATGCGGCCAAGTACAGGTATATCCTAGACGAAAACTTCTCCAGAGTGCTCAGGACCTCAGACTGGGCCGAAGGTTCACCTTCCAACAAGACAATGACCCTAAGCACACAGCTAAAATAACGAAGGAGTGACTTCAGAACAACTCCGTGACTGTTCTTGAATGGCCAAGCCAGAGCCGTGACTTAAACCCAATTCAGCATCTCTGGAGAGACCTGAAAATGGCTGTCCACCAATGTTCACCATCCAACCTGACATAACTGGAGATGATCTGCAAGGAGGAATGGCAGAGGATCCCCAAATCCAGGTGTGAAAAACATGTTGCATCATTCCCAAAAAGACTCATGGCTGTATTAGATTAAAATGGCGCTTCTACTAAATACTGAGCAAAGGGTCTGAATACTTATGGCTGTGTGATATTTCAGTTTTTCTTTTTTAATAAATTGCAAAAATTTCAACAATAAAAGTTTTTCTGCCAATATGGGATGCTATGTGTACATTATTCAGGAGAAAAAAGAACTTAAATGATTTTAGCAAATGGCTGGAGTATAACAAAGAGTGAACATTTTGAGGGAGTCTGAAAACTTTCCGTACCCACTGTACATGGTGCCAGAGATGGTGTGGCAATCATAGTAGGCCCCTGCAGAAGTGACACATTCACACTCGATAGGTTATAACTATTAACTAATTTTAAATAGGAAACGTAAATAGAGTGATGGTAAAACATAGATTTGGCAACAGTACCAATTCCAAATACAGGAGCATTTCAATAAATTAAAATAGTGTTAAAAGCTTAATTACATAGTTAAATTAAAAAATGAAACTCATATTATCGAGATGCACAACACACACTCAATGAAATACATTATTTCATGATTTAAAAAAATATATATACCGGTATGTCTAATTTTAATGATTATAGTTTACAGCAAACAAAACCCCCAAATTCACCATTTCTGAAAACTAGAATATTACGTAAGAAACAAGGAAAATTATTATTAATTTATGAAGTATTTTCCCAAGTTCATCCATCCATCCATTGTCTTCGTAGTCGTAGTCTCTCCAGCGTATCCTGGGTCATCCCCAGGGTCTCGTGGGACGTGCCCGGAACACCTCAGAATCAGAATCATCTTTATTTGCCAAGTATGTCCAAAAAAGACACAAGGAATTTGTCTCCGGTAGATGAAGCCGCTCGAGTGCAACAACAGACAGTCAATTGACAGAGAACACTTTTGAGACATGAAGACATTGACAAAAACACTCACTGAGCAGTAAAGGGTTGCTAGTTATCTGGTAATGCTGGTACAAATATGCATATATTTTTTATTTATTTATTTAGAAAAAAATTTTTTGGGGACAATTGTGCAAAAAGATGCAGAGTCCTCTCGCACTTAGAGCAGTTTGAATGACTAATATAGCAATAGTCCGGTGCAACGACCATTGTGCAAAGGGCGCCGAGACTTCAGGGAATGTATGCAGTTTAAAGTGACTAGTAGTGCGATAATCTGGGACAATGTTGATTGTGCAAATGTTACAGATACTCCTCAGTCAGTGTGCAAATGGGGCAGATGCTACTCTGTCATGAATGGCCAGTATTGGTCAACAACAGATATGCAAATAGTGCATCGTGGTGAGACTACTAAAGTGAATGCACGAGTAATATATAATTGGTCCGACAGAAATGTGACAACAAACTCAAGACAAAAAAATTGGCAGCATGTTGCAATGGAATTGCGGTTAGCTGTTTAAGAAGTTGATTGCAAGAGGGAAGAAGCTGTTGGAATGTCTGATAGTTCTAGTTTCGGTAGCGCCTACCTGAGGGAAGGAGCTGGAGGAGCCGGTGACCGAGATGTGGAGGGTCCGAGAGGATTTTGCACGCTCTTGTCTTAGTTCTGGCAGCGTGCAAGTCCTCAAGGGTGGGTAGAGGGGTACCGACAATCTTTTCAGCAGTTTTGATTGTCCGTTGCAGTCGGAGTTTGTCCTTTTTTGAAGCAGCACCAAACCAGACTGTGATGGATGAATACAGGAATGACTCGACTGTGTAGCAGCTCCTTAGCAGCCTGTGCCTTAGCAGCTCCTGTGGCAGGCCGTGCTTTCTCAGAAGCCGCAGGAAGTACATCCTCTGCTGGGCCTTTTTGAGGACGGAGTTGATGTTGATCGCCTACTTCAGGTCCTGAGAGACTGTAATTCCCAGGAACTTGAAGGTCTCGACGCTTCACCAGGGAGGCGTCCAGGAGGCATCCTAAACAGATGCCCGAGCCACCTCATCTGGCTCCTCTCAATGCGGAGGAGCAGCGGCTCTACTCTGAGCCCCTCCCGAATGACCGAGCTTCTCACCCTATCGCTAAGGGAGAGCCCGGACACCCTGCGGAGGAAACTCATTTCGGCCGGTTGGATCCGGGATCTTATTCTTTCAGTCACGACCCACAGCTCGTGGCCTTAGGTGAGGGTAGGAATGTAGATCGACTGGTGTTAAATAAATTGTACAAAGTTATCATTTATTTGCTGGCTTGCATTGGTATTGTGGACGATTTTGATGGTTGCTTGCTGACCGTGGGGGAGAGGAAGATGTCTCGCCTTCAAGAAAATGACTCAGCAGGAATCATTAGAAAAGGGCACCTTGACCAAGGACACATAGCCAGGTGTTAATCTCATATCTTCACCTTGAAACCCTCCCCTTATTATGTTATGTCTTGTAACTTTGATACCTCCCTATTTTAAATTAATACAGGAGCAACGGGGGAGATTGTTTGGAGCGTGATAGGAGAATGTAACTGAACAATCTCCCACACGTCCTCCTCATGAGCAAAAAGAAACAAGCGTCTTCATTCCTTTGTGTCTATTCTTATAGGTGTTGGGCGAGATAGATCCAACAACTGGTAAATAGAGAGCTTCACCTTTTGGCTTAGCTCCTTCTTCACCACAACGGACCGATACAAAGTCCGCATCAATGCAGATGCTGGACCGATCCGCCTCTCGATCTCCCGTTCCATTCTTCCCTCACTCGTGAACAAGACCCCAAGATACTTGAACTCCTCCACTTGGGGCAGGATCTCATCCCGACCCGGAGAGGGACGTCAACCCTTTTCTGACTAAGGACCATGGTCTCAGATTTAGAGGTGCTGATTCTCATCCCAGCCACTTCACACTCGGCTGCGAACCGCTGCAGTGAGAGTGGAGATCAAGGCCTGATGAAGCCAACAGAACTGCATCATCTGCAAAAAGCAGAGATGCAATACTGAAGCCACCAAACCGGACCCCCTCTACGCCTCGGCTGTGCCTAGAAATTCTGTCCATAAAAGTTATGAACAGAATCATTGACAAAGGGCAGCCAACCCTCACTGGAAACGAGTCGACTAACTGCAGGCAATGCGGACCAAATTCTGACTCCGGTCGTACAGGGACCGAACAGCCCGTATCAGGTGGTTCGATACCTCATACTTCCGAAGCACCCCCCACAGGACTCCACGAGGGACACGGTCAAACGCCTTCTCCAAGTCCACAAAACACATGTAGACTGGTTGGGCGAACTTTCATGCACCCTCGAGGACCCTGCTGAGAGTGAAGAGCTGGTCCACTGTTCCACGGCCAGGACGAAAACCACACTGCTCCTCTTGAATCAGAGATTCGACATCCCGACGGACCCTCCTCTCCAGCACCCCTGAATAGACCTTACCAGGGATGCTGAAAAGTGTGATCCCCCTGTAGTTGGAAGACACCCTCTGGTCCCCCTTCTCAAAAAGTGGGACCACCACCCCAGTCTGCCAATCCGAGAAGCTTTTTAACCACCTCGGTGACCTCAACCCCAGAGATAAGAGAGCCTGCTTCAGAGAACCCAGACTCTGCTTACTCATGGGAAGGCGTGTCGGTGGAATTGAGGAGGTCTTCGAAGTATTCTCCCCACTGATTCACAACCATACGCACTCACATTCACACCTACGGGCAATTTAGAGTATTCAATTAACCTACCACGCATGTTTTTGGGGTGTGTGAGGAAACCGGACTGGTTGGGCGAACTTTCATGCACCCTCGAGGACCCTGCTGAGAGTGAAGAGCTGGTCCACTGTTCCACGGCCAGGACGAAAACCACACTGCTCCTCTTGAATCAGAGATTCGACATCCCGACGGACCCTCCTCTCCAGCACCCCTGAATAGACCTTACCAGGGATGCTGAAAAGTGTGATCCCCCTGTAGTTGGAAGACACCCTCTGGTCCCCCTTCTCAAAAAGTGGGACCACCACCCCAGTCTGCCAATCCAGAGGCACTGTCCCCGATGTCCACGCAATGTTGCAGAGGTGTGTCAACCAGGACAGCCCCACAACATCCAGAGCCTTTAGGAACTTGGGGCGAATCTCATCCACCCCCGGGGCCTTGCCACCGAGAAGCTTTTTAACCACCTCGGTGACCTCAACCCCAGAGATAAGAGAGCCTGCTTCAGAGAACCCAGACTCTGCTTACTCATGGGAAGGCGTGTCGGTGGAATTGAGGAGGTCTTCGAAGTATTCTCCCCACTGATTCACAACGTTCCGAGTCGACGTCAGCAGCGCCCCATCCCCACTATACACAGTGATGATGGTGCACTGCTTCCCACTCCTGATACGCCGGATGGTGGACCAGAATTTCCTCGAAGCCACTCGGAAGTCGCTCTCCATGGCCTCACCGAACTCCTCCCATGGCCGGGTTTTTGCCTCAGTGACCACCAAAGCCGCATTCCGCTTGGCCAGCCGGTACCCATCAGCTGCCTCCAGAGTCCCACAGTCCAAAAAGGCCTGATAGGACTCCTTCTTCAGCTTGACGGCATCCCTCACCGCTGGTGTCAACCAACGGGTTCGGGGATTGCCGCCACGACAGGCACCGACAACCTTACGGCCACAGCTCCAGTCAGCCGCCTCGGCAATAGAGGCGCGGAACATTAATGTCCCCCACCTCCCCGGAGACATGGGTGAAATTCTGCCGGAGGTGGCAGTTGAAACTCCTTCTGACAGGGGATTCTGCCCCAGCAGACCCTCACAATACGTTTGGGCCTGCCACGTCGGACCGGGATCCTCCCCAACTATCGGAGCCAACTCACTACCAGGTGGTGATCAGTTGACAGCTCCGCCCCTTTCTTCACCCGAGTGTCCAAGACACGCGGCCGCAAGTCCGATGACACGATCACAAAGTCGATCATCGAACGGCGACGTATGCTTGAACTTATGCTTGAACATGGTGTTCGTTATGGACAAACCATGGTGAGCACAGAAATCTAATAACAGAACACCACTCGGGTTCTGATCGGGGGGGGGGGGGGGGGGGGGGCGTTCCTCCCAATCACGCCCTTCCAGGTCTGGTCCACCGGGGTGAACCTCAATGTACAGGAGCCGAGCCGGGCAATAAGTATAATTGCTCTCTTAATCACCCTAACCTGCTACACATCCTTCCCATTTCTATCCCTCTTTCTGACCAACGTGTATAGATTTTTCTCTTCTTCTTTCGTATCCAACCTGGCATACATATGCCTCGTTTGGCCTTTGCCACCTTTACCTTTGCTCTACTTCGCAGCTCCATGTATTCTTGTCTCCTCTCCTTGGTCCTCTCAGTGTCCCACTTCTTGTTAGGTAACGTCTTTCCTTGCATGATTTCCTGTACTTTGAGGTTCCACCACAAAGTCTGCTTCTCCCATTTCCTACCAGAATATACACTCACTACTCGCCTGCCTGTCTCACTGATCACCTTGGCTGTTGTGGTCCAGTTTTCTGGAAGCTCCCCCTGTGTTTCACTTCTTCTCGAAAAGCTGCACAAAACTCCTTACTCAGCTTCCACCACATGATTCTCTGCTCTGCCTTTGTCTTCTTAATCCTCCCCACCACCAGAGTCATACTGTATATCACCATCCTATGCTTTCTAGCTACGCTCTCCCCTACCACTACCTTACAGTCCGTAACCTCCTTCAGATTACATCATCTGCACAAAATGTAATCCACCTGCATGCTTCTACCTCCACCTTTCTTTGAAGTTTTCAATGGCATTTTTGGCTTAACACTGTTCCTATAACACAGTACACAATATACAATACACAATATAACACAAGCCGTTTTGCTTAGGTTAAACTTCTTTCTATGTTCTTCTGCTGTTTTTTTTTTTTTTTTTTTTTTTTGACCAACTGGACCAATCATAACTTGTTTCACCAATGAGGTGTTCACATCCAAAGCCTATAGTTGCATACCAGTCATATCCAAATCCCCAATTCTGCCCATTCTCTTGAGCATCATTGGTGAGAGCCGCATATGGAATTATGATTAAAGCAGCTTGATTTTGGGGGGCACAAAATATTAAACCTTTTTGCCGCGTTTGGAGGCCATGTCCACAATTTTGATCATCAGCTGTACTCCTTTTGATACGAGTTAATGATTTGAAATTTTTTTTTTATTTTTTATTATTGGGTTTGTCATATTGGTCCAGTTGGTAGGTGATTTTCTATCTAAAAAATGGGTTTTATCATTGAGGGTGGGACGTCCCATGTACCACAAAAACAAAACCAACATCATAGTAGCCAAAGTTGCTACGTAACAACTTAGCGAATCTCATAACCAACGTGGGTGTGCCTTTCTGCTGAGTTCTCACTAAAAGGGTTGGTGTCTTTTTTCTTCACTGACCAGCAAGCGTTTTCAGAATCTACACATCTGCTCCCGCTCCGTTATCAGACTTTTGCTCACCTTCCCTGTTTGAGTACTCAGCTGAAATGACTCTTTTACAGTGTGTTAAATGAACCCACGTGTTTCTTTCTGCTATTTTTTAGGGCTGTAAAGTGTCAATCTATCTGTGCCACCATCCCTTTTTTTTTTTTTTTTTTTTCCTGTGCTAATGTAAATTTCATTTTGTAGTTTTGCACTTTGTTTTTCACAATAATTACGGTCTTGTTGTGGAATACTCATATTGGCTATCAGTATAGATTGTACCATCTTTATTTTTCCTTAGTTTGCATGCCTCGGTTAATACTACTAATTCAGCAGCTTGTTCAGCCAATTCCTGTCAATCATGCTGCGTGCCTTCATCAAGTAAGGGTATTAGTGTGGCTGGATTTAAGGTTGTGAGAGCAGACACTGTATGTGGGACCTTAAGGGTGAACTGCTCTCTCGTTGAAAAATAAGCTATTGGTTTTAGCTTATCACCATATTGTTGTGTAAGTATGGAGGTCATGCAATAGCTTTTACAATCTACCATTTGAATGAATGTTTTATCATTAAATTTGGAAGGCCTAGCGCAGCACTGGACACCAAATGTTGTTTGTCACAGAAGGCCTTTTCTGCCTCTGTACTCCATTAAACAGGTGATGTCATTTTAAGGTTGTTTTTATACATTAAGTTTGACAATGGTGCAACAATTTCTGCATAGTTTGGAATCCATGCTCTACAATAATTTGTCAGACCTAAAAATTATTATTATATGTTTCTTCGTCTGTGGTTTAGGATTTTTTAAGACTATAGCTCTCCTGTCTTCTAATATAGTCTTTCCTCCTATACTTAAATTATGGCCTAGATATTTAACTTGTCTTTTACATCATTGCAATTTATTTTTTGTTAACTTTATGTCCCTCTTCTGTTAGATGATGCAGTAAAGTCAATGAATCCTTGCATGTCTCTCCATCTGTAGATGCCAGAAGACATGCGTGTTGTCATAACTTGTGAATAATTAGTTAGACTTTCACAGTAACCTTGCGGTAATCTAGTAAAAGTATATATATATATATATTTTTCTCAAATGTGAATGCAAACCAAAATTGACTGTTATTTTCTATTGGTACTGTAAAGAATGCATTACTTATGTCTACTACTGTAAACACAGTAGCGTCTGGTCTTAATGAATTTAACAATGTGCGTGGGATTGGTACGCATGCTGCTCTCTGTATTACTGCAGCTCATCACATTCTTTTTTATCTTCTATTTTTGTGATAAGCTGCATGGCTGCAGACAACAGGGCCTTCCCCATGTTTAACTGTGGTTTGTCTGGGATATCGATTGTGTAATAGAATGTACTTTCTCTGTTTTCCAGTGTTACATCGAGGTCCTCTCTTTTTAATTCATGTTTAATTCATGTTTGAGTACAAGTCCTAGTTGGAATAAGCCATCTCTTCACAACAAATTCACAGGGCACTCCGGGACTTCGAAAATGGGCATTCTACAAGGTTATTTCAGGTTTTTCAGTGTCCAAACTCAGAATGTCCTGTAAATTGAAATCCACCTCCTCATTCTCTGTAATGTTTACACAAGAGGATTTGTTGAGTTGGGAAGCAGGCTGGCCTAGTCATGCAGTAGTTTGTCCGTATTCTCTTTTATTTTTATTTTTTTATTTTTTAGGGCATTCACGTGCAATGTGGCCTTTGTTTCCACAGCACCAACAGATGGTATTATCATAATAATTTCGATTTCTACCATATCTTACTCTCCCACGGTCTCTGCCGTGTCCTCTAAAATTATCTCTCTCTCTGCCTTGATAGTATATTTCTGCTTCTTCGTCGAGGAAGACATCTATCTTCTCTTTTTGTTTTTTGTCTAACACTCTTTCTGCGTGGAGGGCATGATTAACATATTCCTCCAGAGGGCCAGTTGCTAGGTTTATCCAATGTTTATCTACCCATCTGTTAATGTGTTCTTTCGAATTCGCATGTAAAGCATTTTTTAACTGTTGTTGATAAGGTGTGATGCCGGCTACGGCCTTTTTCACATCCTCATTAGTCCAGTTTAACCAGAAGAGTAAGTCGTCAAATCCATCTTTTTGTATTTGTGATATATCATTTTTGTGTCGACACTTTATTTCGTTTTGAAGTTGAACTATTTTTTGCGAATTTAGCTGGCCAGCGAAACCGTATTTGGTTATCCACATGTTTAAATGTTCTATTTTGGAAGGGTTTTGGAGTTGAACATATTTCCAATCTTTACATGTTAGGCCTATTTTTGGATCCGGTTTACTGTTATTTATTTCCCATTTTTGTGAATTTGGAAGTCAGTTCATTTGCACCTAGAGTGACCTAAATACTGACTTTATTCAAAAATGACAGGGTGACAATTAATGTCTGAGTTTTGGTAATTCTCAAGCTTCTACCCTAATTGGGGCGGAGAATTCTTGCCTTTGCTTCCAAACTCAGTTGTCACTTACAATCCCGTCTTATACATTCATACTTTTACACATACACACGATATCAATAACGTTTTTATAAACACACGAAAACACAGAAACACAGAAATACGGAATTTAAGTACGTACAGGACCCCGCCGTCCCCACGGATTTTATCGGATTCCGTCGTCCATCTTGACCACTTGCCAGTGACTAGTATTGCACAAGGTTTGTTCTTCCGCAGACTTCTTCGTCGCGCAATTCACTCACTCTTTAATCCTATTTTCCCCCAAAATTTTTTTTAAATTTAACTCACCACTCGTCTTAAATCCTGTGGATTGTCGTCAACCTTCAGATCCCAGTTGAGGAGGACGAAGACCAGTCCCGTAAAGGGTCTTACTTGCCGTGGCCACGGTCTCTTAACTGGAAGTCGGCTCCACAACTGGAATCCTCAGGTGTGTTGACATCCGGCTCGAAGGACCAATTTAATGTTGGATTTATCTTACCCAACATTATAAAAAATAGACACAAAAGGAATGAAGACGCTGGTTTCTTTTTCTCATGAGGAGGGCGTATGGGAGATTGTTCAGATCACAGCCTCTCAACACGCTCTAAACAATCCCCCCCCTCGCTCCTGCTTTTATTTGAAATAGGAGGGATTTACAAATCATAATGTTCTAAGCAATAAGACACAACACAAAATATTTGATAATAAGAGGGTTTTTCCCAGACATAGTATTCTAAGTAATAAGACACAACACATAATATTGAACCAACACCTGTCACGACCCGACCACATCCGATCACGTCCTTGGTCCAGGCGCCCTTCCATCGGATGATGCTGAGTCTTCTTTTTGAAGGCGAGACATCTAAAATTGTCCATTATACTAATGCAAGCTAAGCAAATAAATGATAACTTCTACAATTTATCTAACAGTAGGTCAACCTATGATTCAGCCTCTTCTGGAAGAAAGTGTTCACTTACATTTACATCCCTTTTGCAAAGTCATGTTTACCACAGTGTTACATCACCATTTCTTTTAACAACATTCAATAAACGTTTGGGAACTGAGGACATTAATTTCTGAAGCTTTGTAGGTGGAATTCTTTCGCATTCTTGCTTGATGTACAGCTTCAGCTGTTCAACACGCCGGGGTCTCCGTTGTCACATATTCAATGGGAGACAGGTCTAGACTGCAGGCAGGGCAGTCTAGTACCCGTAGTCTTTTACTACGAAGCCATGCTGTTGTAACACGTGCAGAATGTGGTTTGGCATTGTCTTGGTGAAATAAGCAGGGGTGTCCATGAAAAAGACATTGCTTGGATGGCAGCATATGTTTCTCCAAAACCTGTATGTACCTTTCAGCATTAATGGTGCCTTCACAGATGTGTAAGTTACCCATGCCATTGGCACTAACACAGCCCCATACCATCACAGATGCTGGCTTTTGAACTTTGTGTCCATTACAGTCCGGATGGTTCTTTTCCTCTTTGGCCTGTAGGACACGATGTCCACAATTTCCAAAAACAATTTGAAATGTGGACTCGTCGGACCATAGAACACTTTTCCACTTTGCATCAGTCCGTCTTCGATGAACTCGGGCCCAGAGAATCCGGCAGCGTTTCTGGGTGTTGTTGATAAATGGCTTTAGCTTTGCCGAGTAGAGTTTCAAGTTGCACTTACGGATGTAGCGCCGAACTGTATTTACTGAAATTGGTTTTCTGAAGTGTTCCTGAGCCCATGTGGTGATATCCTTTACACATTGATGTTGGTTTTTGATGCAGTGCCACCTGAGGGATTAAAGGTCACGGGCATTCAATGTTGGTTTTTGGCCTCGCTGCTTACATGCTGTGATTTCTCCAGATTCTCTGAACCTTTTGATGATATTATGGACCGTAGATGATGAAATCCCTAAATTCCTTGCAATTGTACATTGAGGAAACATTGTCCTTAAACCATTTTATCACGCACTTGTTCACAAAGAGGTGAACCTTGCCCCATCTTTGCTTGTGAATGACTGAGCAATTCAGGGAAGCTTTTTTTATACCCAATCATGGCACCCACCTGTTCCCAATTAGCCTGTTCACCTGTGGGATGTTCCAAACAGGTGTTTGATAAGCATTCCTCAACTTTCTTTTTGCCACCTGTCCCAGCTTTTTTTGAAGGTGTTGCAGCCATAAAATTCAAAGTTAATTATTATTTGCTAAAAACAGTTTGAACATTAAATATCTTGTCTTTGGAGTGTCCATTTGCATTTTCTGAGCCGCTTCTCCTCACAAGGGTCGCGGGAGTGCTGGAATCCATCCATCCATCCAACCATTTTCTGAGCCGCTTCTCCTCACTAGGGTCGCGGGCGTGCTGGAGCCTATCCCAGCTGTCATCGGGCAGGAGATTGGGTACACCCTGAACTGGTTGCCAGCCAATCGCAAGGCACATACAAACAAACAACCATTCGCACTCACATTCACACTTACGGGCAATTTAGAGTTGTCAATTAACCTACCATTTGGCAAATATAGATTATTCTGATTCTGATTCTGAGGTGGGTAGAGTAGCCAAACTCAAGTAAGAGCACTGTTACTTTCGAATAATATGACTCAAGTAAAAGTAACTCCATCAGTGAAAAAACTACTCAAGTAAAGAGTAACTGGTGAGTAACTAATGATTTTATTTTTTTTCAACCAGCGCATGAACGTCAAATAAAATAAAAATTAATAATATATAGGAGTCCACACACAACTGCCACCATTTAAAGTGTAAATGCCCAGAAACCAACAACACATGCATTGGGCCCTACAGAAACATTCTTTGCTTTTTTCACTTAAATGACGAAATGAAGATAGACTTATTGATAGTGTATGTGTGTGTGTGTGTGTGTTTGTGTGCATGCTTGTGAGAGAGAGCGAGAGAGAGAGAGAGAGAGAGTGAGAGAGAGCGAGAGAGAGAGAGAGAAAGAGAGAGATTAAGATTACAGCATGGCACGTATCCCCAAAGAAGCATGTTTTGCAGTGATTTATGACCATAAACTAGGGGTAATGTTACCATATGCACTGCCAAAACAACAATAGAAACATCTGCAATTTACCGTAAAGTGTTTTCTCAAGTTAGAAGTGGCTTAAAATATCCACGTTTGGGCAGAGGCAAGACTACACTGCATCATAAGGCTGTTGTTTATCAGAGTCTGTAAACACTCGTGCAGCTGTCCCCCCCCCCCCCCAAAAAAAATATTATTTTGATTGGCCCGCGAAGGCCTTGTGTGTGGACATATCTTGTGCCGTCTGATTGGAGAATTGGAGTCAAATGACACAAGTGATCACGTTGGATAGGCGGAACGGCGACCTATTCGGAAGTTGAAGATTAAGTCTAAAAATAGATCACGCACGCAATAATGGATAAATAAAAGTAGCGAGCGGCATGTCGATCATTGTAACGGAGTAAAAGTATCAATTCTTCTAAACACAAGTACTCAAGTAAAAGTAAAAAAATATGATGCATTTAAAATACGCCAGACAATTTATCCAAAATGTTACCTGAGTAAATGCAATGGAGTATATCCATACATACATTTTCTGAACCGCATATCCTCACTAGGGTCACGGGCATGCTGGCTCTCATTTGACTCTGGGCGAGAATTGGTCGTCAATCGCAGGGCACACATCGACAAAACAACCATTCACACTCACATTTACCCCTACAGACAATTTAGTGCATAGTCTTCAGCTTTCTTCATACTTTAGTCTTCAATCAACCTACCATGCATGTTTTTGGAATGTGGGAGGAAACCGGATTACCCGGAGAAAATCCACTCAGGCAGAGGGAGAACCTGCAAACTCAACACAGGCGAGGCCGGATTTGAACCTGGGTCCTCAGAACTGTGAGGCAGATGTGCTAACCAGTCGTCCGCCGTAATGGAGTAAATGTAGAGCGGTACTACCCACCTATATACATAACGCCCTCAATTTCAAGTTTCAGTCTCATCACTCGATCTGACACTCTTTTCACCTCCAAGACATTCTTAGCTAACTCTTCCTTTAAAATAACCACTACTCCATTTCGCTTCCCATCTATCCATCCATCCATCCATTTTCTGAGCCGCTTCTCCTCACTAGGGTCGCGGGCGCTTCCCATCTACACCATGAAAAATAATTAGAATCCTGCCCCTAAGCTTCTCGCCTGACTGTCATTGAACCTGCTCTCCCGGAGTACAATATATCTAACTTACTCCGAATCATCATGTCAACCAATTTACAAGCTTTTCCTGTCATAGTTCCAACTTTCAAAGTCCCTACATTCAGTTCGAGGCTCTGTGCTTTCCTTTTCTCTTTCTGCACCTCTCTGTCTTCGACCCACAGTAGCTGATGTTGTTAACCCGGGCCACGACTGGTTTGGTATGGAATTCTTTGGATAACGCTCATATTTGTTCAGAAAAGTTTTAAACCAGATGCCCTTCCTGACGCAACCCTCTGCCTTTATCCAGGCTTTGGACCGGCCGACAGTGTGCACTGGCTTGTGCCCCCATAGGCCTGGATTGGTGGAATGTAGAGGTAAATCAGAATAAATTAGAATGTGGTTGAAAAGTCAATTTATTTCAGTAATCAAACTTTATATAGACTTATAAAACAAAATAAAATACTTTTCAGAGGGCAAAATCCTGCCCAATTTCGACATTAGAAATCCTTTTCATTGTTTCTTGATTGTTTCTTATGTAATATTCTAGTTTCTAGAGATGGTGAATTTAGGGTTTTTGTTTACTGTAAGCGATAATCTCCAAAACACTATTAACACTATTCTAATTTATTGGAACATATCTGTATACATAAATCCCATTACAACCAATCCAAACTTCATTCATGATGCAAAAATATTTTATATTTACAGGGGGAACACCCAGTGGCATACTGCATTTTAAATGCAAATACTATATGCCAATCTTCCGTCTATGGAGCAATGTCGGGCTTGAGATCAAGCAGCGGCTTTCGCTTGACGAGGAGAGCTGGGTTGCATAGGCTGTTACGCCAAGAGCAGGACCGTGGCTGTGGAAATGAATTTGAACTGCTGATCTACAACCCCAATTCCAATGAAGTTGGGACATTGTGTTAAACATAAATAAAAACGGAATACAATGATTTGCAAATCATGTTTGACCTATATTTAATTGAATACACTACAAAGACAAGATATTTAATGTTCAAACTGATAAACTTTATTGTTTTTAACAAGTAATCATTAACTTAGAATTTTATGACTGCAACACGTTCCAAAACAGCTGGGACAGGTGGCAAAAAAGAGTTGAGGAATGCTCATCAAACACCTGCTTGGAACATCCCACAGGTGAACAGGCTAATTGGGAACAGGTGGGTGCCATGATTGGGTATAAAAAAAGCTTCCCTGAATTGCTCAGTCATTCACAAGCAAAGATGATTGGGTATAAAAGGAGCTTCCCTGAATTGCTCAGTCATTCACTAGCAAAGATGGGGTGAGGTTCACCTCTTTGTGAACAAGTGCGTGAGAAAATAGTCGAACAGTTGAAGGACAATGTTCCTCAACGTACAATTGAAAGGAATTTAGGGATTTCATCATCTACGGTCCATAATATCATCAAAAGGTTCATAGAATCTGGAGAAATCACTGCATGTAAGTGGCTAGGCCGAAAACCAACATTGAATGCCCGTGGCCTTCGATCCCTCAGGTGGCGCTGCATCAAAAACCGACATCAATGTGTAAAGGATATAACCACATGGGCTCAGGGACATCCATCCATTTTCTGAGCCGCTACTCCTCACTAGGGTCGCGGGCGCTCTAACCAGTTGGCCACCGTGCCACCACTTCAGAAAACCAATGTCAGTAAATACAGTTTGGCGCTACATCCGTAAGTGCAACTTGAAACTCTACTATGCAAAGCGAAAGACAATCAACAACACCCAGAAACGCCGCCGGCTTCTCTGGGCCCGAGCACATCTAAGATGGACTGATGCAAAGTGGAAAAGTGTTCTGTCATCCGACGAGTCCACATTTCAAATTGTTTTGGAAATTGCGTGTCTTATGGACGCAAAGTTCAAAAGCCAGCATCTGTGATGGTATGGGGCTGTGTTAGTGCCAATGGCATGGGTAACTTACACATCTGTGAAGGGACCATTAATGTTGAAAGGTACATACAGGTTTTGGAGAAACATCCAAGCAATGTCTATTTCATGGACGCCCCTGCTTATTTCAGCAAGACAATGCCAAACCACATTCTGCACGTGTTACAACAGCGTGGCTTCGTAGTAAAAGAGTGCGGGTACTAGACTGACCTGCCTGCAGTCCAGACCTGTCTCCCATTGAAAATGTGTGGGGCATTATGAAGCGTAAAATACGACAACGGAGTCCCCAGCTGAACAGCTGAAGCTGTACATCAAGCAAGAATGGGAATGAATTCCACCTACAAAGCATCAACAATTAGTCTCCTCAGTTCCCAAACGTTTATTGAATGTTGTTAAAAGAAAAGGTGATGTAACACAGTGGTAAACATGACCCTGTCCCAGCTTTTTTGGAATGTGTTGCAGCCATAAATTTCTAAGTTAATGATTATTTGCTAAAAACAATAAAGTTGATCAGTTTCAACATTAAATATCTTGTCTTTGTAATTCAATTAAATATAGGCTGAACATGATTTGCAAATCCTTGTATTCTGTTAGTCACTGATGGTGTAGTGGTACACTCGCCTGATTTTCGTGCAGGCAGCGTGGGTTCAGTTCCCACTCAGTGACGGTGTGAATGTGAGTGCGAATGGTTGTCCGTGTCTATATGTGCCCTGTGACTGACTGGCGACCAGTTCAGGTTGTAGTCTGCCTTTTGCCCGAAGTCAGCTGGGATAGGCTCCAGCGTCCCGCGACCCTAACCAGGATAAGCGGTGTTAAAAATGGATGGATGTATTCTGTTTTTATTTATGTTTAACACAACGTCCGAACTTCATTGGAATTGGGGTTGTACCTACTGGCTGTCACATGGACTGTCATACAGAATTGTTTCATGTGTGTTCAATGTCCCAAAAGCTACTGTACATCACATTGGACACAGGGTAGCACAAAACATTTGGCAAAAGCCAAACAAAGCCATCTCCTTCCCAGCAGCTGAGAAGCTTCAAGCAGCTGGTTTGTCAAATTGTCAGGAACACCTGCATTTGGAAATGTTGTGGGGGCAATCGATGGAAGCCACATTCGCATTAAGCGACCAAAACAAGACCAGATTGATTAGAAGGGTTTCTATTCCATTAACATGCAGGCAATATGTGATGTAAATAGAAAATTTGTTGACAATGTCATGGGGTACCCAGGATCCTTGTACGACACCAGAGTTATGAACAGCCCGTTCTATAAAATACAATCTTTCCCTCCACTTGGTTACATCCTCCTGGGTGATGGTAGATACCCATGTCTCCAGACCCCTCTTTCTGATTACACCATATCAGCAACCTGTTCACGGAAGAGCCCAGTAAAAGTTCAACTATTATCATTCCAGAGCAGGCAGCATAATTGAGACAGTATTTGCGATGATGAAGACAAGCTGCAGGTCAATGCTTTTCCGAGCACAGAAAGTGAAGCACACCTTTGCACCTCAAGTCATTGCCTCCTGTGCATTTTTGCACAATGTGTGCATTGACAATGGTGATGTACTGGAGCCTGATTAGAATATTGCAGGAGATGATCTGGACTTGCAGCCTCTATGTGAACTAGCGGCACGCAATGGAACATCAGGGAACACTACAAGGGACATACTGGCTGCAGTAATTTCTGACAGTGTCCACAGTAGATAAGGCAAAATAAAAAAAATTTAAACTGAAGACAATGGGTCGTACTAAATTTTTTACAAATGACTGAAAACTATTATTCATTGTTGTGTGATTTGAAATTGTCTGGCAGTTTATACTGTAGGTAAAAATGATAAAAATGTTTATAAAAATATCTACTACCACAAGCTAAGGTGCATTCCTTTCTACATAATTTTTATCTACTTCAGGAACACATCTTTGCGTCTTTTGGGTGTAGGGCTTGCGGCCCTAGATCTTTCTGGCGCACTTGGTGCTGAAGAAGACGATGTACTTGGTGCCAGAGATGGTGCGGCAATCGTAGTAGGCCCGTGGAGAAGTGACACATTGACAATCGATGGGTTATAACTATTAACTAATCGTAAAACGGAAATGATAGTGTGCTGAATCCAAATGGAGAGTCATGGTAAAACGTAGATAGATTTAGCAACAGTACAAATTCTAAATACAGGTACCAATTCTAAATACAGGTACATCTCAATAAATATAGTGTAAATAGTGTGAAAAGCTTAACTTAGATCGTTAAATTAAAAAAATGAAACTCATATTATAGAGATGAACTACACACACTAAATATTTCATGATTTTTTAAAAAAATATGTAATTTTGATGATTATAGTTTACAGCAAACGAAACCCCAAAATTCACCATTTCTGGAAACTAGAATATTATGTAAGAAACAGGGGAAATTATTTTGAATGTAGAAAGTATTTTCCCAAGTGTTTAATGAATCTATATAATGAATAGATTACTTAAATAAAGGTACTTTTCTATTATGTTGTAATTTATTGAGATGTTTTGCCATGTGGGCATATCTGGAGTGATGTCTACATGTCATGATATGTAATCGTATGTAATTGGCGGAGGGAGTAGGGGTTTATTAAGAATGGTTTATTAAGAAGTAGGTCCAGGTTAGTATTTCCAATGCGTGATGGTGGTCCGAATGAGCGAGGAACTGGCAGGAAGCGGAAGCGTGAGCAGGTGGACGGGCTTGATAGCGTGGTTGAAGCGGGCAGTGAAGCGGGAGACACGGAATGAATACTGGAAGCGCAGAAGAACACAAGAGGATAAGTACAAGTGCGGATATCCAGGTAATCAACCTACAAACACGAAGAGTAGTCTCAAGAGTCGGTCTGTGTACCATGAAAAAGTGTGACTACTCTGGCGCTAGATCCCTGGGTCAGGCAGGCTTAAATAAGGGCAATGATGAGTGCTCATTTTTTAAAATGAGTTAGCTATAGCATTTTAGTAGTAGAGCTGGAAAATTACCTTGTATTTTTGTTTGAGATTTTCCCTTTTTTTAGGCTTGTTAGGCTGTGACTCTCCCTTCGAGCCCCAAATCTACCTATATCCTGTATAAAGAAAATATCACAAATGTTCCATATTACTTAAAATAATACAACTCACAAGCACACGTAAGAATGTTAAGGATTAGCATGTTTCACTCACTCCCACATTTCCTTGCAGAGTACTTTGATTTTAAGAAGTCTTGTTTGTGCTCTTTTCTGAATCTGATCACGCTTTTGTGTCTTCTGGCGTCCCTGTGGAGAAAACAAAAAACAAACATAAAACGTGTTCGATACTCCTTGGTTATTACGTTACGTTATTACTTCAGCAAGTGTGTTTCACTAGTGTGTAAAATTCACAACAAACGAATTTAAGTAAAATGTATTACATGAGATGATGGATTAGACAGCTAAATTATGAAAAGCGGACGTCGTATTCATAAGCAACAGCTTCGAGCATTGGTGTGCCATTTTGGTGCAGCAGCGTGTTGTTACAATGTTACAAAACATTCACGTTGGGTAGCAAAGAATATAATAAAGTATGTAATAAAACCATGGGTTACTTTGAAAAATATAACTTACATTTATGTGTCCCCCTCTTCTTTTCGCTCACCATTGTTGTCAGTAGGGGGTGGAGTGTCTATAGCCCTTGGTTTCAAGTGAGCTCTGGGTTTGTCTTCATTTCAAGGGCTATACACGTCTTCATCTTAGCCTGTCCAGACAGGTTATCCTGGTCTTGATCTTCACTTGTCAAACTAGTCTTCTTTTATCTTGAACAGTTTTGACAACTCTCCCCATGATTCAAGAGTTGCGGGGTGCAAAGTAATCCACAATGAGCATAATGAGTCTCCAGGAATTAAATCACGCTTTATTTTATTTGATTTTTGGCACTCCTGAACAGTGATCCCGATAACGCGTTACAAAGTAAGTACAAAGTACTAAGTTTTGGAGTAACTTTCTACTTTGTAACGCGTTGCTCCAAAATGCTTTTTGAGTAACGAGCAAAGCTGTCGTGGGTGTGTGTTCTGGTAGTTGTTTTCCCCCTGTCTCGTACACACTTGCTCCTGAGACCATCTTCCCCACCTGTGTCTCGTTTACCCTAATTACCCCATGCATTTAACCTCCTGTCTCATTCTTTCTGGTCGCCGGTTTGTTGTACCTTGTTGTCACGTTCCAGCATTCCTTGTTTCCACGTCACCGACTC